>NC_045616.1:57068207-57375207 GCF_009829155.1 Mustela erminea | reverse complement strand
GTGAAGACATTTGCTTCCTTACTTCAGAGCAACAATCTGATTATCATCTTTTAAGAAATAATGTCTTAGAGGGTGAGAATTCACCAATATTTACATTCTGTTTATTTGGATTCTATCCCTTTGAGAAAATGGCAAATTCTTTCAGTATGCCAGCAGGTGAAAGGGGGATGCTAATACACAAGAGCAAAACAACTCTTGTTTCTAACAAATATATATATATTTTAAAATCTGGTTCAAATAAGGATTTCTGTACAATCCATTGGTTGATTTTACCACACAGTAAATCTAATTCAGTTGTTAAATTGACAGGAAACTGGTTTGAATGGATATAGATCATAATTATTATTTTTTTTAAAAAAGGAGCTCATCCTCCAAGAATGCCTTCTTAAAAATCAGAGCTTACTTTCTTTTCAGAATTACACTTACTCAATTCTCTTTCCTGCCTTATTCTTTTTTTAGGATAATAGTTTTCTAAGTTGTTTGTTAACCATTTCACAGCTATTACACAGCTTCATGAAACAGTGTATTAATCACAATATATAACAGTGAAAAGCTATTTGTAAAATGAAATAACCTCCACTGCTGCATTCTCCTGCAGCCTGCCCCCTCCAATATGCCCTTGGCTAGAGCCAAACCAAAGCAGTGCCACAAGCCTGGCAGTGTGTAGCAGCCCCAGTAGTGGCCACTCCTTGGGGTGCATGGGTAGCTCAGTGGGTTAAAGCCTCTGCCTTCAGCTCAGGTCATGATCCCAAGGTCCTGGGATCTAACCCCACATCGGGCTCTCTGCTTAGCAGGGAGCCTGCTTCCCTTCCTCTCTGTCTCTGCCTTCCTCTCTGCCTACTTGTGATCTCTGTCACATAAATAAATAAAATCTTAAAAAAAAAAAAATGGTGGGCACTCCAAAGGGACTTCTGCCTTGGGGAGAGGGGAGGATAAGCACACATACCAGTCTAACTGTGCCTCAGCAGTGGGCTAGGGGCAAACATCAGGTCTGACTGCAGGCAACGTCCCCCAATGAAAGCTTCTTAGGGGACAACACAGGGAGAGTATCCTGCAATTCAGGGCTACTGAAGCTCTGGCAAAAGCCTGGTCTGACTCAGTTTAATCTCAGCATGGCCCCAGACTGGTGCATTAACATCACAGAGACCAAACCCTCCCACAACAGGCAAAGAGAGACATTCCAGATGACTGGGCCAAAGGAAAAAGTGGCTTAGCCACAATAGCAGGCGCACATAATACACATAGGAGACATGCCTTGCCAGTTTCTGCTGAACAGGGGACATTGCACTGCAGGGCATTATAGGATTATAAGATTATAGGGCATTATAGGATCTCTTCTTCATAAGTGCACTACATTCAAGAGTAGGAAATGTAACTGACTTTCCTAAAAAGACACAGAGAGTTAGACAAAATGAAGAGACAGAGGGATATGTCCCAAATGAAAGAATAGGACAAAATCATAGTAAAAGAGCTAAATGAAGTGAAGATGAGTAAAATGCCTTATAGAGAATTTAAAATAGTGGTCATGAAGATACTCACTGGACTGAAGAAAAGAGTAAAGGACCTTTGTGTGACCCTCAAAAAAAAAAAAAAAAAGAAAGAAAGAAAAGAAAAACATAAGAAAGGACCAGTCAAAGATTAAGAACTCAATTACTGAAATTAAAAGCACACTAGAGGGGGGAAAAATACACTAGAGGAGTAAAGAGTAGACTAGAGAAAGCTGAAGAACAGATCAGTTGGCCAGGAGGACAGTAATGGAAAGCAATCAAGCTGAACAGGAGAGAGAAAAAATAATAAATAGGAAAATAGACTTAGGGGAGTCAGTGACACCATGAAGCATAATGACATTTGTGTTATAGGGATCCCAGAAAGAGAAGACAGAAAAGGGAGAGAAAATTTATTTGAAAAAATAATAGCAGAAAACTTTCTGAATCTGGGGAAGAAAACCAAAATCCACATTCAGGATTCACATAGAGCCCCCCAAAAAATCAGTATAAGGAGGTCCACACCAAGACATAGTAATTAAAATGGCAAAAGTAATGATAGAGAGAGAATTCTTAAAGCATCAAGAGAAAAGAAAACAGTTACCTAGAGGGGAAACCCCATCTGGCTACTAGCTGATTTTTCAGCAGGAACTTTGCAGGCCAGAAGAGAGTGTAATATATTCAAAGTGCTGGAAAACGAAACAAAACAAAACCCAAAAAGCAACTGCAACCAAGAATACTTCAACAAAGCTATTGCTCAGAATAGAAGTAGAGATAGTTTTCCAGACAAAGAGAAGTTAAAGAAATTCATCACCATAAAGAAATGTTAAAGGGGACTCAGTAAGTGGAAGGGAAAGACCATAAGCAGGATTAAGGAAAGTAGGAAGCACAAAAGTAGTAAAATGAAGTATATCTATACAAATCAGTCAAGGGAGATACAAATAAAAGGATGTGAAGCATGATATCATATACCTAAAATAAGGCGGTGGGGGGATAAAAATTTAGTGCTTATAGAATGCATTTAAACTTAATTGACCATCAACTTAATATAGACTATTTTAGGTGTAAGATATTACATATGAACTTAATATTACCCACAGATCAAAAACCGGTGAGAGATATACAAACAAATAAAGAGAAAGAAATACAAATATATCACTAAAGGAAGCCAGCAAACCATGAGAAAAGAGAGCAAGAGAATGAGAAAAACTGAAAAACAACCATAAAACAAGTAACAAAGGGCAATAAGTACATACCTATCAATAATTACTTTGAATGTAAATGGTCTAAATTCTCCAGTCAAAAGACATAAGCAGACAGAACGGATAAAAAGCCAGAGCCATCTATATGCTGCCTACAAAACATTCATTTCATATCTAAAGACACATGCAGATTGAAAGTGAAGGGATGGAAAAGTACTTATTGTGAAAATGGAAGCGAAAATAAAGCCAGGATGGCAATACAAATATATATTTGTAAAAAATATGGGACAAAATAGAATATAACAAGACACAAAGGACAATACACATCATAAAGGTAACAATCCAATGAGAAGACAGAATGATTATTAATATTTATGCCACCAACATGGGAGCACCCAAGTACATAAAACAGCTAATAACAGAAATAAAAGAATAATCAAGAGTAATACAATAATAGTAACTTTAACACCCCACTTATATCAATGGATAGATCACCCAAACAAAAAATGAACAAGGAAACAGTGGCTTTGAATGACACACTAGACCAGATGGATCTAACAGATATACTCAGAACATTACATCCTGAAACAGCAGAATATACATTCTGTTTAAGTGCACATGGAATGCTCTCCAGAATAGATAATGTGTTAGGCCACAAAAATGTCTCAAGAAATTCAGAAAGATTGAAGTCATACCATGCATCTTTTCTGACCTCATATGATTAAACTAGAAATCAATGACAAGAAGAATATCTGGAAAGAACATAAATACATGGAGGTTTAATAACATGCTACTAAACATGAATGGCTCAACCAAGAAATCAAAGAGGAAATTAAAGAATCCATGGAGACAAATGAAAATGAAAACACAAGGGTCCAAAATCTTTGGGATGCAACAAAAGTGGTTCAAAGAGAGAAGTCTATAGCAATACAGGCCTACCTCAAGGAGCAAGAAAAGTCTCAAACAACCTAACTTTACATCTAAGGGAAAGAGAGAAAGAAAAACAAAGAGAACCCAAAACCAGTAAAAGGAGAAAATTAATAATAATAATAATAATAATAATCCTAATGCTGCAGAAATAAATCAGCTAGAAACTGAAAAAAAATAATAGAACAGGTCAATGAAACGAGGAGCTGCTTTTTTTTAAAAGATCAGCAAAATTGATAAGCCTTTAGCCAGACTCATTAAAAAAAGAAAAAAGAAGAGGGCCTAAATCTTAAATCTTTTAGCGAGACTCGTTAAAAAAAGAGATTAAATAACCAAAATCAAGAATGAAAGAGGAGAAATAATAACACCTCATAAATACAAAGGATTATGAGAGTATTATGATAAATCACATACCGAGAAATTGGACAACCTAGAAGAAATTAATAAATTTCTAGAAATAAGCTCCCAAAACTGAATCTAGAAGAAATAGAAAATTTGAACAGATTGATGACCAGCAATAACATTGACTTATAATAAAAATACTACCAACAAACAGAAATCCAGGACCAGATGGCTTTCCAGGTGAATTCTACCAAACATTTTAAAAAGAGTTAATACTTATTCTTCTCAAAGTCTTCCAAAAAATAGAATAGGAAGGAAAACTTCCAAATTTATTCTATGAGGCTGGTATTACCGTGATATCAAAACCAGATAAAGACACTACAAAAAAAGAGACCAATATCTCTGATGAACATAGATGCAAAATACTAGCAAACCAAATCTAACAATGCATTAAAAAATTCATTTACCACGATCAAGTGGGATTTATTCCTGGGATGTAAAGGTGATTCAGTATTGACAAATCAATCAACATGATACATCTTATCAATATAAGAAAGAGTAAAAATGATATGATCATTTCTATAAATGCAGAAAAAGCATTTGGGAAAGTACAGTGCGCTTTTATGATAAAAAGTCTCAACAAATCAGGTTTAGAGGGATCATAACTCAACATAATAAAGGCCATATATGAAAAACCTCCAGTTAAGATCATAATCAGTGCTGAAAAACAGAACTTTTTCCTAAGATCAGCAGCAACACAAGGTTGTCCACTCTTATCACTTTTATTCAGTGTAGTGTAAGAATTCCTAGCCACAGCAATCAGACAAGAAGAAGAAATTAAGGTCATCCAAATGGGTAAGGAAGAAGTAAAGCTTTCACTATTTGCAGATGACGTGATACTCTATAAGGAAAATCCCAAGGACTCCACCAAAAAACTACTAGAAATGGTAAGTGAATCCAGTAAGGTCCCAAATCAGCACAGAATCAGTATACAGAAATCCACTGTATTTCTATAGACTAATAATGAAGCAGCAGAAAGAGAAATTGGGAAAATAGTCCCATTTACAATTGCACCAAAAATAATAAAATGCTAAGGAATAAACTTGACCAAGGAGGTGAAAGACCTGTACTCTGAAAACTATAAAACACTGATGAAAGAAATTTAAGATGGCACAAACAAATGGAAAGATATTCCATGCTCATGGATTGGAAGAAAAATAGTGTTAAAAATCTCTATACCACCCAAAGCATTCTACAGATTTAATGCAGTCCTTATCAAAATACCAACAGAATTTTGCACAGAAGTAGAACAAATAATCTTACAGTTTTATGAAACCAAAAAGATGCCAAATAGCCAAAGAAATCTTGAAAAAGAATAGCGAAACTGGAGATAACACAATCCCAGATTTCAAGATATACTACAAAGCTGTAGTAGTAAAAACAGCATGGTACTGGCACAATAGGAGACATGCAGATAAATGGAACAGAATAGAGGTCCAGAAATAAACTCACAATCGTATAATCAGTTAATTTCAACAAAGGAGACAAGATTATGCAATGGGATAATGACAGTCCTTTCAACAAATGGTTCTGGAAAAACAATAGCTATATGCAAAAGAGTAAAACCAAACCACTTTCTATACCATACACACAAATAAAATAAAAGTGGATTAAAGAACTAAGTGTGAGACCTGAAACCTAAAGATCCTAGATGAGCACACAAGCAGTAATTTTCCTGACATCAGCATTAGCAACTTTTTTCTAGATATGTCTCCTGAAGTAAGGGAAACCAAAGCAAAAATAAACTATTGGGACTACATCAAAATATAAAGCTTTTGTACAGCAAAGGAAACAATCAACAAACTAAAAGACAACCTGCTGAATAGGAGAAGATATTTGCAAGTGGCATATCTGATAAGAGGTTAGTATCCAAAGCATATAAAGAACTTACACAACTCAATAGCCAGAAAACAATCCAATTTAAAATGGGCAAAAGGTGGTGCAAAAATAATGAATACTGTTATGTTGAAAATAAATAAAAGAAAAAAATAAAATAAAATGGGCAAAAGATGTGAACTGACATTTTTCCAAAGAAGTTGTACGAATGGCCAACAGACACCTGAAAAGATGTTCAACATTATTTATCATCAGAGAAATGCAAATCAAAATTACAATGAGATATCATCTCACACCGGTCAGAATGGCTAAAATCAAAAACATAAGAAACAACAAATGTGGTAAGGATGTGGGAAAAAAAGAAACCCTTCCATTGTTGATAGGAATGCAAACTGATGCAGCTACCGTGGAAAACAATATGGACGTTCATCAAAAAATTAAAAAAGAGAATTACCATAAATGATCCAGAAATTCCACCACTTGGCATTTACCCAAAGAATATAAAACACTAATTTGAAAAGATATATATACCCTTAGGTTCATTGCAGCTTTATTTTCAATAGCCAAGATACGGAAGCAACCCAAGTCTTCATCAGTAGATGAATGGGAAAAGAAGAAGTGGTATATACGTACAATGGAATGTTGCTCAGCCATAAAATTAATGAGGTCTTGTCATTCACAATAACATAAATGGATCTAGATAGTACAATGCTAAATGAAATAAGTTAAATGGAGAAAGACAAGTAGCATATGATTTCATTCATATGCAGAATATAAGAAACAAAACAAACTAACTAAAAAAGGGCAAGCCAAAAAACAGACTCTTGACTATAGACAACAAACTAATTGTTACCAGAGGGGAGTGGGTTGTGGTGTGGGTGAAATAGGTGAAGGGTATTAAGATTACACTAAATGTCATGAGCACTGAGTAATGTGTAGAATTTTTTAATCACTGTATTGTATACCTGAAAAAATGTCTGTTAATTATACTGGAATTAAAATAAATAAGAAATAAAATAAATAAAATAACATGAAACAAGGTGATGTTTTAATGCATGTCTAGAGTTTTATTTACCAAATGATTATCATCTGGCTCGGCTCATCTACCATCTTGTGTATTAAATGCACAATACTCTCCTCTTTCTCCAACTTAATTTTGCACTCATTTTCTGTGTATAAAGATATTGTTAATTAATAAATAAATCCTAGTGGAAAATGGAAGACACTAAGCAGTACTGGAAAGACATTTTTCTAGCAATTGTAATTTTTGTTGTTTGTATGTTCTGTTAGTAGAAGAAAGGAAGCTTTCTATCTTCTGCATCTAAAGCAAAAGATACTTGTTTTTATTTTTGACAAAAATGACTAAAACCAGTTACTTATGAATCAGAATCACTGATTTTTTAAAATCAGATTTTCAAAGAGAAGCATAAAAATGATGACCATTTTTGTAGAACTTTTTGCAAAACTTTTCTTCTTATCTGTTTGATTATGATGCAACTTGGGGTAGTTTTCATCATATTTATTGTGCTTGAGGTTTATTGAATATCTTCAAAGTGTGGGTTTATGGTTTCACCAAGTTGGGCAATTTACCTCAATTATTTCTTAAAATGTGTTTATGTCTTGGGTAACCTGCCTGGCTTAGTCAGTGGAGCATTTAACCCTTGATTTCGGGGTTGTGAGTTTGAGCCTCATGTTGGGCATAGAGATTACTTAATAAAAAAAACATGTACATACATATTTTTATGTCTCATCCACCCCTTGTGTTTTTTGGCAACTCTGTATGTATATTTGGTCATTTAAAGTCATCCCAGAGATCACTGATACTATGTTCTTTCTTGTTGTTTAGACTTTTTTCCCTGGGGCCTTTTCTACTTTGGGCCATTTCTATTGCTATGTATTCTAGCTTTGTAATCTTTTCTACAATGTCTAATCTGCTTTTAATCCCACCCAGTGAATTTATAAATCAGGCATTGCAGTTTTCATCACTATAACTTGAATTTGGGTTGTTTTATATTTCCCATGTCTTTATTTGTTCAGTCTTACTTCTAGCTTCTTTATCATTGGAATACAATTATAATGATAGCCTTTAAATATCCTAATCTAATTCTGTCATTTGCATCAACTACAGGTCAGTGCCAAATGATTGATTTCTAATTGTTTTCTTTCTTCTTTGTATACCTTTAGATGCCAGATGTTGTGAACTATACCTTGTTGCGTGCTGGTTATTTTTGTTTATGTATAAATATTCTTGAGTTCTGTTCTGGTACTCATAGTTTGATCCTACTGGGTCTTATTTTTAAGCTTGGTTAGCAGAACCACAGCAGCATTTAGCGTAAGGTTAATTTTTCTCCACAATTCTTGCAAGACTCGTCTTTGTATTCTAATCATGACTTCTGAATTATGAGGTTCTTCTCTCTAAATACAGGCACTATTCTTGGCCCTGTGTGAGTTCTGAGTACTGTTTCTTCTCATTCTTCCTGGAGGGTTTTTCCCTCACGTTCAGGTAGTTTCTTCACACACATGCCCTAATCAGTATTCAGCTGAATGCTCCTCTGCAGATCCTGGAGTTCTCTGTCCAACTTTCTTTTCTCTGTGCTCTGTGATCTAGAAATACCTTGGCTACCCCAAACTTGCAGCTGTCTCCTCAACTCATGAGATCACTAGGACCTACCTGGTTTCCCCTGTGCTCTGGCCTGGAAACTTTCTTTAGGCAGTAAGCCAGGCAATTGTAGGGCTCACCTGATTTGTTTTCCATCTTTTGGAGATCCTTCTCTGGATGATGTCCAATGTTTTGAAAATGGTCGTTTATATATTTTGTCTCGTTTTCTAATTGTTTCAGGCAGAAGGGTAAATTCAATCCAATTACTCGATTGGAAGCAGATTTTTCAGGGTGACTTTTAAAACATAAATAATTTTATGTCCATCCTTTGCTCTAAATCTCTGAGTAGTTTCCCTTCAAACACTCCTTACCAAGGTCCATAAGACTCTACATGTTCTGGGCCCTGCTTAAGTCTCAGATCTCATCTGCCATTCTCATCCTACATTACTCTCAATGGTTGTCTTGCCACTCGTCCAATATGCTGAGGTATCTCCTGCCTTAGGGCCCTTGTTCTTGTACATATCTCCACCTGGAACATTTCCTGCCCCCCCAGATTTGCCAATAATTGACTCCTCTTCACTTAGGACTCTAGTTAAATATCACCTCCTCAGCATGGCCATCTTATCTAAAATACCCTCACCTTCCCCATACATCCTTACACTGCCTTATTTTCCTAATGATTCCTTATCCCTGACATTATATTATATTATTACATTTATTAGCTTGTTGTCTGTTTCCCCTAAAAAATAAGGAGAATGACATTTTCTTACTCACTGCTCTATCTCCAGAGCTCCCCAACATTGTTTGACACTAAGTAGGTGCTCATTACATATTTATTGCATGGATGGATGGATAGAGGGATGGATATAACCTCAAAGTTAAAGGGTTAACAGAGGATCTATACAGGAAGTTAGGTACTAAGTCATATTTCAAACAACTCTTGTGTCATCAGCTGACAGTAGGTGGCTAGACAACATGATTTTGTATAAAATGGGAGTTAAAAAATTGTTATCATCTCCTTGCTTCTTCAGAATTTAAAGGAAATCCATAGCCAAGCGTCAGAAGATACAAGTGTGAAGATTTGCTCTGATGACCTCCCACCCCTGATTTTTGTTTCTTTTTGTTGTTGTTGCTTCGTTGTTTCTCTTTCCTTTGACAAAATCCTCTTTCAGCTTGAAAGGCAAGTTCCCTTCCTGTGACTGGCTGGCTGCATTCATGGTTCTTTCATCTTACATTATATAGGGCTACTTACTTTTGCCTTGTATGGCCAACAGCCCCATTCCTTTGGGTAATCTGATACACCTTTGTCACTTTGAAAAGATAAGACTGGAGCTATAATGGACACATCCTCCCAAAATTCTTATGCCATCTTTCATAGTCACTGTCAGGAATACATTTCTCTCCATTAATGTGTCCACCACATCTCTTAGAGTTTGGCCAAAGTCCTTCTGTCACTTGTGCTTGTTACTGAAATGCCAAACATCCTGAAAGACAGCGTGTCCTACACTGTGGTTTCAAGATAGAAAATTTGGAAGTTGGTATTGGATATGATTAGATCTGTTGCCGTGGATATTCTTCACTGAATTTTAAGTATAAAAATACAATTTTTTTTTAGATGAAAGAACTTCTACTAGGAAGTAAATATGTAGATATTACCTATGCTCCTCATTTATAAATACAGGCATCTGTAAACTGTTATAGATTCCTTTTTGGAGGGACAATTCTCTCACTTCCCACCCCAAACTTTTCAGAATAAACTTACATTTAGTGACTTACCAAATTGTGCATTGATACAAAGAACATTTATTTTGATATATTTTCCCTAAGATGTTAACTACAGTAGGACTGATGGGGAGGAAAGACATCTGAGAAGAGAACACCTAATTAATTTCTCAGGCAGAGAGGGTGGGGCTGGATTTACAAATCAAAATTTCTTGACTTGATAAACTCCTATTCCCATGATGGTTATAGAAGATCATATCACTTCAGGAATATTTACGGTTGAAGCTATTCATGAATTGATCTGGGAAGCTAATGACTATATATAACATTGTTTCTATAAGAAATTAAATTACAAATAACTATGTCCACTTAAGCTTTTGGAATACAAAGTTGGGAGCCCTCTGTAGTCAGGGAACAAAAAGACATAATTGCCAGTAGGAGCCTCTGGGCACAAGAGATAAATCCACTTCCATAGAACAAAGTAAATCCAAGGAAGGGGGATATTAGTCTTCTTTTTGAACCTTGTTGCATAATGGAAAGTATGAATTAGGTCGGGAGACCTCAGTCCTATTTCTGTCACTACCAGCCAGTTTTCTCATGTCTCATTTCATGACATTGGCCTTGATCTGTTCTCTGATTCTCAAAGATTGGAGGATCAGAAGAATGGCCAGATGGCAGCTCGCTAGCCACTCCCATGTGACCATTAGATCTTGAGCCTTCCCAGTTACCAGTGTGGGGCTCCCAGCCTGCAAGTTCCCTGAAGCCAGCAGTCTGCAGAGATCTTTCTCTGGAACTAGATCTCAACAAAACTGAAGAGGCAGCTAATTCAGGCTTCAGTTCCCCTTTCTCTAATCTGAGTGCTGCCCTTCAAGGTGCCCTAGGATTCCCTTTGACTTTATGGTCATTCCTTCCTCTGTTAAAACATCCATTAATAGTGGTTTAAATGACTTAAAAGGCCCCATATGCTTTATAACAGAGGAGAGTATATGCTTTATAACAGAGGAGAAAGCCTCTTATTAAGTCAAAGGAATATATCTCTAACTGTTGAATCTTAGGGATTAGTGTGTTAGGTAGGAACTCAAGGGAAACAGGATTCTTTCAGCACCTAAGAAATCATGATATGTATATAACCAGTTTATTTGACTAAGGCTCTGAAGGCTGATAGAACATTTGTGGTTCTCAACTCTGGCTGCACATTAGAATCTCTGAGTGTTTTTTAGAACTTATCTGATGCCACAAGCCCTTCCCACAAAGATTCTGACTTTATTGGTCCAGGGTAGAACATGAGCACTAGGATATTTTTAAAGCTTTGCAGATAATTCTAATGGGAGGCCAGAACTGAAAGGCATTCTAACATAGGTGCAAAGCCCTTGTGCCTTCCTCCAGAGACCCCTTCTCCCATCACCATCCCTGCCTTTAAACCTCTAGCAGGCCTGACCGTTCACCCCTTTCTCACCTCTGTCACCTTGCTCTGCAGGACTGTGGGACATTATGTCTTTACCTACAGTTCCAGGATGGAGTAGAAGGGCTTCTTTGCCTGGAAAGGGAGTTTCTCTGATAGAGAAGGATGAGGCAGTGGAGCAGCTGACTTGCCTCTTGTGTATGTGTGGAGCAGGTGAGTTCAGACCCACTGCGTAGAATAACATACTCCTTATTCTTTAAGAATATTGTTCTAGGATGCCTGGGTGGCTCAGTGGGATAAAGCCTCTGCCTCTGGCTTGGGTCATGACCAGGGTCCTGGGATCGAGCCCCACATCGGGCTCTTTGCTCGGCAGGGAGCCTGCTTCTGCCTGCCTCTCTGCCAACTTGTGATCTCTGTCTGTCCAATAAATAAATAAAATATTGAAAAAAAAAAGAATATTTTTCTAGTAGATGGACTCACCAGGGGAATTTTCTGAGCAATTTGATTCAAATTACAATCTATTCCTATAAGTACTTGTAAATACCACAAATCGATAAAGCAGTTTCTATTGTAGTCAGTGAGATCAAGCACTGGTATTAATGTTTTATGTGCTGAGAAATCCATACATTTATCAGGGCCTTTTTTGGAAAACCTTGATCATAGCCTGTTTTGCTAGTTTGAGAAAGTTCTAAGAAAGCCCACCTGATGGGCATTTGAATAAATCAGGTACAATTAAATGTCCCAGTTTCATAGCACTTGATTAATTCATTGTTCCTGCAGAGAACTGTATGCATTTGGTCTGGTCCCTAATGGTTCAAAGTTCTAATTGCATGAGAATCACAAAATTCTAATATCTGGGTTCTCCAGAGAGAAAAAACAATCTCTGAGGATGGGGCATGGACATTGTACTTCTGAACCCTTGCCCTGAGTCAGGAGATTTTAATGTGGAACGAGGGGTAAAAAATGGACCCTCCTTCACAAACCTTAGCAGGTTGTGTTGAGGGCAAGTCTGCCACTTCAGCAAATTCACTAAAACCTGTTCCACACATAGTAGAATTATCTTCTGAGGTGCCATGTTTTGTTTGGTTGGGTTGGGTTGGTAAACCCCATACTACTGAGTTTTGAGGAATGTTGTTGACCAGAAGCAAATGTAAGCAAACCTTTGGGAATCATCATTTTGGGGGAGAGCTGTTTTATATTTAATGTCATAAAAGTTACCAGCCTTTTTTGGTTTTTCTGCCCAACCACTCATTATGGAACTTAGCAAGAGAGAAGCTGGGCCATCGTGAGGATGGAACATTTTGTTAACACTTCTGAAACATAAGAATATCGAAGCAACACAATAATCTCCTTTCCCATAGCCAGTGGAAGGGAGGAACTTCACCTATGACTTGATATGAAAAGTGAATATCAGAGGAAACATTCTGATGTCAGAGATGATTTCTGGGAGAAAGTTTTTGTTTGTTTTTATGTATTTCTGTCAAGACACACACAAGCGTTTTCCTTGCCTCTGGCATTTAAGAGAGCACTTTAAATTTCTGTCCTAACACTTCCAGCAGTAAAATCTGGAATGTTCTTTTTTCCGGCCTTGCTGTAAAAGTCCCTTTGCTATCAAATGGGTATTTTTCTTAGAGTGAAGAAGAGAACATAATCTGATCCATTCTGGTTTCACTGAGGCAGCCAAGCAATATGTCAGGTTCATGACAGGCTTTATTGAATTGAATGTGCTGTGCAAAGATGCAAGGGAAATTTGATTTTCTCTGTGAATCTAACAAGGACATTTAGCACCCACTTCTAGTTGGAATTTCACTCTGACTAAGCAACTATAAAATAAAAAGCAAATACAGATATATATAATACCATTTTGACAAGAATGTTAGGAATTATACTTAAAATATGTCCAGAAAATTTTATTAATTGGAAAATAAGAAAGGGAGGGAGGGAGAGAGGAAGGAAGGAAAGAAAGAAAGAGAGGGAGAGAAGAAGAAAGGAAGTCTCAAACTTCGAGAAATTGTCTGTAGAGGCTGTTTATATCCATCCAAACCCTGTGAGAACACTGCGGTTGCCAAGAGAATCCACTGTGATGGAGGAGAACAAAGGTGTCTGGGAATCCCAGTTGTGTCCCTAACATCCGGATGACCCAGCGCAGGCCTTTCTTCACCTCTTAGGGCCACCACATCTTTTGAAAAAGAACAGAGTTTCCTTTGAGTTCTGAGATTCCCCAAGAAGAGGAATGAGGGAAGAACCTAAGGCAAAAGAGGAAAAGATAACAAAAGTTAGAAAATGCTAGTTAGGGGCGCCTGGGTGGCTCAGTGGGTTAAAGCCTCTGCCTTTGGCTCAGGTCATGATCTCAGGGTCCTGGGATCGAGCCCCACATCGGGCTCTCTGCTCAGCAGGGAGCCTGCTTCTTTCTTTTCTCTCTGCCTGCCTCTCTGCCTACTTGTAATCTCTGTCTGTCATAAATAAAATCTTGAAAAAAGAAAAGAAAAGAAAAAGTTAGTTTTCAAACAAGTAAGGCAGTAGTATATTCTTAGAAAAAGGTATACTTGAGCTTTCCTGCCTTGCCGATGCACTGACCTGAGCAAAATTGAGATAGCTTAGGTTTATTTAAACAGAACAGCTCTGCTTTGTACAATTCCACTACTAATCAGCAACCCACAGGACCCCAAGAAAGGAACATTTTGAATATATGGAAAAGAAATTTCAGGAATATAGTCTAGCTTTTTGGCCCTGCCACTAGATTCTCTGATATTCTCAGGCAATTTTCAGGAATCTGTTTTAGCAAAGGGAGACCACAGAATTTAATTTTAAGGAAGGTGGGAATGGGGGCACTGGGTGGCTCAGTTGGTTAAGCATCTGCCTTCAGCTTGGTTCATGATTCCAGGGTCATGCAATCGAGTCCCGCATTGGACTTCCTGCTCAGTGGGGAGCCTGCTTTTCCCTCTCCCTCTGCTACTCTCCCTGCTTATGCTCTCTCTCTCTCTCTCTGTCAAATAAATAAATAAAATCTTAAAAAAAAAAAAAAGGTGGGGAGGAAAGTGGGAATGTGTGCATTTTCCTTTCTCATGCTACATCAGACCTTCTAGGTGGGGTTCTAGAATGCCTAAGATTTTTCTCAGTATTAGTTGAATGGCTATAAAATCTGATCATTATTTAAAACCTGCTTTACTGATCAAGTCTGTGCTCTGGGAAAACACATAACATACATACCTAGACACGTCCTGTCCCATTGAGGAGAAGTTGTTACCGGAGATGAAGTGCTAAGCTTTCAGTCTTTAGCAAGGATGAAAACCTGCATGCAACCCAATCTTTTCATTTGAGGTTTAGAAGGCTCTTGCAGTAATTAACAAGAGAGCCACTTGACTTAGTGAGATCTATCCTCTTGGGAGTTTGGGAAGCTGCCCACAAAAAGCTGGGGATTTCTGCCCTAGGAGGAGATTACATCCTGATCCTTGGGAGAGACCCTCCCATTTGTCCTTTGAAGTAACTGCCGCTCTGCAGGTGCCAAGTCGGTCTCTTCTTGGGTCTGGCTTTCAGACTTGGAACTTTCTACTAAGCACTCTCAGTGACCTTTCTCCATGGGTCTTTGGGAAGTTTACATGGTAATCCCTTAAAAGCATTACCGAGATCAGAAACAGTTCTAACGGAAAATTGAAGAAGGCTGCCCAGCACTCTTATCCATAGCTTCAGTTTTTCTTCAAGGTGAGGTTAGCCCTGGTAAGGCCATTTATGCATTCTCTTTGCCCCTGTTCAGACGTTTAGTGCCGTGCTTGCCCATTCCCACCCAAGCACATGGATCGTAATGCAGTGTTTTCCAGATTTGGTCATTGTTTGTTAAATGTCCTCTACTGGGATCTACTGCACCAAAAAGAAGTCACTAGGAAGTGGATACCATGTCTGTGGCCATCTTGGGGGCCTCCCTAGCTCAGCCTGGGGTTCTAGGACTGGCTGTTCCTCCAGGGCCAGTCCCAGATGTTCCCTCTTTCTGGTCTGCCTCTCCCTTCTCAGCAGTCATTCCAATTCCCTCTCCATCAGGAAAGGGAAATGATAGCCATACTTAGAATATTAGTAAGTGTTTTCCATGCTTGTTGGTCATGCCCATCGGTGCTTTGGCAGGTGGTGTAGGACAAGTGGCCAAGAAAGACCGCACTGGTACAGGATATTTTGCTTCTTTCCCTGGCTGTCACTTCTTTGAGATTAACTTTGTTGGTTGTGCCCCTTTGTTTGGTTATTTCAAATTTTTAAAATCTTGGTCGTACCACTTTTTAAATTTGTTTTGAAATATTTTATTTATCTAATTTCTATAAAGATCAAGATTTTATTTTTTAAGTAATTTCCTCACACACATACGGGCTGGAACTCAAATTCCAACATCACTCCACTGACTGCACCAGCCAGGTGCCCCTAAAATTTTATTTAAAATCTACACATGACTAAATAATTAATTTTATTTATTTCATTTCATAGTAGGGGAGGCAGATTTTTGATGGTTCTTCAGGTCATAATTTTTAAAATATTTGTTAATTCTTTTTAAGTAATAGTTAAATACTCTAAAAATGTTTTTTGTTTGTTTTTCCTAATAGGCAGTTTTATTTAAAAATAAGACTAGTTTGGGTTCAAGTCTTTTCTGTGTGATTTTGACCAAACTACTTCACCTCCTGAAGAGTCACTTTCCTTGTCTTTGAGAACTGCGGGTATAAAAACACTCCAAGCCCATCAATGTTGTCGTGCTTACGTGAAGCAAGGGCATCTAGCTTTCAGCAGAATGCCTGAGATATGGTAAGAAATCCGTAAATAGCAGTGACCATGAAGATGATAAGTGAGTGTGCACTTCGTGTCGAAAAAGGGACAGAGTTATGATAGGGGAAGAAATCAGTCTGTTGGGAATCTGCACGTTTGGAGCAGACATGAAAGCAACAAAAGTAAACACTTAAAGATTATAATGATAAGCAACAGAAAAGAGCTCTAACAGTGTCTATATCCAGTACTGGGATAGACCCTGTTCCATGTTCATTCATAGCCTCACACAATTCTATGCTCATTCCCTTATCCATATGCAGTCAACCTGCCTTAGTCTTGGTCTTCAGGAGTGTCCCTGGCTATTTCTGGCACAGTTAGTTCTAATCCAGATACAGGTCATTCACTGGACTATACTTTGAACTGACCTTGTAAACAAGCTTCTTTTCCTTCTGTGGTCCATGTGGTTTCTGTGGTCTTCTGTTTTTTTAATCTGTTAAAACACTTTGAAGTTCAGCTTTGTGGGTTTGACATCCAACTCCCACTGGAACCTGGTGGTGGTTTCCTATTTCTGGCTTATTGCTAAAGAATGATAAGAAAGAGAAGGCATTAGAGCAAGGTCACTACAATACATTAAATAAGAAATATATCCATGGTGAACATTTCGAAGGCAAAATAGAGGGCTTCCTCTCAGGATGATTTTCTCTCTTAGTCCTTAGAAAATGAGCTATAATTCTTTGAATTATTTGCCACATTACTTACTTTATCAACCATGATATTATGATCTTCCCATCTGCTTATAATTAAAGAAAAGTCTCTGAATGTCACAAGGACGCTGGAGTAGGTGCAGTGGGACTTGTAAGCTGCTATGGGAAGATTTTGGTTAGGTTTTCATGCTGCTTTAAAATCGTCACTCATAGATACAGGAAGAAAACTAATGGATACCAGAGAGGGTAGAGGTTGGGGGGGAGGGTGGGTGAAATAGGGGATGGTAACTTTCAGTTATAAAGTAAGCCATGGGGATATAATGTACAGCATAGGGAATATAGTCAATGATATTATAATAACTTTGTATAGTGAGAGATAATAACTAGACTTATTGTGGGGATCCCTTGATAATGTATAAAAATATCAAATCAGTATGATATACACCTGAAACTAATCAGATATTTATTGTATGTCAATTATACTTTAATTTTTTTTAAAGCCCTGATACTCAGAAAACAAAAAACAAAAAAACACCTACTAACACTTTATCCTACTGTGTGCTACTAGACCTGCAGGTCTGTGCAGAGCTGCTAACATGAGTGTCTGTTTGTCAGGAAGTTTGTTCAGACTATTAAGAATAGAGCCCATCTCCAGAGATTCCAGTGCAATGTGGGAGATGATGAGAGGGTACAACTGATTATTAGTGTGCTCAGACATGCCTGGAAATCTAGGATAAGAATAAGAACAAGATTAGATAAGAATAAGAACATACCCAAATGCAGATGATAGCATTACCAACAGAAAGGTCATTTGAAAAGCACTCTGCTCATAAACGTCCAACACAAAATGTAAAGGTTCCCCTGACAAATGTTGCTATGGCACATTGTTGAGGCCTTGTGGGCCCACTGTGGGCCAGCACAGCTTCTTAATAGCTTTAGCATGGATATGATCTCTGAGGGTCAGGTGCAAGCAGGCAGAGATGAATCTGGTAGAACGTAGTGAAGACCAACTTGGTGACTTAGTAGGTTATTTGCAGAATGATTCAGGGGTCATCAAAACTATTCCTGGAAACAAACTTCCAGGGCTCTAAGGAGCTGTAGAGCAGAAACCCTTAGTAAGCACATCAAGGGAAGAAGATAAAGGGACTTAAAAGAAACTTTGTTTTCTGTGTACATTGAGAACAGTCTAACTCCAGACCTGTTAAGGAAGAGGTACAGGAAAGTGCACGCTGCCATATGAGATGAAATCTAAAAGGGAAAAAAAAATCCAAGAAAAAGATTATCTAAAAAAGGTAGAACCATCTTAATATGTCTCTTGTACAGAAGAAAAATAGGGTAGCTCAAAATACAAGCATCCTTGGAGCTCAGATGCATGCTGCAAACAGCTAAACCAAACCATCACAATTTGTAATTTTCTTTTTTTTTTTTTAAGATTTTGTTTATTTATTTAACAGACAGAGATCACAAGTAGGCAGAGAGGCAAGCAGAGAGAGAGGGGGACGCAGGCTCCCTGCTGAGCAGAGAGTCCGATGTGGGGCTCGATCCCAGGACCCTAAGATCACAACCTGAGCCAAAGGCAGGGGCTTTAACCCACTGAGCCACCCAGGTGCCCCCCCCCACAATTTGTAATTTTCTAAAATGATTTTTCACATTAAGATAATAAACATAACAATCAAGAAAGAAAGATGCCACTAACATGCCAACTACATTTTCCCTCTGGAGGACACAATACAAATACATGGAAAAACTTCTGCTACATGGTATAGTAGGAAATATTTGCAAACCCACAGAATAACTAGTTAAAACCTAAAAGCAGAAGGAAATAATATTGGGAGTTAGGCCTATGGAATCATACTGTTGCTCTCTTAATCTAGTCTTCTTCCTCGAAGCAGACAAGACTCCCAAACGTGTAATTATGTGATGAACAGATAGGGTAACACCCTTCAATGTGGCTTGTTTATATTTGATATAAAATGCCTGTAATACATTTAACGCCTCCTCTTCTCTTTTTTGTTTTGGGCCTTTAATCCTAGAACATTGTGAAGTTTTATCTTCTTTTATTCTTTTCTTCAGATACTAAATTCATTTGCTCATTTATTCATTCATTCAACAAACATTCAACATATACTAGTGTAGGCACTGCTGCCCTGAATAACCATGCTCTCCATTGATCCCATGCCCTCTCGTTGATCACAGCTGATTGAACCAGTGTGACAGTTGACCCAAAGGTAGTCAGTTCCTTCATGTACTTCCAGAACTTGTTCCCTGTGAGGTTTGACTAAAAATCATAAGTGGGCCAAACTTCCCTGGAAATTTTGGTACTTAAACACTTAGCTGATTAGCAGTTGGAGGTCAGAAATACAAGAATCAAGAGTTCCCATGATATAACAGGAGCTGGATCAGCTCCTCTGAATTACATACAAGCTGAAGAAGCAGAGTTGACAATGGGTCATATACACAGAGTAGCAGAGACCCCATAACCTTGTACCCCTGCACCCCTCAACCCAAAGAGACAGAGTAGCCTTCATTCCTAATAGCTTTATAATTTTGGGTCCCAGGCCTGTTTACATAGTAGATCCTGTTCCTGGATATCTATGAGCTTTTTCATAACCCAAATTCTTGAGCTAGTTGTTTATAGCTCTTTCCCCTGAAGAACCCTGAATAGAACACTTGCCTGATTACCTGATGTCCTGAAAAAAAAAAAAAAAAATGGTTGAACCCATGAACATCTGAAAGAGACATCTTGGTGCAGGTCAACTGAATGAGTCTTATCAGCTAGCCATTTGTCATATTTATGAAGATTGCCATTCTGATCTCTAACAGAAGCAGTCTGTTTTGTAGATTCAGTCTGTATGTAAAAATTGAATGTTAGCCCATCATACAGGTACAGTTTTGAATGTACTGAATATATAATATATAGCAATTCTGAGTGAAGCCTATTTTACAAGTATCTCTGAAGTATGATGAGTTAGTTAAGAAACCAAAATCTCAATGACCATTCCTATGAATATAGCACTATATATTTAAAACTTTTACACTATTTCCTTTCCAAATCATAAAGTTACAACTTCTGCTAGTTGTCTCTGAGGTTATTGTCTTAAACTTCTGTTTCATTCCTCTATTGTGACAGACTTGAAATCCTAAAACATAATCTTTCATCTTTTGAAACTGTCATTATTATGTCTATTTTGCAATAAATTTGGGCCAAAAAATATCCAGAATAATATAATTCTGTAATATTCTAGGGTCAGTTTTCAACTGAAAGAGAGATATATCCATAGTCCAGAAATATCTGGAAGATTCTTTTAAAGAATTAAGCTGTGTTCTTCCTCTTTATATGAAATAAGTGACAGTCCTTTAATTGCATGGACATATCAGTAGAGTTCTTCTGAAATAAAAAAAATATATTTATTATAGCAGTGTGTGGTTCCTCATGGTAAAAAATAGAATTTGTGTGGATTTGAATAGTTATGAGTTAATTGCAGTTCCTAAGATACTTTTTAATACATAGCTTAAAAAGGAAGCATCTTCTGTAATATAAAACAGAGCAGTTAAAAATTTTAATTGAGAAATGCAAATAATCAAATATTTATCAAATAGGAAGGAGTTTTTATAGTCAAGAAAACCACACACTTAAGGAAAAGTGTGAATAAAATGTTGTGTCAGAGAAAGCCAAATCAATTGATGGTCACTCTGATTGCTGTAATCTAATATATAAATGGAAATGTGAAGATTTGTTTATTTATTTGAGAGAGAGTGGGTAGTGATGGGGGAGGGGCAGAGGGAGAGGGAGAGATGGTATTAAGCAGATTGTGGTGAGTAGGGAGCCTGATGTGGGACCATCTCACTACACTGGGATCAAGACCTGAGCTGAAGCCAAGACGTTTAACCAACTGTGCAACCCAGGCACCCCCTAAACCAATCTTGAACAAATTGAATAAAGGGTGGACTTAATAACTGATTTCAAGAATTCCCTTAGAACTACTGTAATCAAAATGGTATAATGGTGGTGTAAGTCTCAATGGAATAATATAGAGAATTCAGAAATAGGCCTATAAATATTTGGCCAATTAATTTCTTCTCTTTTTTTTTTTAAAGAAATGAGGAGCAATTTAGCTACTCATTTAAAATAAATGAGTAGCTAAATTGCTACTAGAGCAATTGCATAGCCCTAGGGGAAAAAAATGAACCTTATTTCTTACCTTACACTCTACATAAAAATTAACTTGAAATGAAAATACACCTGAACAGGAAAAATTAAAACCATAAAACTTGAAAGGCGGCCTAGGAAAAGTATTCATGACACTGGCATAGCAAAGATTTCTTTGAAGAAAAAATACATAAACCATAAGAATAAAATTGATAAACTGGATTTCATCAAAATAAATACTTCTGCTCTTTGAAGACACCATTAAAAAATGAAATGGCCAAGCCATAAGTGAGAGACTGTGTTCACAATACTTATAGCTGGCAAAAAATATTGTATTCAGAATACATTAGGAACTCTTAATTCTTTCAAAGAACCAGCTCTACTGTTTTTTTAATTTTTAATTACTAATTTTTTTAAATATTTTATTTATTTATTTGACAGACAGAGATCACAAGTAGGCAGAGAGGCAGGCAGAGAGAGAGAGGAGGAAGCAGGCTCCCTGCTGAGCAGAGAGCCCGATGCGGGGCTCGATCCCAGGACCCTAGATCATGACCTGAGCCGAAGGCAGAGACTTTAACCCACTGAGCCACCCAGGCGCCCCTACTAATTTTTTAATTAAAAAATTAATTTTCTAAAAATGTCTACATCACTTATCTCTGCTCTAATCTTATTTATTTCCCTTCTTCTACTGGCTTTAGGCTTTATTTGCTGTTATTTTTCCAGGTCCTTTAGGTGTCAGGTTAGGTTGTGTATTTGAGACTTTTCTTGCTTCTTGGGGAAGGCCTGTGTTGCTCTATACTTTCCTCTTAGGATCCCCTTTGCTGCATCCCAAAGGTTTTGGACTATCACGTTTTCATTTTCATTTGATTCCATGTATTTTTTTTTTATTTCTTCCTTAATTTCCTTGTTAACCCATTCATTCTTTAGTAGAATGCTCTTTAACCTCCATGTATTTGTGGTCTTCCCAAATTTTTTCTTGTGGTTGACTTCAATTTTCATAGTGTTGTGGTCTGAAAATATGCATGGTATGATCTCAGTCTTGTACTGGTTGAGGCCTGATTTGTGACCCAGTATGTGATCTATTCTGAAGAATGTTTTATGTGCACTTGAAAAGAATGTGTACTCTGCTGCTTTAGGATGAAATGCTCTGAATACATCTCTTAAGAGCATTTGATCCAGTGTGTCTTTCAAAGCTATTGTTTCCTTGTTGATCTTTTGCTTAGATGATCTTTCCATTGCTGTGAGTGGACTGTTAATGTTCCCTACTAATATTATATTATTATCAATGAGTTTCTTTAAGTCTGTTGTTAGTTTATTTGTATATTTGACTTGTTAGTTGATTTGCATATTTGTATATTTGACTGCTCCCAAGTTGGGGGCATAAATATTTACAATTGTTAGATCTTCAAGTTGGATAGTCTCCCTTATTATCATATAGTTAACCCTTCATTTTTGCTACAGTCAAGATTATGGTTTATAATCTAGTTTGTATGGGGCACCTGGGTCAGTCAGTTAAGCATTTACCTTTGGCTCAAATCATGATCTCAGGGTCCAGGGATTGAGCCCTGCATCAGGCTCCCTGCTCAGCGGGAAGCCTACTTCTCACTCTCTGTCACTCTCCCTGCTTGTGCTCTCTCACTCTCTAGCAAATAAATAAATAAATTCTTAAAAAAAAAATAAAATCTAGTTTTCTAATATAAGTACACCTACTCCAGCTTTCTTTTGATGTCCACTAGCATGATGGTTCTCCACCCCCTCACCTTCAATTTGGAGGTGACTTTGGGTCTAAAATGAGTCTCTTATAAGCAGCATATTTATGAGGTTTTGTTTTTTTTTTAAATATCCATTCTGATATTCTATTTTGATTGGATCATTTAGTCCATTTACCCTCAGAATAATTATTGATAAATATGAATTTAGTGCCATTGTAGTACCGGTAAAGTTGCTGTTCTTAGAGATTATTTCTCTTCTTTTCTAGTCTTTGTTGCTTTTGGTCTCTCTGTGCTGCTCAAAGAGTCCCCTTTAATGTTTCTTACAGAGTTGGTTTAGTGTTCACGGTTTCCTTTGGTTTTTGCTTGTCTTGGAAACTCTTCTACTCTCCTTGTATTCTGAATGACAGCCTTGGTGGATATACTATTTTTGGCTGCATTTTTTCCCATTCTGCTTATTGAATATATCATGCCACTTTTTTCTGGCCTGCCAAGTTTCTGTGGACAGTTCTGCTGCTAACCTTATCTGTCTACCCTTATAGTAAGAACATTTAGTCCCTAGGTACTTTGAAAATTTTCTTTATCTTTGTATTTTGCAAGTTTCAATATTATATGTCTTGGTGTTGACCTGTTTTTGTTGATTTTGAGGGGAATTCTCCATGCCTCTTGAACTAAAATTCAAGAATTAAAGACAAATAGTTCAGTTAAAGGAATAGGCAGAAAACTTGAACAGACATATCATAAAAGAAAATATGTGAGTGGCCAATAAACATGAATACATATTCAGAATCACTAATCATCAGGGAAATGTAAATTAAACCATGTAAGATGCCACTTTATACCCATTAGAATAACTGCAATGAAAAAGAAAATATTGGCGATAATGTGGAGCACCTGGAACCTTCTTCATACCACACTGGTGTGACTATAAAAATGGTACAACCATTTTGGAAAACTTTGGCAGTTTCTTACAAAATTAAGTACACACTTACCATACTACCTAGAAATTCCACTCATAGATATTTATTCAAAAGAATTGAAAATATGTTTTCTCACAAAGACTTGAACATGTATGTCTATAGAAGCTTTATTTATAATAATCAATACTTAGAAATAATCTAAATATACATCAACAGATGAATAAACAACTGTGGTGTACCCTACACTAGAATACCATACAAGAACAAATCACTGATACATATAACAACATGGATGAACCTCAGAAACATTATGCCAAATTAAGGAAGCTAGAAACAAAAGATTTTATTTATATGAAAGTACAGAAAGAACAAAACTAATCTATGCTGACTGGAAGCAAATCAGTAGTTACCTTGAGTCCAACATATGTGTATGGGAGGTGGGGGGGGGGAGTAATTGACTGGCAAGATACACAAGGGACTTTGGGGATTAATAGAACCACTCCATGTCTTGATATCTTAATGGTTAAGGTGGTTACAAAGGTCTATATATTGAACAGAAGTTTAAGCACAAGCGAGACTTTTTAGATGCAACATTTAAGATGAAGACACTAAGTTGCAAAAAACTAAAACGCATTTTAGAGATATGGATTTAGAAGTCTTTTGACCAACTTAGTGAAGTTTAACTATAAATAAAGTTAAAATAGAAGTAATTTCAGCCTAATGACGTGTGTGTGAGTCAACTGAGAAGGGACATCCAACTTCCACTGTCCCAACAGGAAATCAGTCAGTTGATCATCTGAATCTTCTGGCTTCTATTGTCTGAAGAGGTATTCTTTTTCTTTTTGGTCTCGTAATATTTATACAACTGTAGTAAGATATTAAAATTATATTATTAAAACTTTGGAAGATGCCAAAATCTGTGTAGTTGTAACCCAGGAAGGTAAAGAAATAAGCATAGGAAAAATTTTTTAAAGTGACTTCAAACTCATAGTGTTGCTGTTTTAGAATAAATTTATGTATAATTGTATTCATTGACATGTTTGATTTTTAAATATTTTATTTATAAAAAATAATCAGCAATGCCAAAATCTTAGTTGTGTAGACTCTTTCAAGAAATTTAGTTGATCAGAATTTTTAATTAATGACTAAATGCTCAGGAAAAAATTGCTTCTGTGATTTTTTTATTTGATAAAGGAATTTCATCATTTTTGCACTCAATAGTGTCAGGTGGTTAAATATGTCTTTCTTTAAATGTTTACAAAATATGTACAAAACCATATTGCCCCAATTTTAGTATATTTGCTGCTGAAGCAAACAAACATATTGCCACAGTTGAAGAACTACCATACTCATGGCTTCATGTGAAGCATCTAAGAATCTGAAGTTTTCAGTATTTTCCTAGGAAAGGTCTTGTCATTTGCTTTGGTTAGGCTCCTTCTAATTTCAAGGAACAGAAAAAGTTCAGGTAAACAAAGAAATGAGGAATTCTAGGCAACTTCTTGGGAACTTCTTAATACGTTTAGGGCTGAAATGTACAGCTAGAATCTGACCAAGAATGTGGCCACCCTGTTGTCATAGTTTGGGCTTACGCTGAATGCAAATCCGAGCAAAGATACAGACGAAAGTGATTTATTTAGGAAGTGCTTTTAGGCGAGAACAGTAAGGGAGTGGGAGAGATAGGATAGGGAAGGCAAAGAAGCTAAGTTACAATATGATTTCAGCTTGACTTCAAGGGCCTCTCTGGGATATAAATCACTCTTCAGAGTTTGCACTTACCTGAGGTGTAGGAAGTGGGCTTTTATACCTCACTTCATTCAGCACTGGCTAAAAGACAAGAATGGGGAAGGGAATTAGGAAAGAAAAGAATGGAAAATTTAAGTCCTTCTGTTCACGCAAGGCAGTTGCTGGGGCTCCAATGTCCATGGGCAGTTGTGAAGGTACCAGTTGTTACGAGCAAAGCACACTAGATGTGTTGAGTTCGTGGGGTTAGTGAAAGGAAACCAAGGGGATCTGGGTGGGGTAGCAGCAGTGTCCACTATACTTGTGCAGTCTAATCATATGTAACCCCGTCAATCCAGGATTCTCCAATATTAAGAGAGTTGCTAAGAATTACTGGGAGAAAAAGTAGAGAGGATGCACTTTAGTTGGAGGGCTTAATCTCTATTGTTTTCCCAAGAAATTCAAATCTGACCTCAAAATGCAAAATTCATTCAGGAATGAGATACATCCCCCAAATAAAAACCTACAGCAAATGGAACTTACCCTTTTTTGAAAGCAGTTTAGTAATCGTGGATCTCATCTCTACCTCAAACATTTTTTTCAAGATATTCTTCCAACCACATTATAATACTCTTGCTGAGAGAAGTTCTAGTAAGCACTACATTTACATTCCCAGGGTTATTTTAGTAGCCCTTATAGGTTGGTGCCATTGGTGACTTCTCAATGAGTCTCCCTTAATCCAACTCAATACAGCAAACCCCAAAGTGAACTGGAACAATAGGTCATCATCTGTTGGACATTAGTACTTATGCCCCATAGATAACTCTCTCATCTCCTTCAAGTATTTGTGCAAGAATCTTCTTTTTTTCTTTTAAGATTTTATTTATTTAGTTAGTTAGTTATTGAGAGAGAGAGTGCAAGTAGGAGGAGGGGCAAAGGGAGAGGAAGAGAGAGAGTCTCAAACAGACTCTGCACTGAGCTCAGACCCAACTTTGGGCTCAATCTCATGACCCTGAGCTGAAACCAAGAGTCAGAAGCTTAGCCACCTAGTCGCACCGCTCAAATAGCTTTTTTTAACATATAGTATATTACTAGTTTCAGAAGTAGATTTCAGTGATTCATCAGTTGTACATAACACCCACTGCTCATTACATCACATGCTCTCCTTAATGCCCATCATCCAGTTACCCCATCCTCCTACCTGACTTCCCCTCTAGCAACTGTCCGTTTGTTTCCTATGATTAAGAGTCTCATGATTTGTCTCCCTCTCTGATTTCATCTTATTTTATTTTCCCTCCCTTCTCCCATGCTCCTGTTTTGTTTCTTAAATTCCACATATGAGTGAAGTTATATGATAATTGTCTTCCTCTGAATGAATTATTTTGCTTAGCATAATACCCTCTGGTTCCATCCATGTAGTTGCAAATGGCAAGGTTTCATTTTTGATGGCTGAGTAATATTCATATATATATATATCTCACCTCTTCACTCTCTCTCACTCTCTGTATGTGTGTGTGTATATACATACACACACTGTGTGTGTGTGTGTGTGTGTGTGTGTATATATACATACACACACTGTGTATCCATTCATCTGTCGATGGACATATGGGCTCTTTCCATAGTTTGGCTGTTGTGGACATTGCTGCTGTTAACATTGGGGTGCATGTGCCCCACTCAAATTTCTTCTTAATGAGATCTGCTCTAAACACTCAATTTTAAAATTTGTTATATGTTTTTTTTTATCACAACAACAAAATAATAATTTGGTAAAGAAAACATCAGATAGCAAACCCCTATCTCCCACCACTACCAACTCTCTTGATCCCTTAACCAAGTTTTACCGTTTTTGTTCATAGTGCTCCTAGCACCTTCTAACCTGTTATTATCTATTTCATCAACATCTTATTATCTGTTCTCTTCTCCTGCTAAAATGAAACTACATGAAGTTAAGACTTCATTTATTTTATACACTAGTGTGCCCCAAGCACCTAGAACAGTACCCAACACATGGTAGGTGCTAAATAAATCTTTACTGCTTCAGCAAATCCTACAATTTAAGTGACCCAGATAAACTAGTGTTGTCTAAGGAGCATGAGCCCTTCCATCCCTGCCTTGGTGTCAGCCAGTCTCACAGTATAGCCTCAGCTTCTATCCCCGACTCTATAATCTCTTTCTTTCTCTCTTCCCTTCTCTCTCTCTCTCTCCCTCTCTCTCTCTCTTCCACCCTCCTTCCCTCTCTAATTCCTAAAACAAAAATAACCTGATTAGGTCTGATCAGTTACCATCTGGTCAAGAATATCTTTGTAGGGCTTCCTAGACTATAGATCCATGATCCAATCAACTATTCATGCTATAGCAGAATTATAAGACATGAAACCTGAAATCTTCTGAATTTTAGGAACAGTTAATTTTCTCCTCATTCTAAATGAGGTCAGTGGGAAAAGCTGATACTTGGGCTGTGCCTCAAACACACATTTCAACAACAACAAAATATATGTAACTATATATGAATGTGAGTTGACGACCTCAAGGCTCTGGCTGGCTGTCAGTTGGCTCCCAAAATCACCTCTTTTGGGAACCTCTGAGAGAAATCCTATCTATGACAGACTTGCTGGCAAGGAAAAACAGCACAGATGAGAGACCTGGAGTTTAATGGCAAACTATGATCATATTTAAGTAAATGTGTTTATAGGTTATAGTCTGAACGTGAGAATAAAAGATGTGGATATAGTGATTCCTTTGACTTTCATAGTCCATAAAATTTGGAAAGAAAAAGCAATTTGATGTTGCAGAAAGAATTGGATACCAGTGTTCTCATCTAACTTCTGCCTGTAAGAAACTAATTGGCACTGGCTAAGTCATGTAACCTTTCTAGAACCCCATCTTCTCACCTATAAAATGGTGGGGTTGGCCAGGAGGAGCTGCCGGGCCTGCCAGCCAGCTTGCAGTCATGGCGGCCGTCACTTAGAATCGGGCATTCAAAGTGTATGGATGAACATTCTGCTAAGTTCCCCCAAATACATGTGCTCTTCAGTACATTTTCCACAGAGAAAAGTTTGAAACTACTACTGACATTTTATAGGTAAAAATGCCCTATTCAGGCAGAAACTAAACAGTAAAGCAACATTTGGAAAATTGATCTGGGCGCCTGGGTGGCTCAGTGGGTTAAGCCGCTGCCTTCGGCTCAGGTCATGATCTCAGGGTCCTGGGATCGAGTCCCGCATCGGGCTCTCTGCTCAGCAGGGAGCCTGCTTCCCTCTCTCTCTCTCTGCCTGCCTCTCCGACTACTTGTGATTTCTCTCTGTCAAATAAATAAATAAAATCTTTAAAAAAAAAAAAAAAAAGAAAATTGATCTTTTATTCATTATTTGGGATTGTTTTATGCCATGTGTACAGTTTTAGCCACTTAACAGTGGTACTTTTTGACTCCATAACATATTAAATGTGCTAAGTGCCAGGGGCCACAGATATCCCTACTAACGCAAGTTTCCTGCATTACAGTGAGAGACATGGATTGCAGAGTGCAATGAGCCAGGGATAGGATGCGGACCCAGAACTAGTTAGACTGTTTATGTCCCTTTATAACAGCTTCCAGGCTTTGAACAAAGAATCTGATCGCATGAGCCCTTTAGTGCTAATAGACTTTGTTTAGTGGCTATTATTGGACTGCCTTTTGCCCAGCATATCATTAAAACATCCAAAAGTATATCTAATCTTTCTTTTGCAAAGTTTTCCATCCTTTTGGGTTTCTCTCTAGGATTGGTCCGAATGGGCACTCTGAAAACTCATAATAGCTTTAGTGTTCTGAAAATAAAATGGTTTGTTTCCAGCCCTAAATAAATAGTAGAGTGAGTACAAACTTGGTGCCCATCTTGTCTAAATCCATCGTTTAACATGCAGAGGAATTTTTAGACATAGTGACACCTTACAATGTTATTTTTTTTTAAAGATTTTATTTATTTATTTGACAGAGATCACAAGTAGGCAGAGAGGCAGGCAGAGAGAAAGAGGAGGAAGCAGGCTCCCCACGGAGCAGGGACCCGATGCAGGGTTCTATCCCAGGACCCCGAGATCATGACCTGAGCTGAAGGCAGAGGGTTTAACCCACTGAGCCACCCAGGCGCCCCACAGTGTTGTTTTTTAAAAGCCTACAGTAACACTGTAACAAATGCTGTTGCAGCTTTTATGTGTGCCTGACCCTGTTTAAGGGTTTTACATGTATTAATATATTTAATCTTTCCTCCAGTCTGACCTTTGACAAACCTGTGATGTGCATACTATTTATACCCTTATTTTTCATGTGAGGAAACAGAAGAAAAAGAGGCTGAGTAACTTGGTCAATAACACACGAGTAGTAAGGGAGAGGGCCAGTGTTTGAATCCAAGCAATCTGGTTCCACGTGTAAATATATATGTGTATATCAAAACGGAGATAGATCTCCAACAAAAAAAGGCTTTTCGTGAACATTTAAACACATAAATATCCATATCTCAGTCACTTTGTACTTTTGTAACAAAGGTAACAATCTGTTTTCTTGGGCGAATGTTTTGTTGTTGTTGGATCATGAAAGTCCTGCTGGAAGATTATACAGTGGGTCTGAATGGAACAGCCGCGTGGCATGCTAGGAGCTCAGCTTAGAGTTGCAATGTGCTTGTTACGTGTCCCATTACATAGAGTTATAAGTAGCTAACTTTGTGGGTTTTAGTAAGACTAATCGTATAGGTTTACTGTGTTCTAGAATTCACTAAATGAATTTAACATAAGGAATATGCTATTTGGCACAAAGTGAAAGGATTTAAGCTTTCAGTACGATTCAAAGGAATAAGAAGGAAGCAAATCCTGAAACTTCTTATAAGATTTTGCAGAAAGAATAATCAGGAAGCCATAATCACGTGGGTAAAACCTCTTTTATACAAGCTGACCTACAGAAGAGAATAAGTTCAAACTCCTTACCCTTCTAAAAGGAAAGAGTTTCCCCTCAATTTCTTCCCCTTTCAACATCATCACATGCTTGTCATTGTTTTTACAACTTCATCAAGCTTCTGCTACTTCTAGGTACCTGACATATTATTTCTCATCCCTAACACATCCCTGCAAATTAAGTATTGCTATCTTCATTGACAGCTTAAGAACCGGAAGTTCCGAGACTAAATAACTTGCCCAAGGTTATAGCATCACTCATTGGGATGGTAGAGATGAGTTTATCCCACCAAGTTTATCATTATTAACACTAAAACCTAACTCTGCTCAGTGCATGCCATGTGCCAAGCATTGTGTCAGTTATTTTGTACTGCCCATCTTATTTATTTCTCACAATAACTCCATAAAATATATATAGTATATATAGGTATTATTATTCCTACTCTACAATGAAGGATGGTAGACTGAATAATTACACCCTTCCTTCAAAGATGTCAATGTACGAATCTCCAGGACCTATGAATATATTATCTCACACTTTGCAGATGTGATTAACCAAGGTTTTTAAGATGGGAAGCCTTTACTGGATTATCCAGGGTGGCCCAATGTAATCAGAAGCATCCTTGTAAGAGGGAAGTACAGAGAGATTGAAGAGGATTGTCTCAGTGATGCAGCCTGAGAAACATTCAACCAGCCACTGCTGACTTTGAATATGGCAGAAGAGGTCACTAGCCAAGGAATCCAGGTGGCCTTTAGAAATTAGAAATGGCAAGCAAATGGGTTTTCCCCTGGATCCTCCAGGAGAAATTTGGCCCTCATTTGCAGGCTGCTGATCTCCAGAGCTCTAAGATAACAAATTTCTGTTGTTTTAAGCTGCTGAGTTTGTTGGATTTTGTTGCAGCAGCAATAGGAAACCAATACAAGGGGGGTTGTATCATGTGCCTAATATTATAGGCACATAAATGGCAGACTTAAAAGTCAAATGCAGATCAGTGCAACCATAGAACCTAAGGGAACGTGTTTATCCAGTCGTGGTTCTGCCAATACCCTCATGACACTTATTCAAATGTACATTCCTCTTCTTTAAAAAAACTCAGAATATGTGGTTTCTACTTTTCATTTATTTAAAATTTATGCTTCCATACAGCACCCACTGGCTACAAGATGAGGATATAAGAATTGATATTTCTGCCAAATCCCATCCATACATAACTCAGAACTGAAAATAGTTTATATTTTCATGGAACTGGTTTTCTGAAAATAACTGCTTGAATTGAAGAGAGAAGAAAATATCTGGCCAGGAAAAGTTATGAACATAATCTAATATTGCAAAAACAGACTTTAATGAAAACATCATAATTGTTATGATTTTATAACAATCTCCCTTATTTTATAATTTTTTTCATTAAGGTATTATTAAACATAGTAGCAGATCTTAAATATACAGCCTGATGAATTTTGACTTATGTATACATTCACATAATATTCCCTTCAAAATAGAACATTTCCATCACCCTGCAAAGTTTCCTTTTGTCACTGACAGCTTTCATCTTGAAAATGACGAAGATTAAATTGTAAGCAATTTATTTCTTACTCCCTAGGTCACAATCTGCAGTGCCCACATTTGATAATACATGTATTTGGAATAGGAATTAAGGTGCACCTGGAGAATACTTGCTCACCTTTCATCTCATTTAATGGTCTCCAAAATTTGTCCCTGGGGGGCACCTGGGTGGCTCAGCATGTTAAGCCTCTGCCTTCGGCTTGGGTCATGATCTCAAGGTCCTGGGATCGAGCCCCACATGGGGCTATCTGCTCGGTGGGGAGCCTGCTTCCCCTCTCTCTCTGCCTGTCTCTCTACCTACTTGTGATCTCTCTCTCTGTGTCAAATAAATAAATTAAATCTTAAAAAAAAAAATCTGTCCCCAACCTACCTCCACAATTTTGATCCTTTTCTCCCTTTTGATTTCTCCTCTTTGCTCATGTGCTCCTTATTCCTCACATACCTTTCTTCCCCACCCTGTACTCCTAGAGAATGTAGGTATGTATTTTAATATCAACTCAAGGGTTACTTCTTTTTTTTTTAATATTTTATTTATTTATTTGACAGATCACAAGTAGACAGAGAGGCAGACAGAGAGAGAGGAGGAAGCAGGCTCCCCACTAAGCAGAGAGCCTGATGCGGGGCTCCATCCCAGGACCCTGAGATCATGACCCGAGCTGAAGGCAGAGGCTTTAACCTACTGAGCCACCCAAGTATCAAGGGCTACTTCTTGATAGAACCCCTTCCTAAAGTTCCCCTAATCTGAAGAGTTATCTCTTCCTCTGTGACTGCTTTAGTCCACTCAGGTTGTTATAATAGAACACCATAGACTCAGGGCTTATAAGCAACAGAAATTTTTTTCTCATAGTTCTGGATGCTAGGAGATCCGAGATCAAGACGCTGGCAGATTTGGTGGCTGATGAGGGCCTGCTTCCTGGCTCATTCATAGCCATCTTCTAGCTGTAGCCTCAATGGTGAAATGGGGCAAGGGAGCTCTCTGGGATCTCTTTTATGAGGGTATTAATCCCATTCATGAGGGCTCCAGCTTCATGACCTAATCACCTCCCACAAATGCCACTTTCTAATACCACCATATTAGGAATTAGGATTTAAGTTACGAATTTTGGGGGACACAAACATTCATTCCATAGCAGTGAATTGTGATTGTGATACAGTGTGATACAGTATCACAATCACTCTACTCACATAAAACCCATTATTTTGTTTCTTTACATTTAAGTCACTCTCCATTAGGTCGTAAAACAGGGTTGCAAATAGCTTAACGGCCAGGACAAGAGTGAATGAATGAAGCAGCTAGGATTAATTAATGGGGATCAGTGGGGAGCGCAGCAAACTAGAAAGGGTATACCACCACCTAGAGAATGAAAACGAACTCTTAAAATAAAGCAAAACAAATCTCCCCAAAAACTATGAGACCAAAATCTTTTGACACTGTTCCTTTCATGTGTAAGCCACTAAAGTAGATGTGGACTCTTCAGCATGGAGGGGGACAAATATTCCTGAGTGGCCAAAGTTTATACGAGTCATCATGTCAGGGAGTTTCCGATTCAGTCCCTGTCTCCCATGGCACACTGCTGCCCGGGAGAGTAAACCACAGCTAATAGCCCCTACCTAAATTTCCAAGTATTATTTGAGAAAACAGGAAACCATTTTCCTCCCGATACCTAATTGCTCACAGATTAATTTTACTTCCATAAAGTCAAGTGAAGATATGTTTTCTCCTAAATGATGTTTTGCTCTGTTTGACATCATGCAACAGCTCTTTCTCATTAAGCAACATGCTTAAACTTGGGATGTCAAAATATATATACAATGTGTTTACATTTTATAGACAACAATTGCACATCATGGGTTTAACTGGGGTTCAGATTTATGGCATATTGTCAGATAACCTCCTCACTAATGCTCGCAAGTCTTTTATAAGGTTTATTCATTTTTTTACGACATGACTTTCTTGGGTGTTTTCACTTTCTTTGTTAGGAGAATCACTTCAGACTACATATGATGGAGTATGTGCTAAGAAAGAAATACAAGCCAGAATTCTGAGCAGTGCCACTAGGCAGATGTTGCTTTGAGGAAATCAAGTCTTGGAACTTACACAGGAAATGTGGAACAAAGAACAAACAATTCTGGTAAACTCCCTTTAATCCCCTAGAAGACTACGATGAGTGATCTTTGTTAGAATTTTAGATGATGCTAATGTAATAAGAAGCATTTGCTCAGGTAGGCAGTGCAGTACAGAGATTAATAGTACAGGCTCTGAAGTCAGAGGTCGTGGGTCAAATCTAAGGTCACACTTAATCACCTAAGCCTCAGGTTCCTCATCTGTAAAGCTAGCTGCCTCATAGACTTGTTAAAAAGATCAAGTGAGAGAACTGGCAAAGTACTTACCATCAATTCTTATACATAGTAAGACTCAATAAATCATAACAGCCATTACTATTATATTTGCCTGAAACTAAACCGAGAAATTAGATGGCATTTAATTATTTTTTGGTCATAAAGAAGCTACTATTCCTTTTACTCAGTGTTTAAAAGCTTCAACATCTCTGATTACACACACACACACACACACACACACACAATTTTTATAACCAGATTATAATTTTAAAAACTATCCATTTTGCTTAGAGCTACGATGATGAGAGAAAATTATCTCCGTGTAAACCCCGTTAGCAGTGTCAGCGACTATAGCAAGAAACTATGGAGTAATTACTACACATAGAAAGGCCCTGCATACTTAATTACTGACTTCACTGATCTTTTAAATTCTTATTCAAGCACGGTGAGGAGAATATAGTTCAATCTATAGTTGAGTAATTATAAATAATTAAATTTAATTAAACCCTAATTATGCATAGAGAAAGCCTCTCGTTTCCTTGGGTCTTAAGATATTCCTGCAGTCTCATTACAGATCGGCTGACTATACACAGCAACACAAAACTTGAGAATTGATAAGAAACCTAAAAAATCAATAGATGCCACTAAATCAACATGTGTCCTTGAATAAGGCACTCGACTTTTGTGAATTGTAACCTCCTTACTTAACATAGCCTGGAGTAGGACCAGTTCCTTCAAAGATCTTTCCTAGATTTCAGAGTCTGTGCTTGTATGATCATCACTCCACTGTTTTCCTATCCCAACATAATTTAAGGAAAACAGCCCCTCCTCATCACTAACTGTGGCCCAAATTCTCAGGTAGAATGACAGATGCCGCCTACTGGAGACTATCAGAATTGCTTGTGGAGTGAGAAGGAAATTTATGATTGGAAGAAATCCTTCCATCCTAAGGTAGTCATTCAGTACCCTATAGATGGGCTCTGCTTTCCTCTTCTTCACTAACTGAACTACTCCAACCATCCAAATATTAGATTTTAAAATACATATTATTTAGAAAACCTCTAATCCAGGTGTCAAAACACATGGCTCTCAGACTATTAACAGCTTGTATATTTTATAGTTCATACAGTCTTCTTAAAATTTTGGATTAGTTGCCAAAACTTATAAAATCTAAATTTTGTAGACTGTACAAAAATCTAAATTTCTAGTTTCCTCTGACAATTCAGGCAATCAGGCTATTATACTAGGGTCTCATTCCTGCAGAGCTAGCAATGTGGACATTGACTGAATATCTAATGGCATTAAGAAATTATTGTTACTTTTTAAGGTATGATAATGATTTATAGTTATTTTTAAAGAGACCTCATAGTTTAGGGATGAAGATTGAAATAGTTACAGATGACACAATATATCTTCAGTGATATGCTTCGAAGTATCCAATGGTGATAATGAACTAGGTGTATAGGGGGTGAATGGATGCCTGAAACAAGGTTGACCATAAGCTGATCATTGTTGAAACTGGAGGATAGGTACATAAAGATTTGTTTTATTACCTTTCTACTTTTTTGTGTTTGAACTTTTGCATTATAGAAAGGTTCTCAAATGGAAAACCTGAAAAATTAAAGTTTGACAATGTCCAATTTTGCAGGGATATAGGACATCAGGAATATAAGTTGGCACCTTTACATTAGAGAACAATTTGTCACTATCTGGTAAATCTCAGGGCAGGCCATTCCATGACTGTGTGACAATTTCACATCTAGTTATACATCTCAGAAAAATTTTTTCATATCTACATGAGAACACACATAAAACATGCTATTATTTCCTGCCAAAGAAGAAAAGAAAGAAAATAACCTGTATGTTCATTAACAGAAAAGAGGATAAATGAACCCACACAAACAAAATTCACTAACTCTGGATGGTGGCTACTTTATGTTTTGCTATATTATTTACCATAGACACCAGCAGTTTTAAAATGGTACATCATTCTAAAATAAAAATGATGATGGGGTGCCTGGGTGGCTCAGTGGGTTAAAGCTCTACCTTCGGCTCAGGTCATGATCCCAGGGTCCTGGGATGGAGCCCTGCATTGGGCTCTCTGCTCAGCGGGGAGCCTGCTTCCCTTCCGCTCTCTCTGCCTGCTTCTTTGCCTACTTGTGATCTCTGTCTGTCAGATAAATAAATAAAATCTTAAAAAAATAATAATAAAATAAAATAAAAATGATGGCATGCTCTGTGTCTGTAATGCAATAAGGGGAAGTTACAAATGCTTCAAAATTGCCTGAAAGTAAATGAATAATTTAAGCCGATGTGAAGACAATAATCAGTCAAGGGAATTGAGAGTTTAAATCTCCGTGGTGTTAAATGGGTGTTAGGATACTCAGCTGGCCTCTTAGCAAAGGCTTAGCTTTAACTACTGCTCTTAATGGGGGAAACCATACATCATTACACCAGCTTCTATTTTTAGTGCCCACAATGAAAATTAGCTGTTTGTTCCTTCCCTCGACTTTTGAAAATCATAGTTTCCACTTGTAATGTAAAACATTTTTGTGCTAACTTGCCTTTGTAGAGTTGCTGCATTATTAGATGTCTCACATACACAAATGCTTACTTGTAATACATTTTAAAGAGCTCAAGTGAGACATTTGCTTCTTTTTTTTGCATCACATTTGAAATTAGACTGTAGGAAACAGACACTCTAGTGATGACTGTATCCAAATCTGAAGGCAATAAAGAACAGCCGAACAGTCCACTCCTTGTTGGTCACAATGGTTTCTTTCCAAATGAAAAAAATATTTTAAGGCTCAGAGGTTTTTTTTTTTTTCTTTTCCTCCCAATCTTATTTTCTGCCTTTCTTTTTTGTTATCAGAATCGTCCTAGAAGGAATGACCCATGACATCTCTCCCATTCTAAGAAAATTTCTTTCTGTACTGTAGCCATATTTGAATGTCGGCAGTTGGCACTTAGCATGTTCATTCTCACAACGTGTGAAATGTGCTATACAACTGTCCCATATGCAGGACTCCACAAAGATGCCTTCTGCTGTGCAGCCAAAGCCTGTCAGCAGTGTCTTTGGGGTGCAGCAGTAACAAGTGGTGGTAAAGGGAGACAGAAGGCTAGCCTATGAGCACTGTGAACTCAGCCTCTGAGGGGCTGGTATTTGTATCTTGTTCAGTAAGGAAGCAATAGAAAGACTCCAGATATGCTTGGTAGAATCTCTGAAAGAAAGCGGAGTCAAAAATCTCTAGACTAGTCAAAAATCTCTAGACAGGACCTAGGTGGTTCAGTGGGTTAAAGCCTCTGCCTTCAGCTCGGGTCATGATCCCAGGGTCCTGGGATCGAGCCCCACATTGGGCTCTCTGCTCAGCGGGGAGCCTGCTTCCTCCTTTCTCTCTCTCTGCCTGCCTCTCTGCCTGCTTGTGATCTCTGTCAAATGAATAAATAAAATCTTAAAAAAAAAATCTCTAGACTCCTTGCCTCCTTTATTTCAGGCTCTTAAAAAAAGAGAAAGAGCTAGATCTCTATTTGGGTGAGTGATGAGATGGCACAATCACCCAAGGGTGACAGGAGTAGACATCACTTTTATAGTGTTGGAAAATGGTCTTGGGAAGCAGGACCCTATGTAGGGGTGTGTGTGTGTGTGTGTGTGTGTGTGTGTGTGTGTGTGTGTGACATACTGCAGACATTAGCCAAGTGTTCTCCTGCTCAGACAATAATGCAAAACAAAAACAAAACAGAAAACCATTCAGGTTTGGAATGAATCATGGGATTCTATCCTTCGTTTTCCTAAACTGGAACACACCAGGAAAATGGCCTCAATTACTATAGGGAGGCAGAGTGTGCGAGACTATAGCTGTACTTAAGCCAAAGCAACGGCAGTCTTTTCCCACTCTCCTCTGTTGCTTTTTCACCGGATTTTCTTTCCATCAGGGGAGTGGAATGGAATAGCTACATGAACTCTTTAATGTCTTTTTGTTAATATATATTTTTGCCTCCCATTTTAGCTTTCTTGTTCTGTTCCCATTCCTTTCCTAGTCTTCTTTCTCCTGCTTCTAGCTTGACATTTATAATAACCTTTTCATCTGGTTTCTACCCCAAACCACATGTTTGCATATTTGTTCTTATGACTTCTGGTTATTGCAATTGTCATAGTTCTTTGCTAGCTGTTTTCTCATCTTGTAACAACTTCATCATAACTTGTCTTTAAGAAAATAAAACAACATAAACCCACTCTCATACTAAACTATTACTTCTGAAATTAATCCAAAAACTATATTTTTATAAGATCCTGAGAGCTAATGGTTCAGTAAATAATTACAGGGTTTTCTCCCCTCCAAAAAAGAACACAAAAGCAAAAAGGATTTTTACCAAAGCGAAGAGAAAAGCCATGTTTATCGCCTGAGATCCCAAAAAAAATGTGTGAATAATTAATTCCTGCGAACAAAATTCTCCTCCCATGGTTATAATCGATTTGCCCGAAACCTTAGATTTATCCCTGAATTTTTTCCTTGGGTCTACAGAGTTTACAGTCTAGTATTAGGGGTCACAGTTTGTAACAGTTCTTGGAATAAGAAGAAAATCCCTGCATATGTCCCGCTCCTCTTTGTCTATGAACATTTATGGGTCTAATATTTTGTCAGCAGTTCATCAAGGTAATTACTGGGCAGCCTGACAGTTTTATCTTGCAGGACCACCACTTGCATCCGTGAGATCTTCCAGGAGTCTCTCCATGGAGGAGTGGACACATAGGATTACTTCAAAGGTTGGGTGGAGGAACACCATACTTTGACTTTCAGGAATCTAATCCGATCCTGATGACAGACCCAAGTCATTTACGCTTTCTCAAAATGTATTTTTAACAGGAAAGTTTTTGTTGCTTCAAGTTCTGTTTTTTATGTAATGTGATAGTACATTTCGTATCCAATTTTTGTTTTTGCAGAACGGCGCAAGTGAGTTGACCAAGACTAAAACCACAATTGCCAGCGAAGTGTTTATATAGTTTAACAACACGAGGTAGCGCTTTACAAACCTTAACTCATTTACTCTCCATCGTAACCCTGTGAAATAACTTTGACTTTTATCCCTATTTTAAGAATGAGGAGATTAAGGCAAAACTTGGGTTAGTGGCCTTCCTGAAGGTCCCCCAGACAGTAAGTCCTAGATCCCGGCTCCAAGTCTCCGATGTTGTTACACTAATTTGTACATCTCTGCCACACTGCTTCTGGTGCTGCCTAGATATTCAATACAGGTCTGTAAATGTCAGAACAAGTGAAAAAGAGAAAGGGAGGAAAAAAGGAAAGATGAGAAAAAAGCAATTGTAAAAATACATGAACCTAAAAATGTCAGGGATGATTCAGATATAAAATTGGGATTTAAATTTTCTTGTTACTATGCAGCACCATGTGCAATAAACTTTCATTACTTTTTTACCATATTTTGATAACCATAAAATATAGGAATATTTATTTAAATTTTAAAATGAAATAATGAATGCCCACAAAACTAACACACGTTCCAAAACCAGGATGTGAGTCTTTCTGTGTGTCACTAATCTATGTCACCTTCCTACTGCCCCCTGGGAAGAAGTAACAGCTATAACTGAATTTGTGTGTTCTTCTCCTATCTGGTTTTTTGTAGTTTTATCAGTGGTATTTTATATAAACAATAGATTGTTTAGTTTTGCTTAATTTTTATTCACTGTAAAGTCATCTGTAACCTGCTTTTTTCATTTCACATTACACTTCAAAGATTCATCTATGTTGAGTAACATCTTTTTTATAAAATGGCGTGTAGTTTTCAAAAAACTATTATGTAAATTATCTCATTTGACTTACATAGGTATCTTTTGGAAATAGGTAGCCTGTCTAATTTTTCTGTTTCCTTTTACAATAGTATCAAAGTCCATGCTGGCAACCACTACAAATCCAGATTTTTAGCCAGGTACCATTTGCATCAAGACCCTCAGGTCTGTATGGGCTCTGAGTGTTCACATTAAGAGCGATGCTACAAACTTTCCATATCAGAGAATGTGTCTGAATACTTGAAGCTTGAAGTTCTTTTCCATGTGGTATGGTGATACCACATTATATTGAAAGAAAAAAGTAAAATAAAAAGAGTCAATGCACTTTCCTTAGGACTTCATGGAAATTCATCTTATTTCCATATGTATGGCACATAAATAAAGCTTTGTGTTCATTCCAAATATGACTGTCATGTCTATTTCACCATATCCTATAGGATATGGTAAATAATAGCATATGTAAATTCCCCAAGAAATGTATCTGAGGGAAGATTCTGTCTCTCATTACCTTCCGGATATCTCTTTCAGACATTCTTTCAGCTGTCTGGCAAGCATTTGAGGCAGGAAAAAAACCGATGTTCCTATGGTTGTCATGGGTTTTGAGTTATTTATTACTCAGTCATGTGCTAATATCTACTTTACAAAATAGCACCGGTCAGCAGAGAAATTAGAATTCTGCTTTCCTCCATGAAATGTTCAGAACAAACACACCATGATACCCGTGAGAAGATTAAAAATGCAGAAAGCTTCTGCTCACTGAACCGAAAGACTGGTGGTTTCCTCCATGGCACTGGACTTCCTACTGATGGCCTGGCCACCCGCATGGGAGGCTTCAGTAATGAAAAGGAGAAGCTAGCAGGGCATCAGCACACCCTTCCCTAACTGTTGGGAAAAGGGCTGAAAAGTGAATTTTCCACAAAGACTTTTCAGGTGTGTTCTTGCTCATAGATTGATAAATGAATTTAACTGCCTAACCATGGAAAGACTAGTCATTATTTTCCAAGGAGTAAAATAGATGCATAGACCAGCATCCGAACATTCTGTAAAAGGAGTGAGAATTGGCTTGCCCTAAGCAGTCAGACTAAAACATTTACCATCCTGGAGACAAGAACAAGTTACTCAGTATCCTTAAAGCAACCAAAAGAACTGCACCCCTATGAGTTCGTAGGACATAAGAAAAAGATGCAGGGCAAACATTATTGCCTCTTTAACCTGCAGTGCAGTAAAGAAGTTGAGAGTATAGCATTTAGAGTAAACCAGACTTGAGTTCAAGTCCCATCTTTGCCACTTATGGAATCTGCAGCTTAACATTGTTACATAACCTCTCTGAACCTCTGTTTCCACCGTGATAAAGTGGGGGGTTTTCTTACAGCCTTTATTTCATAGGACAGCTATGAGTATTAAATGAGCTGAAGCGCATAGATCGCCCAACAGGACCTGCCACGTAGCAAGCGCTCCTTAGAGGAGAGTGTCCCATAGGGTGATTGGGTCATCCTGCCGATTTAAAGGGCTGGATCGTGCTTGTCATTTTCAGACCATATTTTCCTGCAGACAGAGCTGGTGGTTGCATTCTTAGACATCCTCACGCATTTGGTCTCCATGTGGCCCCCAGCTGTGGCAGAGGGATGGGAGTCAGGGCTCTGTAGCACGTGGGGAGCAGCCAGTTTGCACTGGGGTTGCACTTTCTTTGCTCAGCCATCTGACGGGCTAGCGGAAGAGGCCCAGCAGCCTACTCTCCCCAGTGTCATTCCTACGGAGAGTCGGTATACACAACCCACTTTCATTTTGCCTCCACATGGAGATTGTTGTTCTTTTCTAGGGCTTCATGTTTTCTTTCTTACCAGGTCCTTTTCATGTTAAAATTGGGCAAGACCTACCTGCACAGCAGGAATGCTCTCCCCTCCTGATGAGTATCTTATTTCTAGTTTCCATCCCACATGGTTAAAGCTGGTTGTTTTGGGAAACAAACAGGCTAAGACAAAGTTGGGGCAAACAGGATGTGTTCCCACGCAGGGGGTGGCATCCATAAAGGAGAATCCCGCGTGAGGTATGCTCTCTCACCCAGTTACTCAGTTTGAAATGATCCAAAAGAACAAAGAAAATCTGGACACATGAGATTTGCTGGTTTCGATCAGAGCTCATTTTGCCCCAAAAACAAAACTGGACATGATATTTCAAAGACAGAATTCACTTGGAAACTATAATCAAGCAGCATAAATGTACTTATGATATGAAACTGAATGATTCCAAAGCTCTTCTAATGACTGGTATTTAACTAACACATGATGATTTTAGCTCACCACGGAATCAGATGTATCTCAGACAGGCAGAAGGAAAAAAAGGAAGAAGGGACGTTCTGGTTCAGTTCAGGAATGGAAATTGAGAAGAACAAGGGTAGAGCAGAGAAGGGAAACCACTAGAGGAAAAATGGGTCGAAAGTACTGTATTTCCAATGAGAAATGGCCATGCCCTGAATTTCGAGTTTTCTGGAGGCTTCTTGCCCAGGACGTCTCAGAAATTCTTACAGGAATTGTCAAGATGATTTCTTGCTGCTACTTTCGTCCCCTTGAGTTGTTTATGCATAGGCAGTCAGTTAGAAGTGAGAGTCCCAGCTGGTAATTCCTTCAGCTGCATGTTCCTCTCTTGGTATAGCTTCATCTTTGACTGTTTGGCTTGTCATTTCTTTTTCCCAAGATAATTCTTATACCCACTGTCATTCTTGAAGTCAGCTGCATCAGTCGAGATGCTCTCGGATTCTTTTCTTAAGCAGATTTTAAACTCATTTGAACATGTTTCTATTGAAACTGTTTTAATGCATTCTAGTGCACATTTTTTAATTCTTTTAAATTTAATGTTTTAAGAAATAAATGGAACCGTTGATTGTGGTGGTAGTTTTTCAAAACTCGTAGAACTGTACACTAAGAGGGTGACATTTACTTAATGTCAATTATATCTCAATTTTTAAAGTTTGTTTAAGTAATCTCTATGCCCTAAATCTCAAATTAGTTTTTAAGATTTTATTTATCTATTTGACAGACAGCAATCACAAGTAGGCAGAGAGGCAGGCGGGGGCGGGGGCGCAGGCCGCGGAGCAGAGTGCCCGATGCAGAGCTTGATCCCAGGACCCTGGGACCATAACCCCAGCTGAAGGCAGATGCTTAAACCACTGAGCCACCCAGGTGCCCCCCCCCCCATATCTCAAATTTTAAAGAAGCTTTTGAAATGTGGCGAAATTATCTGCTGATTTGGGGCACTATGGATAAACAGAACAAGTTGGGTGTAAGGATATTGCAGCTTAGAACATCACGAGCCCTTGATTTTAGGGCCACGTACACCACTAATGAGCTGTGGGATCTCGGGTGTGCAGTTTAATCTCCAAGGACTCAGTTCATCAGCTCTAAGATGAGGGGTTTCTCCAGATTAGCATTTCTCAAAGTTACATTTGGTGAAACGCTGGCTCTTTAGGAGGTTTTTAGTTTTTGTGTGAAAAAAGGGGGTAGGGGTTCTTTTGTCAAATAAATTTAAGAATGACTACATCAAACAAAATCAAATAGGTTTTTTTAGTGCAAGACTTATCACAGCCTTTTTGCCTATATACAAATGTGTATGATGTTTTCTAAACTTAACTTACTCATCATACCCTTCATCCACTCTATCCCTGCCTCCAGCATCTGCACATCTGGTGTATGAACTGTGGGAGGCTCTTAGCAAATCCTACTGCCTTCTTGACAATCGTTCTGATCATTTTCTCAGCCACCATTTTTATTTGGATACTTAAATTCAGACACATAAGCAAAAAGCTATTGGTTGGTTATTATAGCATAACAATTTGCCATCAGGAGTCTGAGTAATTGGAACAACCCTTTACATTGCTTATGTGGACACAGATATGGTCACTGTATTCATTGCACAAATAAATGTCAGGTTTGCTCCAGCATCTTCTGAATGAGGTGTAGGTAGAAAGCAGGCTGAGGCAAGCAGAAATGAGAGGTGGAAGTATGGGCAGTGTCAAATCAAATTCTAATGGAAAATTTTAAAAATGGTAGGCTTCAAAAATATTTGAACCCTGTTATAGATTTAAATCAACCTTTTTGTCTTTCCCAATAACCGTAAAAGTCAAGTCATAGTACAAAAACAAAACAAAACAAAAGCTTATTTTTAGCCCCATTCTAGGAGCCCATGTCCTTCGTGTTGGGGTGTAAATCTGGGAATGGAGGGTCTTTTTGAACTGCATGAACTAGAAGAAGCAGTAGACTGTTTTTCTGCTCTGTAATCAGCAGCCCAGCTTTGCACAGTTATGTCTCTAAGGAGAACTTCATCTTAACTTTTCCAAAGTTCTTTTGGTATATATTACATTATCTATGTGCTGTCAAAAATTGGCTGAAACCCAGTTATCTACAGCTATCCACAATTCCTAGAAAATTTAGCATATAATGTTCCTGGGTCCTTCTCTGTCTTTCTACAAGGAACTTATCTAGTTACAATAACGGTTATTGGCCTTCTTTACCATTCTTTTGCAACAAAATCCTTCTGGACAACACAAATATAAAAAATGTAAATATGGTCACATGTAATAAATGACTGCTTTTGCAATAGCTTGACTGTATGTTATATATGATGAATCCCAGCAGGCTTCTCTCTTTCCTAGTTATATTTATTAGCAACAGTGGTTGTTTTTCTTATGTTACTTGAAGTAATACACTGTGAAGCAATTCTGTACATATATATTTTTATAAGTTAAATACAAATAAAAATCTAAGTAATTAAGTTAATGGCATAATTTTCTCGGAAGTCCTGACTGGAGTTTTCAGTCAGAGTTGCAGAAGATAAAATTATAGTATAGACACCACTGGAAACAGAAGGACAATAGAAATTTTTGGCCTCTCTAGGGCAAAATTTCAAGAATGGTCTCACTAGACCTTTACTTGAAAATAAACGAGTTTTCTTTTGCAATATTGGAGAGACTCAGGTTTCATTTAAGCCTAAGAAGAAAGGAGGAAAACACAAGCAAATATTGTTTTCTCCTCCGTACGAGAGCAGTGTCTAACCACCAGCAAGGTGAATAACGGATCCACTGCCTCTACTTAGCCTGTATCCTGCAAGCGAATAAAATGTACCCATTAGAGTCACTGTAAAATACCTTGAGTTGACTTAGTTGGACTTTGAATTAGTGAATTGCAGACTCATCTTTAACCCTTAAACCTTTAACCTTTCCATATTCTACCTGTTCCCAAATGCTCCTGGGACTGCTTGGGTGAAAAATATTTCAGAATTATAATATTTCTATGTTTGGCTCGATATTACTAACATGGAAGCAGATTTAGAGAATTAATGCCATTAACATCTAATATAGAAACATCAATTCTTGACTTTAAAGGTAAATAATAAAGATTTCATGAGATAATAAAATTATATTAGTCATTAGATTTTTTTGTAATTTCCTTCAGTTCAGATATTTACAAAAGAGCTTAAAAATTCAATGTTTGATTTTGGTTGTACAAGATAGAGATCTACTGTATAGCATGATACCCATAGTTAACAATACTGTATTGTATACTTAAAAATTTGTCAAGGGGCTCCTGGGTGGCTCCATCCATTAAGCATCTGACTCTTGATTTTGGCTCAGGTCATGATATCAGGGTTGTGAGATTGAGCCCCATGCTGGCTCTGGGTTGGGCTTGGAGCCTGCTTGAGATTCTCTCTCTCTCTCTCTCTCTGCCCTTCCTTTCCCCATTCTCTCCCTCCCTCTAAAAAAAGAAATAAAATTTATCAATTTTATTTCTTTTTTTCGTCAGGGTAGATCTTATCGTAAATAATAACAGTAATAAGAGGGAGGAAACTTTTGGAGGTGATGGCTAGGTTTATGGGATAGAGTGTGGTTATAGTTTCACGGGTATATACTTACCTCCAAATCCATTAAGTTGTAGTCATTAGTTATGTACAACTTTGTTTATGTCAACAAATAAATAACTGATGTTAATTTTTTTTAAAAAATCATAATATATTTGAACTTCTTCAAGGAGAAATTAACTGCCGACTATGTATGTCTTGTTCTTGTTCCACAGAGGGCAAAGAGGAGACTAGAAATAGTATTTCAAATTTCCCAGCAACACACGAACAGTGTATAATAAAGAATATAAAATATTTATTCAATTGAAAGAATGTCAGCTAATAAGTAATGATTTGATAAATAGTACTTACAAATCCCATCCCACAAAGATTGCCAGAACTAAACTGTGGACTGAAAAGTTTCAAAAAGCTCTAGAATAAAATGGCATATTGGGCCTTTTTTCCTGGCAGAGCAGAAAAACAGACTGAATGTGCCCCAGAAGTAGAAGGAATTTTACCGTCCAGTGAGTTTTCTACTTGCTACTCTTTTTAAATGCCAGCAAATTCTGCCCAGAAGGGAAATCACCTGACGTTTTATATAACAGAACAAGGAGAGTCTATGGTCTTCACACCCCGTCTCCATGACTCTGCTGTGTGCTGCATTGGGCTTCTGGAACGAGGTGATGACCAAGATTTGAGGAGAAAGCATATCTGCCACAGCAAGTTTCTAACACTGGCTTCTTCTACAGAAAGATATCTTACTCGATTTAATGTACTCTGAAAATACATTTATTTCCATATTTATTGTTTTACCCCTAACCGTTTATTTTCCATCAGTGTTTGATCTTGCTATCTGTGGCATTTTGGGAGAAGTCAGTCTAGACTTAGTCAAAGAGCTGTTATATTTTCTTTTACATAAGGCAGTTTTTAAGGGTTCCTTAATAGAACTTGCTCTTGGGATCTGTCTATGCTTGCTTGCTTTGCTTTCTTCCTTTCTTCCTTTATTTCTTTCTGGATTTTATTTATTTGTTTTAAAACAGAGAGAGAGAGGACCAGCAGGGGAGAGGAACAGAGGGAGAGGGAGAGGTAGATATTCTCTAGCAGACTTCATGCCAAGTGCAGATCCTGACGTCGGGCTTGATCTCAGGACCTCAGGGTCATGACTTGAGCCAAAACCAAGAGTCGGCTGCCCAGAGCCACCCAGGTCCCCACAAGCCGTGCTTTCTAAAATAAGTTTAAAGTTCCTCTCCATCTGTAGCTCTGCTTATTTCCTCCATTCTACTTATCTGAATCTGTAACTTCTGTTATCTGTTATCTGTTCCCCTGGTCTTTGCCTACACCATACAAGCTGTGTGAGGGCAGGGACCTGTGTCTGTCTTGTTTGCCGTGTGTCTCCAAGACCAAGCAGAATGCCTGACACAACAACTGGGTGTGAAAAGGAATGTAAATGAATGAATGAAGCTGATGGCAATAGAAAACTTTGCAAGCAGTTTTGTGCATCGATTCGCTTGAGTTCATGTGTGGGGAGCTCCTCAGCTTTGTCCTGGTTCTCCTGAGCATGGCCTTACTACCCATCTTGTGTAGATTTCTAGGCTGCCACGGCTAGTGGACTTCTGCCATTCCTGAGCTAAGACACTGGGAACCCAAGCAGGTTTTTCTGCATCTGTTGGTCCTGCCCTGGCCTGGTGCCTTTATTCAGCAAAACAAGCTATAGTACATTTTCTTCTCATTATCTTACCATTTGAGTCTACCAAAAAGTTTGGGCCTTTCATTGCTCTGCCAAGAAACACTCTACACCATTCATAACATCTGGCCTACAGCTTCTAATAACCCACAGGATGCCTTGACATGAGCAACAGCAAGCTTTGTATTATGCAAGGTTTTGGTACATAAAAAATGAGATAATGTACATGAAAGTACTTTACAAACTATAAAATCCTATACAAATGAAATAGATAATGATCATGGTTATTACTATCATTGTTGTTGCTTCAGCTAAGACAGAAACCTCTTTGAAAAGCCTTTTCACATTCTGTTCTTTCGGCTTTTAAAAAATATTGAGCTACACACTTCCAGGGAAGAAATTGTTCCCTGGCATTAAAATGGAAATTTTAAGAAAATCACATTAACACTTCTAAACATTTTGTAACAGAATAGAGGGGGAAAGACAAACAAACAAACAAAAACCCCATTCTCTATTGACCCAGATCCACCATTTATCCAAAATGTGAGAGACAGGCGTTTCTGAGTAGTTTATATTATCAGGTCAGGCATACAGCATAAGCTTCGAGATATACTTGCAGAAATTTCCCTCCATGGAAGGATGAGCCTGATTCCCCCTCGCCTTATTCCCCTTCACAGAAACCATCTCCTTAGGGAGGAGACCCTGCTATCCGGATCAACCCAGCAATATTTATGATCATATCAGACTCATTGTAGGAGAAGTTGCCCAACCTGTGTAATTTGAAGCGTATCAGAGAAAGATTCCTACGTGGTCCTACCCAGAGGTCTAGCCCTAGGGACTGAATAATCGAATAATAATCCCAGTCTCCTTGAGTACTTTCAACCAACAAGCAAAAGTCACGTTAGACAAATGGGAGTACAAAAGTGGATATATACAAACACGCTTCTTTAACATAGGAGTGTCTCTAGAAGGTGTTGAATTGCATACTAGCAAGAGAGCTAGCTGGGAGGGAGTCTCAGGAGGATTCTATAAGCAAATACTTGTTTCACAATTTTGACCTTTGCTGTCGGAGAACAGTCTGTTCTCCCCCACTTCCTTGAGCAATATTAACACTCCCTATCAATCCAGATAAAAGAACATGTATTCAAGAGTCCCTAAAACCCTGAAACTTACAAAATGATGTCACAGGATTCTGAATAATTAATATAGATTTCAAATATGTAATATATCCTCATGAGGGATTGTACCCTCCACAAGAATCTAGCTCATTAATTTTCTGAAGAGTCAAAGCACTTTTCAGGTTTCATTTTTGTACCATCAGACTCTCCTTCAGCTTCCCTCTGGTTATGAAGAATCAGAGGGGGATAATAAAACCTACCTTGGGTAAAAGGCATCTAACTGAAGAACCTTAATATTGTTGGCAAGCGTTTAACAATGACTTGAGGTTTCATTGATGATTGGACTGGAAATTGGCATTTGCAAAGAAGCCTTTGCATAGCATTCAGCAGGCTCTTTAAAAATGTATAATTTAGTTTTGGTAGTTTGCAGAAAGTAGAGGTTAGATTCTGCCAGTGACCTTTCATGAACTTCTAGGAATGGATAGTCTCTTGCTGAAAAGGTAAAAAATAAAGACTCTCTTTTCCTACCAAGGTGGTAATTACATTTAAGTTTATGTAGCTCTAATGTTCGTGGGAGAGCTTTGTAATTTACTCCTGGGTAGGCTCTCTCTGTGAAGCTTTTCTTCCCCCCTTGGGAGAAAAGAAAAAAAAAAGATTTTTTTTAACTAACATCCTTGCAAATTGGATAAGTGTTGCATTACAGTGTTTGCAACCCATTGATAGAGACTTACATGCTTTGAACTTGAGTAACAGCATTTGAAAGAGAGATTAAAATCCCTTTAAGTAGCAAGCATTCACTTTCTAAAAATTCCTATTTCCAAGGCATGAAAGCACTGCGTTTTGAAAGCCATGGAAGCCCAAGCAAAGCAAAATGTACCTCTACTCAAATGAGTTCATTGGTGGTCGGGTCTTGGAGAAAAGGACTTATGAGGCTGTCTGCAGATAGCCAAAGGAGCTCGTCATTCGTTCGACATCACAGGGATCCTCTGCCATCATGGTAATTATACATGTTGCCAACCCAATTAAGATTGCATGGGGAAGGGGTAGTGTTCATTGTCGCCATTTCACTTTAGAGTCAGTGGTAAATTCTGTGAGAAAACCTCATCCCGCCCCTTTCCCATCCTTCTGGAAGGGGGGCCTTTGGTGGTCATCCAGATACATGCAAACCTATCAGTATAATTCATGCTGCTTGGGGGTTCCCAAAACAGATATTTCCCAAGCCAGGGCAAATTAGCCTTTGGCATTGAAACTCTAGATTATTTATCCACTCAGGCACATCTATACAATGAGAAACAACTGCTTTGAAAGGCAATAAAATGTTGCATACAGTTCCCAGGAGCCTGTCTTCCCGACGAAGCATTGAATCAAGCAGGTCACAGAGCCATTCGCCTTTCATGGACGTAAGGGAGGCACCACATGAAACTGGTTGAGAAAAAGCCGTCTCGCCCAGGCCTGGATTTTCTCCACTGACTCTTCAGGCAAAGTCCCAGAAGGAGTGTAGAGGGGTGTTTTCAAGCCCTAGAAGTCAGCTCTGCTTTCTCAGAAAACTCAAGTCAGGAAGATGTTCTCTCATATCCTTCCTGAACTTTCAGAGTTGTGGTTAGCCCTTCTTGCTAATCGTTTTAAGTGCTTTAGTTTTGTTTCCCCAGTAATAATGTAGATTACATGAAAGCAGGATGATAGCATTTTCCCCCACAGCATGTAAAACCGTGCTTGGAAGGATAATTGGTTCTTGAAAAATACGTCTTTATTGGTCTACTCCTGGCTTCTCCCCTAAACAACATTTCCATTTGGAAATGGGAGTACCCCACTTACTTAGTAAGTGCTGCCTTCCCTTTCTTTTGATCTAGGTCTTTCCCTCAACCCTTTCCATCTGATGCCCCCTGACTTTGAAGTCTCCTAGGTCAAAAAGCTGCTACTTAAAGTTTTTTTCATTGTATCAACTTTCATGGATGAAAAGTCACTGCATCAAAGCAACTCATTTATCCAATGGTGCTTTGCGTGTAAGAATAAAAGGGAAAAGATCTTTTGGAACCCTAGTTGTTCATCTCTAGAAGAGCATCTGTATAAATTATCTGGCCACCCTATTCAGGAAGCACAAATAACCTTACTTCATGTATTTGAGTATTACAGATGTATTTGTTTGAATATTATTGCCCAGCTCTATAATGAGTTATAATACCAATCCCTGGTTCCTCTTCACCACTGGACCGTTTATAACTCATTTAAGGTCTAGGTATACTGTAGGATAATCACAGCTCTGCTGCATGTTAGATGTATGATTTTGGTCACATTATTTAACCTTGATGCCTTGATTTAAAAATCTGTAAAATGGAAATGGCAATAGTTCATAAGGCTGTCGTGAAGATTAAATAAGTTAATACAGGTAAAGCATCTGGTTTTGGTTTTTGTTTTTGTTTTTCCTTCCAGATTTAGGGGCATTCTCATGTGTTCCAGTAAATTTTGTCCCATATTAGCTGAGGGTAACTGGGGATGATATGTCTTAATTTAGGATGCTTGGTGCAGAGTCCTTGGCCTTTTATCATATACTTGTTCAAAACATAGGCTTCCAATAATGACTCTGTATTTCTATTGTCTCCAGATACTGTCTTAGATTGAGAGATTCCCAAGCACCAGAACTTTACCCTAAGCTTCCTTGTATTGCCCACCAAGTCTAACACAGGATGTCACTCAGAGTAAGAGCCCCATATTTATTATTTTGATAATTTTTCTGTCCCTTCCTCTCCAGTTGACCAAAGCTGTTTATAGCAGTATTCCATTCTTCATCTTCCTCCATACCTTGTAGGTTTTGGTATGCTAGGGCTTCCAGAGCCTCCGAAGCATAAAGCAATGGGGTTACTTAACACTTCTCAGTTAACCAAATATGTTATCCTTGCCAAAACTCTCATTTTTTAGATGAAAGAAAGGACAGAGATTATTTTGGACAGATTTGTGTCCTGGGTCATTTGTGGGCTCTTTGTGGATTACTCATGGGCTGGCATGCTGATAAAATTGGAAGGCAATAAAAAAATTCTCACAGCCATTCAGTTGAAGCCAATACTAGAATCATTGATTTTGAGCAACTTCGGCTGCATTGCTGGGGGAGACAGTCCATAAAGTTACGCTTAATGGGAAGTGCTCTACGATATGAATGAAACTATGAATGAAAAACTCAAATTCACTGGGCCAGACTCCTTTCCACACATTTTTTCGTGGCCTCAGTACAAAATACTCTTTTTCTTTTTTTCACCTGTTCATCTTACCTTTGCATGCAAATTCAAGGGTGAACTGGCTTTATTCTCTCTAGAAGAAGCTATTTCCAATGAAAGTACAGCCACAAAAGAAAACCCTTGCAGAGGAATTTCCCTCCAGTGAGAAGAGTCAAACCTCCACTCTACTAGATAGTTTTTTCACTAATTGTGTGGAAAGTCCCTTCTCTTACTTAGTCCCTTTGGCTTAATTCCCCCTGTAGTTGCTTTCAGAGTTATCTTGTGATTTATTATTAACGTTATTAACTGGTTAATCTGGCAAAAAATTAAACTGGCAAAAAAATCTCTCCTGGATTTTTCCCTTGTAAGTTGTGACTTCCCTCAGCACTCGCATTTGATTCGATGGGTTCTGTGACCTGTGTACAAGGAATGTTTTTTTAGTTGGAAATGAGCTGATGTTTGGGTGATCGCTTACACATGTTACTTGCTTTCCCTTTGTCTCTCTGCCTACTCCCTTCTAAAATCCCACAAAGGAGAAGGTGAATTGTTTTTGAACCAGGTGAGAATTGAACTTTGGGCTCATTTTTTAAATGGACAGGTTTTCCTAGGAAAGGGTTTTGATGTTGTTTGCTTTCGAATTTTGTTCTTTTGAATGTCTTTCTAAAACCCAGATGTTGTTTAAAATTAGTAGAGGGCGTTTGAACTGTACGATTATCAAAACAGTTACCATCCAGTGAGTTCCATATATTTTTAAACACAGCAAATCGTAACTACTTGGAATTGGTTAGTGACTTTTAAATTTGCATTGTAATGGGAAGAACTTCATACTATTAACCAGTGTGAATTACTGATGGGATCTGAAATAAGGAAATCTCCTACCATTTGTATTGGTCTGAACATCAGAGAAGGGATAGTGCTATTTCATGTCAGTCTTTGGGAAGCTGCTGAAGAGGGAGGAAGTTCCTTCATGATGTGGGACTGAGGCAGAGATTACTGCAGAAAGCATAGGCTCCTTCATTTCCTGAGTCCAGGAGAACCCAGGAGATCCTTCATGGGTACGAATTACTTCACTTTTTCTATAAAATCAGTGTCCTCATCTTTTCTTGCTCTGCACACTCACTTTTTATGATCTCATTCACCCCATACCTTCACATACAATCAAGAGGTAAAAACTTGCCCAAGCTGAGACTCCAGCCAGACCTCTCCCTGGAGCTGTCTATCCACCTTCTTACTGCACAATTCCCCTTGGTTCTACCATCAGTGCTTCAAATTTAATATGTTTACAGAGGAAATCATCAGCTCCTTTACTAGAAGTTTGACCAGCAGAGATGAGGGCATTCCATTCAAGGCAGCATGGTGTGACCCTCACAGTAGGGGTGCTTAGTGGATGGGTGGTGACTGTCCTCCAGCTCACTTCCAGTGGCTACTGGTAGGCAAGGAGACTTCATCTAAGAAGATAGGGTTAGCTATGATTTTTACAAGGCTTGCTTATAATTCTGGATTCTACTCTGTGGGGAGTGGGGAATCACTGAAAATCTCTCATTAGAGCAGCTCCTAAAAAACAGTATCACATGTTTCTGCCTCTCATGTCAGTTAACTGTTAGGCATTAGTGATGTCATGGATGACCTCAGTTTCTTCCTCTGTATTCTTTACCTGTCTGTCAAGACCAATGAACGTGGCTGCTGCTGTCAGATTTTCTGTCAGTGGGCTGAAAAGGTTCAAGATGTCAAACATGAATCCTTTCCGCCATGGAAACCTGAAGACCAGCTGATCTGGCTCCCTGCCTCTTTCTGAAATCTCTGCTGAAATGAGATAATCCAGTTCCAATTGCAGGACATCAGGCCAGTCTGACAGCTGTTGTTTCTTAGCCAGTTATGTTGCACAATTTAAACTTGTACCTAGGAAAGTATTTTTCACAGATTTCCTGATTAATGGTAGCAGCTTCATGCTAGTCATCTCAATAGATAATAAGGTCTGATTTCTTATATGATCCATCCCCACCCAAGACCGTCATCCATCACAGTGCATGTTAATGTGGGGCACAAGAGGATCACAGCCACACTGAGTATGGATGGCCTGGAGCGTCCCCAGCCCAGAAGAGTAGCTTCTGACTGGTATGTGCTGAGCACACAAAAATTACTCAGGGAGAACACTGTTAATCCACCACTTCATTCAGCAAGTATTAATTTAGCACCTACTATATACCAGATACTTGTCTAGATTCCAGCTTACACCAGAGAACAAAAAGACAAAAATCTCATCCTCGTGGAAAATATATCCTATTGCACTAAGAAGGGATTTGAGACCTGGGAAAAAGTGGGGTTGGAGATTTTTGCTTAGTTGACTTACTCAGATCAAATTCCTGAATTATACATCTATGCTATAGTATTAAAACTAACAAAAAAGCACACACACACAACACGCAGATATATACCTATATATGTGTATGTAATAGACAACACCGTCCCCCTCATCCCACATGTAATTCTACGAGTGAGAAGGTATTCTCTCAGATGGTGTCACGGTTGAAAAGAAAAGCAGATGGTGCTCCTAGAGGAGGCAGCTTGCTTGTTGAAATGTCATGGATATACAGAAATAAAACCGAAAATGAAAGGCAAAAAAATATTCTCATTTGAATAATGAACTGTCTCATGTTTCCTCAGAGCCACACAGCTCAGATAATGCAAAGAAACACTCTCAGACCCTTTGTTCTGTGTTTATAACAAAATTCAAACCACATGTCTGTCATGTAACAAGCCACTCTGGATAATTTCTTGAAGAATAATAATCATTGTTTGATGGCACCACTTGTAAAATCCAGAAGGTACCCCTGAGAAGCTGGCACCCGGAGTAAACTATCCAAGGGGTAATTTGTGGCAGCAACAATACACTAAGCATTGCATTGAACTTTAAAACAATTGCTCACACACAAAAGGAAACTAATGACTGATCCCACTCCACACCCCAGCTTCCTGTCACTGTTCATTCTTCAGTGTTCCCCATAGTTGAAGGAAGCCCTCAGGACTCATGGCAGCAGATAGTTCAAAATGATGCCCATGAAGCTTTTATAATTATTATTATGTTAAATACATAATTTGGTTGCTTTGTTCTGTGACTAGATGTGCTCATTTCAGCTTCATAATAGTTGCCAGATTCTGCTGCATGATTTGTATCCTGCAGCGAAATGCACAGACCGCAAGTTGGCTTTTCTTTGCTGGCTCTTAAACCAGCGCCGTGCACACCAACAATGCCCGTCATTGTCTCTTGGGAGCTTTGTGCACCCCTAAAGTGACAAAAGGGAACAGCTCCAGACAAATCAACTGAATGTAATTACAGGTAAGGAGTTTGGCTCTGCTTTCTCTAGAGGTCTTTGAGGCCTGGGATACATTTTGAGTTAACAACCAACTGAGCCGGTTTTAGGATCAGTTGTTTACCTAACGCTATTACAGCCAGATTTCACATGAGCCCAGAGACCCACCTGCAAAGACTGCCCAAAGTTCACCATCTTCCCAACTACCTTCTGGGACAGGGAAAATCCTTCAAGAAAGATTAAGTGACAGGTATTGGAGATGTGAGCTTTAGCACTATCTGGGTGGACTGGGACCCCAGTGCTGTGGAAGAGGACCGACCACTGCATACCCCGCCCCAGGGCACTCCCACCCTGGGCTTCCTCCTCCCAAAGCTGCTTCTGGGAACAAAGCAATTTGCCTGCCGCTTAGAAACAAACCTCCCTAAGTCTGAACGGACAGAGGAGACACTTCTTTTACAGAGAAGGTGAGATTCCCTAAAAGTGTTATAGGGCAGCAAAAAAAGAGCTTTGGAAAATCGATTGACTTGTTTTCCCTTAACAGTTACCTAATTAAATAGCGAGAGGCCAATTGCTAGGGTTTGAAAGCAAGTCAGAAGCTGTAGAAAGCCTTTGATTGTAACTCCCTTTGCCCAGACTTTCCTTCCTTAAGAAAGAAAACTCTCATCAATTAGAGTCAGCAAATAATGGCTCCACTAGGGTTCTCAGTAAGAGCCAATGAATCAAAGTCCACAGAAAGCAGCCAGGAGCAGGGCACTGCAGTCTTGCAAATACTGATTTTAAAAATTAGGACTCCGTCCTATATAGTGGGGACAACACATTGACCAGGTGGTCACAATTAAAGTGATCAAGGAAAGGCAGACAGACCGTGGGTACCTCTGGGTGCAGTGTCCTGAGAAAGACACAACCTCAGCCAGGTCGTCGTCTGACAGTATGTCCATAAACTGAATCTAATCATGAGAAAGCATCAGGAAAAAAACTAGGAGCATTTTATTTAAAAGGGAGGAGTGAGGCTGAAGATTTCAAAAAATGACACTGTGATCAAAGTCAGTGAAAGGCTGAGACACTCTTCCAGATTCAAATAAAGAACAAATGCTACATGTGATCTTTGACTGGATCGTCTATGGAGGGGAAATGCTATAAAGAACATTATTGGTCCAGTTGGAAAAACTGAAATAATAGTCAAAGATTAAAGTATTCAATGTTAAATGTCCTGAAGTTGATAACTGTACTTTGGTTAGGTAAGAGAAAGTCCTTATTCTTGGGAGATACATATTGAAGTATTTAGAAATAAAGGGACATACATACAGATATGCAGCATATATATACATATACACAGAGGGGGGTTGGGGGTAGAGAAAAACGAAGAGTAACGGGCAAAATATGAACAGTAGGAGAATCTCGGTCAAGAACATAGGGATGTCGGGGTGCCTGGGTGGCTCAGTGGGTTAAGCCGCTGCCTTCGGCTCAGGTCATGATCTCAGAGTCCTGGGATCGAGTCCCGCATCGGGTTCTCTGCTCAGCAGAGAGCCTGCTTCCCTCTCTCTCTCTCTCTGCCTGCCTCTCCATCTACTTGTGATTTCTCTCTGTCAAATAAATAAATAAAATCTTTAAAAAAAAAAAAAAAAAAGAACATAGGGATGTGCTTTGTATTATTCATGCAACTTTATTGTAAGTTTCAAATTATTTCTAAATAGGTGTGTGGGTTTTTTAAAGCTTTTAGGATGTATTCTAAGGTGTCCTTTAATAGAAGGCAAATTGGTTCCTCTATTTTTATATTCTAGTTTATTTCAGAGTCTTCAGATTAAGGGTGATTAAATGATAAAGGAGAATATACAAGGCATCCAGCATTAACTAAAATCTATATAAAAGGTTAAATGAGCCTATTTCTGATTATGATCATTGGTTAAGAAAGGTTTTAAAGACATTTAGTAAATTTTTAAAAAGTGAAATAATTCTAAAATAGAGCATTTAGTGAACATAAATCAGCTTCTAAACTTAAAAACAAAAACAAAAACAAAAAAACAGGCTTCCTTCAGCTCCTTTTCCAAGATAGGCAGCCACTCTGGGCCCTGGTTCTATTGCAGCAAAATGGGAGTAATGCTACCTTACCTAGCCTTCTAAGGCTTCCTGTATGGGAATATATTTATGTGTGTGTGTGTGTGTGTGTGTGTGTGTGTGTGTGTGTGTGATTGTGTGTAAAAAACCTTAACTTCTTCTAAGACTACCTATATGGGAATATATGTATGTGTGTATGGGGGGGGGGGTGTATCACTTTTTTACTAGAAACAAAACTCAAACTAGTTTAAATAATTTATTGTCTCACAGAAGAGGGTGTCCTACTATAGGACATTGTCTCAGAATAAATAAATGCTGACCTTACTCTTCTCCCTTCTTTCTATGTCCTCCTGGTATTCCCCATTGGTCAAAGCCAACTGGGAGCCAGAGGGAAGAGAGCCCGTTTACACAGACTCATACAAGTCAGCCTTTCAGAGCAGAGAGTGGGGCAAGGAAGCTAGATGATAGATAAGGGAGACATATCTGCCGCAGAGCAGTTTAGGTCTGATGGATTGATTTAATGGTTCTATGACATCAAGCATCTAGATCTTTATATTAATTTGCCGTCCAGAGCTTTGTCTCCGTCCCCCAAAATGGAAAAAACAAAAACGTTTTCCTTTCAATTTAGGTCTTCACCCAGCCTTAACCTAGTGACTCTTAGGTGAGTGCAGTGCTCTGATTAACATAAACCTGGGCTCAGAATTCCTCACAGAACAGGGAATGGGATTACTCTGATGGAATTAAACTGTTTAAAAAACCATTCCTTTGTTGCTGCACAAAGGAAGGGTTTGGAATGGAAGTTGTAGAGTTAACTTCAATGACCTCTATAAATGTAAAACATTTGCCACAATTCCTGGCACTGAGTGGGTGCTTAATATTTTTTTTTCTCCCCGTTTAGCAAGGCTTTCTGCAAAGCAGTGTTCTTGCTCCAAACATCCTAGGTATTAAAGTGTAATAATTTATTTCTCTTTTCAGAGATTTAACAATCTACATGAAGGAGATGAGGAATGCTAACATAAAAAATATATATATTACCTAAGAATATCAGTACAAGGTGCCATGTTAAGTACCCAACTAGGCCCATGGATTTGGGGCATTTAGAATAGTGGTTTCCAGGACATGGTCTCTTGTAGATGGGTGGAGAGAGTAAATAATTATAAGGGTTTGAGAATCTAAATGCTCATCAAGCATTAACCATAGGCTTTAGGCTGTAAGGGCAATGAATAACACATAGTATAATAAATATACACCCTGAGCACATGCACATTCCTTGGTGGCAGAGCAGCTTCCAGCAAAGAGACTTCCTTTGCAAATGGGCTGGGTGGTCTAGCACTCCTCAGTCCCTACCATGCATAATCATAGGCCAAGGTTTCCATCAGCCCACAAGCAAGAACATGGCAGCTATCCCCCCGAGCTGTTTGCTCCTGGCCGCTCATGACCAGTACTGTTGAATCCTGGGCTCCACTTCCAATTGCAGCTCCTGCAGAAGTGCTAAGTACTCTTGGGATGCCATCCGCTGCCACCTGGGTCTTCCCAAGGCAGGCCCAGACACATGTGAGCAAGCCTGTCTTGGGAAGGCCACTCTCCCACTCATGGTTACACTGTTGGAGTCCCCAGAGCACCCTGAATCTCTCCAGGCCTCTAGCAGCATGATCACCTGTGCAGCCTGGCTGGGGAAGCCCCAGGGAAGCAGCATGGCAAGTCACTAGGGCCAAGCAAATGTCCAGGGGTTCCTTGCTGAGCCACAACCACTAGCCACCATTCTGGTGAGATACCAGACACCTCAAGAGTCCTTGATGAAGCAAGCCACAGTGAAACAAGAAGAAGTGAGGTTCTTTTTATACTAAAACACCAGAAAATAAGCTAAGAGTACTCCACTATTCAAGTCATCCTTCAGCTTTTATGATGCAACCACCACAAAGAACATAATAAGTTATAAGATAAAATAATAAAGCAAAAATATATACTGGTATTTGTAAAATGTTAGATACAAATTAAAGTATTGCTAAATTCACTGGAACCTTTGCTATTATATATTTCACTTGAAACTAATATTAAATGAACAACCATTGTCATAATACATCACTAAAATGCTTTTTATGTTTATAAGATATCAAGCTGGAAAAAGAGGAGACCCTCTGGTTTTGGAAGTTCTTTTTTTTTTTTTTTTTTAAAGATTTTATTTATTTATTTGACAGAGATCACAAGTAGGCAGAGAGGCAGACAGAGAGAGTGAGAGGGAAGCAGGCTCTCCGCTGAGCAGAGAGCCTGATGCGGGACTTGATCCCAGGACCCTGAGATCATGACCCGAGCCAAAGGCAGCGGTTTAACCCACCGAGCCACCCAGGCACCCCCGGTTTTGGAAGTTCTTAAACTAGAAACCCTCCCCATTCCAACATGTGTTCTCTGTGTTTTTATGGCAGTCATTCAGGCTATGGTAGTTCCCCACCTTTTCCTTGGGAGGTTTGTTCCCAGGCCCCCAGTGGATGACTGCACCGACAGAGGGCACTGAACCTTATATAGATAGACTTTATTGTTCCTACACATACATACCTATGATAATCTTCATAAGTTAGACACAGTAAGGGATGAACAACTAATAATAAATAGTAAAATAGAGCAATTATAACAATATACTGTAATAAAAGAGATGTAAATGTGCTCTCTCTGTCTCAAAACACCTTATTGTACTGTACTCACCCTCCTTGTGATGATGTGAGATGACTGACATGCCTGGTGACGTAGTGTTAGGCTACTGCTGAGCTTCTGTGGATCTGTTGGAAGGAGGACCATCTGTCTCAGAACCACAGTTGACCACGGATGACTGAAACCATGGATAAGTGAAGAGCAGGGCGCTTCATTCTCATGGTGCTGCTCCGTGCACTGTGTACCTTCTACTGGAACTTATATTTTAAAAAGTACTGAGGAAGGGGAGCTAGGACATCTGGAAAGAGAGTCTTCCTCATTGCTAAGCTTCTGCTGCCAGATCCTCCCTGCTCGGCTTCCACTGAGAACACTGGCCTGGGCCTCACAGCGTCCAGTCTCCTCTCTGGAACACAAAAGCACTGTATCAGAACTCTTGAGTTAGAGGCTCATCTTGCCAATGGACTATTTTCCACTGACAAAATCAGGAACCGTGTGTGTGTGTGAATTTTCTGTGGAAGAATACCTATTTTCCCTCACATCCCACCCTCAAGAGAACAAGGTAATGTTTTTCCCATAGAGACAACATTCTATTTTATTCTCTCTAGGGGATTTGAAATTACTTTTTTCCAAATCCTAACTCTGTCACTTATTAATTACCTGATATTTTACCCACCTGTGAAAAAGGCTTATGCATATAAGGCTACATAAGGTGAAGGATAGGACATTTAATCTCTAGGTCATCAAATACACATAGTGGGTATTCAGTAAACTGTTGAATGAGTGAAAGAAGAATAAAGAAATAAATTCCTAAACGTCTATATTCCCATCGATTATCTTATTTAAAGCTGTAGGAATAAAGCCTTCAGTGGCAAATACAGTTGGAATGGTCTTGGATGATCTGTAGAAGACATTCTTTTAGACTGGGACCCTCCAGCCATTCCATTCCATTGTTGGCATCATATGTTTCAAAGAGCTTCTCACACAGACCCAAGAGGACATGTCCAAGGATGTCTGCTGCAGCATTCCATGTGATGGCAGAAAGGTGGAGGAACTTGTGACAGATACCCGACCACTGTGACAGTGTGGCGAATGTGCATCAGAAGTGTAACTGTTAGGGGCAGTGCATTCCATATATGCATAGCAATATGAATATATCTTAAGACTGTGGTGCTTAAGGGCAAAGACAAAATGCACAGCAACTTACATACAGGCACAAGAACAGCAATACTCATTTTGCAAGGAAAGTGCCAACAAAAGACGTACAGCAAAAACATTGGAGAGGGGCACCTGGGTGGCTCAGTTGATTAAGCAACTGACTTTAGCTCAGGTCATGATCCCAAAGTCCTGGGATGGAGCCGCACTGTCATGTCATCATGTCCTCGTGTCCAGCTCCCTGCTCAGCAGGGAACCTGCTTCTCTGTCTCTCTCTCCCCTGCTCTTGCTTTCTCTCACTATCTCTGTCTCTCTTTTTCAAATAAAAAAAAATCGTAAAAAAAGAAGGGATTGGAGAGATTGACTATGGGATAGAAAGAAATGAAGATAAAGGGAAATGGATAAAGGAGAGAGGAGAGGAAGGGAGGAAGGAAAGAAGGAAAAAGGAAGACAGACAGTTTGCTTGCAACAATGATTATTATGTTCTATGAACTGAACCGAAAGGTATAGTTAGTTGTCCCTTCTGCGGTGAGGTCAGGGAAGAAGAAAGAAGGAAACAGGAGAAAGCCTGTAGGAAGCAGTTCTAAAAACTTGTTTCTAACCCTACAGAGTTCCAGTATCCTTCCATCAGGACCCTGATTCTCCAGCCACTGCAGGCGAGGAGTGAGGAAGATGGAGGGCGCCCATGTCTGAAGGTACATCGGTAATCTATTTAAACAAGGCTAAGCCTTTCCTTGTCCTGAGTTCAGATGCTTTGTTTTTGGTTTGGCGTTTTTTGTTTGTTTGTTTTTGGGTTTTTTGTTTTTGTTTTTGTTTTTGTTTTTTTTAATAAACTGATTGTTGTTCCCTAAGTTTAAGGCTGTGAAGCACCCAAGTAATTAGTCATGGAAGCCATGGCTTTTCATTTTTTTACTTACTTTTATAACAGGCAAGCTGGAGAAGGGTGAAAATCAGGTTTATTCATCAGATGTGATAAAAACAATTGACCATCCCTTTTTACACAGAAGTAAAAAGTGAATGCAAGAAATTCATTTGCATTGGTACTTCTTGGGTCCTTCAAACCACCTGACATTGGCAGTAAACATTGATCAAACTGATATCTGTTATAATTACACATATTGTTGTATATTGTTTCTTTTTTCGTGGAACACATGGCAAATGTCCAGAAACTTTTGGTCTGTTATTTTGCTTAATATTCTTCAGTACAGAGAAGGACAGGGTTTTTCCCCCACCCCTTTCCTTGGAAATTATTTCCCATGTCTTTCACAGAACTTGGTAATGTTCCAAAATTTTTCTAATCAATCTAACATTGGAGGTTGTCAGAACAGATCTTCTTCACTAGAATTTATATGACACTATACATTTAATAACTGTTCTACATAAATCCTTTTTTTTTCTTTCTTTATTACATCCTTTGTTTCTTGAGTCTTTTTTGTTCTTTTCAGATCTATTGAGTTATCTCCAATTTTACAGGCTTTAGTAAAGTAGCTCTAAAAATTCCATTTCTAGGAAAATTGATTGGCAAAATCTTTTTGATAATTTTCTGTCAAGTTACTGGCTTAGCGTTTGTGACTAACTCGTTTGAAAAATGCCTGTAAAGGGGCGCCTGGGTGGCTCGGTGGGTTAAAGCCTCTGCCTTCCGCTCAGGTCATGGTCCCAGAGTCCTAGGATGGAGCCCCGCGCTCCACAGGGAGCCTGCCTCCTCCCCTCTCTCTCTGCCTGTGTCTCTGCCTATACTTGTGACCTCTGTCTGTCAAATAAATAAATAAAATCTTAAAAAAAAAAATAGAAAGAAAGGAAAACTCCTAAAAAGAGGGGTGTGAGAACTTTGAGAAGGAATAACTGTTCTGACTGAACTGGTTAGTAAGTTCACTCCCCACGACCCACTGAATTCTGATAGCAAGTTTGATGATTATGGGATTGTTTTGTTCTTTCTATGTATTGAGAGGCTGTCTTAACAAAGTTACCAAAATACAGGAGTTTTCTTTGTGTTGTTGTGGTTTCACTTCATTCTAGTCTGTAATCTTGAAACAACCATATTAAACATAAAAATGAAGCTTAAAATTAAACAGTAATAGCAACTCAATATGCCAAGGGGTTGCTTCCTCACATAAGCCACTTATAAACTTCTGGGATGTTTAGCATCCCAGACACAAATGTTGTTAGCATCACTGACATAAAAATACCATACCACATGTGCTCCACAATCTCTCTACATCATAGTGGCCTCCATTTCTGAAGAAAACCCTCTGTCTGGTTTCTGTGGATTATCGGATTTGATAATGTGACTAGAAAAATCCTTGTCTACAGATATGGAGAGTAAGGGCTGTATTTATGGTGTATTAAAAATCATAGATCACTGTATTGTTAGTTGTTTGCAGTGTGGTTTTTGGTGGACCCTGGCAGTCCTTCTTTAATTGTCACCTGCAGTGCGGTGTGGTCTGGGGACCTCTCCTTCATGATCCTCTGACTGACTTCTTCCAGCCCCTATGTACCTAAAATGACTTTATTTTCTGGGATGAATTTTCTTCTAGTTTATTTGTTTCAAGTGATGATAATCCCCTCAGCAATACCTTTCTTTATTTCTGGAGGCTTCTTTCTCAGTCAAGTTAATTAGATCAGCATGGTCCCGTATAAATGCACTTTACCTGAAGTTCTGTCTTTAGAAACTGACCATCTCTGAGATGAGACCTCATTATCACCTCCGAGCTCACCCCGAACATGTCTGTTAACAGGTGTAAAGGTTATAAAAATCAAACAGTAAAAGTGAGTCAAGGGAAGAAGGCCTGTAGGAAAGAGGAGCACTTTGGAATGTTCCACCCATTCTGATTTTAGTTCACGGCTATTTCATGGGTATTTTTAAGACAGAAGGATCTGTCGGAATGTTTGCACGACAGCTCTCCTTTGTTCCTTCCTTGAGTCGAGTTCAGCAGTTCACAAACTAACGTGCTGAAGAATTGCTGGATAGCAATAGTATGCAATAAAATGCATCCTGCCCCTTGATGGCCTAATGAGGGTATTTAAGGGTAGTTTTGATTGCATGAAATTTTTATCTTATATAGTCATTTAAAACATAATTGCTCTATATAATGGGGTTGTATTTTTTTTTTCTAGCATAAATAACTGAAGTTCCTGAGTGTTTGCATCATCTGATCAAACATTTAGGATTACTATGTTATTTTGGCATTAATATTGCCAGTTTTTAAAAATGCATGGGTTAGGGCCACCTGGGTGGCTCAGTTGGTTAGGCATCTGTCTTCCGCTCAGGTCACCATACCAGAGTCCTGACATCAGGCTCCCTGCTCAGCAGGAAGCCTGCTTCTCCCTCTTGCACTCCCGCTGCTGTGTTCCCTCCCTATCTATGTCTCTCTCTGTCAAATAAATAAAATCTTACAACAAAAAAATGCATGTGTTATATAGGTAAACTGATAATTCTGAAAAAAAAATACTTCAATGTTAATACTCGATTGTTTGGGCAGGATATAAAAAGAACATTATATAACAAATTAAAAATGGAAAAACTGGTTATTTACAGGAGCACCTTGGTGGTTCAGTTGGTTAAGTATCTGACTCTCCATCTCAGCTAGGAGTCATGAGTTCAAGCCTCACATTGGGCTCCATGCTGGGTGTGGAGCCTACTGGAAAAAATAAAAATAAAAAGGGAAGGAAAGGAAAAACAGAGTCTGAAATTCACCAGATAAAATGCTGTCCTTCTTTCTGTAATGTCACCATTGCTGTACAATGACAGTTATGATTTAATTGCCGTGTATTATACTTCAACATTATATTAGCTTTGTGTGTCCCTGGTTGTTCTGGCAAGAACATACATTGAAGAGAGGCTCCTGGGTGGCATAGTCATTTAAGCCTCTGACTTTTGGTTTTGGCTGAGATCTCAGGATTATGAGATCGAGCCCCACTTGATACTCTCTTGAGACTCTCTCTCCTTCTCCTTCTGCCCTTTCCCCCAACTCTCTTGCTCTCTCTTATGTAAATAAACAAATCTTTTTTTAGAAAAGAATATACACTGAGGAATATATGTGGAATGGTCTGTATATTATTTGCGTTTATTAAAGATCCACCAAACAGTAGGGAGATATGGGAATGGATATGTACTGACTCACATATTTGGGCCACTCCTATCTCATACTATGTGAGGAAAAAGAACTGAACATTAGCATGTGTGATTGACTAAGAATAGGAGAGACCAGCCAAGTCAGCGCTCATGAGTCTGTAAAAATGTTAGCTATTTTGCAACATGAACCTTTCTGTTAATTTGGGTTTAAGGCTAAATAAGCATTATATAAATACATTGAAGTTAGGCTGCTGACAGAGTGGAAATGGTTTGTTTTCTGAAAACACCACGGACTATTTTTTAAACATTTAGACTTTGGCATTGAACAAATGTATTTTCCAAGTACCTTTCCCCCATTTAAAATATGAATACATATAGTCCACATGTTTCTGATTCATTTGCAACTAATTTATCAAAATTGGCAAGACCTGTTTGCTAACCACAAGGTCTGAGGAGCTGTTAAAAAAGAAAAAAGAAAGCCTTTTTAAAATCTTCCTTTTGGACCCCTCAATTCATCCAGAGGGGATTCAGACTTTGATGATGAGAGTTCATTAAAAACTGAGAATCAGTGTTTCCTTTCACTTGATTTTTTTTCTATTTGATCTCCTTTGCCATCCTGAGAGACCCCCAGTCTTCCTTGGCTTGCCTTGCTCTCAAGATAGGTGGAACATGTTCCTTAATAGTATTAGAAATGAGAAATTCCAAAAATATGTATTATGAATATTAATGCTTCCATTCCCCATGGTTCTTATTTTCAAAAAAAAAGTTATTAGAAGCCAACTGTATAATAAATTCACATTTCTTTGAGTTTCTTTTATATTTAACTGATGGTGTGTTTCAGTGCAGATTTGCTCTGCTTAAACTTTCTCTAAAACCCAATACCAAAGTTCAGTGTTTGTATCAGGAACCAGTTAAGTAGTTGAATATCTACACATCAATCTATTAATTAATCAGTAACAAATATTTCTCACATTATTCAGTCTTGCAAATGTGTGAAGTCATAGGATTCGCCTGGACACTTACTTAATGCTCAGAATCCCAGTTGCCTGCTGTGGAAGGGGAGGAACATATATGTTTCACCAATGCCTTGAAATGAGGGTCAAAAACCACAGGGGCTCCAAGGCCACATAATGGAAGAGGGATCTGTCTAGGAAACTTCCAGATGCTATCAAGGAGGGGAGGAGGGGAAGGGAGTCAAAGAAGTAAAAGAGAATTCCACGGATGAGGGAAGAGCTTAGTAGCACTAGAGATTGATGGGCGCCTTTAGTCCCTCTTGATGGCTGTTCACTGTGCGTAAATTTTATCATCTGATCATGTCAGATGCTGACAACCTGGTGGTGGGAAGATGGAAGAATATCTTAACTCAGCCTAGTTTCAGATCAGGCTTCTACTTAATGGGTCACTACCAGCAAATCAGTTAGCCTCCCGGAACTTCGTGGTGTCATCCGCAAAAGGAGGACCTTGTTTCTAGTCACATCTTCTCCTTCTCGGGGTTGTTGTGAGTATTGGGTGAAATCATGTAGGTCGTTAAAATGCTCTATCTGTGGGGTGCCTGGGTGGTGCAGTCAGTTGAGCCTGTGACTCTTGGTTTCTGCTCAGGTGTTGATCTCAGGGTCCTAAGATCAAACCCTGCATCGGGCTCTGTGCTTAGCACAGAGTCTGCTTCAGATTCTCTCCCTCTCCCTGCCCCTCCTGCTCATGCTCTCTATTTCTCTTTCTCTCTCTAAAGTGAATGAATAAATCTTTAAAAATAAAATAAAATGCTGTACCTGCAAAGTGATAATATTTTAAAAACTGTCCTGCTAAGCTGCACATCTTTACTGAGAAGAGTTTATTATCATCCGTAATCACATTCATGAAAGATTAATGCTCATCAGCTTCCTCCCAGAGGGGAGACATGTGCTTGAGTGATCACAGGGAACATCCATGGCAGGGAATACAAAGGTGGGCATCAGAAAGATAATGAGAAGAGGGATGACAACAAAGGATAGGGGATATTAAAGAGGACACTTGTCCTGGGCCAGATATACTGGGAACAGAATGGGCCACGAATTCACACCATTCCAAAGCCCCTCCAGTTTGGTGAAAGGAGAGGTGGTCCTTTGAACTCAAGTTTTAAAGAAGTTACATTTAAAAGACACATGCAATACAATAGGCTCTTTAAAAGAAATAATAGCTTAATTGTTGGCACAGTTCCCAGCAGGTTTTCTAGTATTAAATATACATTCTGTAAATAGAAAGGACATTTCATAGAAACTCCCTCTCTAGCCAAACAATGAAGAAGCAAGTGATACAGGTCTCAGCCCTTTGGATGACAGAATTACTCAGCCCAGGGAAGAGAAATGTTTCTCACTCTGGGACCTCTAAAATTACTGGTAACATGACTATGAAAAAAGGTGTCAAATAAATAAAAGCACCAACATCAGAGACCACAAGTAACCGATTTCTCCATGAAAATATCAAATATTTTATACTTGATCAGATGCGTGCTCAAATTATATAAAGAGAGTAAGTGTCAATATTTTTCATTTCTCTTCCTCTGCATCTATTATTAATATAATACAAAAGAAATGAAGGTGAGAGGTAGGACAAAATACAGACAAGATGTCTCGGTAGTCAGACTTGTTCTGATTAAGGCAGCTGCTACTCGGGAATTTCCCAGAAAGGGATTTAAGTCTTCCAGCCTTGGATATAAGGAGAGGAAGGAATTATTGATGTAGAAATAAGGGAAATACAGAGAAGAAGAATAGGGAGATGCTCTGCCAAGTGAAGGATTCGAAGGAGAGCCAAGTTTTCTCCAATTAATTTGTTCATTCATAAAATGAATCCACACAATTATTGAGCCCTTTTATGTGCCAGACACGTTGCCAGTGCTGGGGAGAAAGCAGGAAGGAATTGGAGGGAGCCCTTGCTCTTATGAAGCTCACAGTGTAGTTGGGTAAGACTTACTTCTAACAAGTAATTGAGCAAAGTACCGCATGACTATGGATAGACAATGGGGTGTTGGAAAGAGATAAATGGAAACTCAGTTGAGGTTGTGGATACTACATTAATATCTTCAGCCTTTCCTTTCCCTCAGATTGCTATTTGCCTCAAACAATGTAATTCTGTTCCAGCCGCCTTTTGATTTTAACAAAAAGTTTGGAGGGTTTGGGTTGCATGTCAGAAGCTGAAGAAAATCCTTGTCTCAGCAGAGAATCAAGTGCTAGTTTTGGTGGCAGCCAAGTGAACCTGTCAAACTAAATGGTTTAGGTTAATCACTTTAATTTGTATTATGTTGACAGAATCAGATTACCTTTCTTTTGGTTACTGATTTTTTTGCTTTTGATTTACCTTTAATTTAACCTGGTCTATTATTGACGTCATAGCTTACCCTGGGAAAATATCAGTGTTTCTTTTGTTTACTACTGTCTGAAATTCCTCCACAGTGATAAGAAAAAGGAGTGGTGTCTTGTATCCCACCATGAGAGCTGGAATTATTGTAGCTAAAGTGTCAGAGTTCCTTTTGCATGGGCTCTTTCCAAGCACCTTTTTATATTTCTAATTTTGTATTCTTTATTCTTGAAGAGAGCCCCCCAAATTCTGGATGTACCTTCAAGTGAGGTTCAAACTAAAAAAGCATATACCCCTGAGAATAAAAACTGTTAACTAAGATATATTCATATCATATCGGTGGTGCATCACAGTGAAGGACATATTTATAAGTAGGACAGGATTGTCAAGGGAGAGCGGAAACAGTACAGAAATAACCCTAACTGGCCTTTTCTAGGCTTGCTTGGGGTGGGTACTATCCAAACATTCAATAATTCAACAAATCTTTATTGTGGGCTCACTATGTGCCAGGCAGTATTCTAGAAAAGTGAGATTTATCATGACACAAAAAACCAATAATGTCCAGCCTGTGGAGCTTCCATTCTAGCAAGGGAAGACAAACAAACACTAAGCATAATAAGTAAACATCTATTATATTAGAAGGTGATAAGTATAATAGGGAGGAAAGTAGAGCAGGATAAGAGAGTGTGGTGGGGGAAAAAAAAAAAGGGTACACACTGCCAGGAAAAGATTGGTGATTCTATAGCTCTGGTAACAAGACAATGTTCAGTGAATCAGGACAACTCACCTCTGTGAAAACACTTTTTTACAAGCCAACCACAGTGTCAATCCCTTGCTTTTTAAAAGTCAGCCAATCAGGAAGGAACTCAGTTTAAACAAACAAACAAAAAAACCACATGTACCTCTCAGTGCCTACCCGCCAATCAGCATGGAGTAACCTTGCTTCTCCTGTTAAAAATTATGACTCCGAAATCCTGCCAGTCCCTGAACTTCATGTTCCCCAAAACGTTATATAAGATTAATGTGACTGTCTGTCCTCTGCTCTGTTTGGAAAGAGTATGTGAGCTGCACAGCTCTCTCTTACCATAGCAAGCAAAACCATTGAGCTTTGTCTTTTATCTCTAAGGTACTGAAGAATTGAGTGGTGGACAGTTGGACAAAGCAGAGCCCTTTGAGAAGATGACATCTGAGCAAAGAAATGAGGGAAACTGGAGAGTTGGCCAAGCAAATCTCTGGGAGAGAGAGAGTTCTAAGAAGAGGAAACAGTTCATGGGAAGGTCCTAATATGGGAACATGTCTGACGTGCTCAGAAACAGAAAAGAAGACAATGGGGTTAGACAAGAGTGAGCAAGAGATAGAGTAGCAGGATGAGAGTCGAGAAATCATGGAGGATGTGTCACACACACCCAGAGGCCACCAAAAAGACATGGATTTCTAGTTCAGACAAAATGTCCGAGCCTGTCCTCCTCCTGACAATAATGCAAAAGATGAAATCGAAGAAGAAGTCCAAAAGGTGGGAAGGTGAAGGTGAAGTGGTTTGGGATTAGGGGACTGAAGGAGCAAGGATAAGTATAGGCATCTTACAGCTCTCCACCCAAAAGAAGGTAGCTCAGGTCCAGCATTTTCTGACTCCCAGTTTAGCATCAGAAAACATTCAAGTAGTCTCATCTCTCCTCTGGAGCAAACAGAATTCTCACCAACAAGTCAAGTGTGGCTGGTATAATGAGCGAGAGGAATGCATCAAAAGTCTCACAACATAAATAGCCAAGGCACTCCTTCCCTGACAGACCTAAGACTCCTCTCCTTCTCCCACAGACACTTTCTTGCCTGGGGCACCAATTAGAGGGACCCTGTCACAAGTAACCCCAATTTAGGAATTATCTTTGCTTCTGAAGTTCCCTTCACCTGCCTGGAGATAGCACTTGCCTGGGGGCATCAACAAGAGGAATAGTGTCACAAAAATTTCCTCTGGCCAGGGTAGGTTGCTCCTTCCCTGTGTGGACTTGAGAATCTCCTCCCCCAGCCAGAGACACCAGTAAGAGAGATCTCACCACAGCAAGCACCTGGCCCAGGAAGCCCTCTTTGTTCCTACCTGCCAAAGACTTCTTCCCTGCCCAGAGGCACCAGGCAGACCAGCCTAGGTAAGATTCCTCTACCTCTTAAGCAGCGCTTGCAGGGGCCAATGGGAGCTCCAGTGACAGAAGATAAACAAAACAGACCGAAATAGCAGTATGATGGCCATTGAAACGATAGCCCATGGAAATAGATGGGGACTGGATAGTGAACCTAAACAGGATGACTGCCTGCAAAAATAGAAAAAAAAAAAAAATGTAAATAGAACACATAGTCTCCTAACATAATAGCCAAAATATTCAGGACATGTTCCAAAATTACCAAGAACCATGAAAATCACAACTTGAACGAGAAAAGACAGTTAACAGATACCAATACCAAAATGAATCAGATGTTGGAATTACATGACAAGGATCTGAAAGCAACTAAAATAAAAATGATTCAATAATTACAAATTGCCTTAAAACAAATAAAAAAAAGAGAAAATCTCAGCAAAGTGATGGAAGTCATAAAACCAGCCAAGTGAAAATTACTTAACTGAAAAACATAAATAATAAGGTGGCAGTCATGAAAGAACAATAATTATCTGATATAGAAATGGCTTTCATAGGGTGTAGGAGAAGAATAAATGAAACAAGATGGGATTGGGAGGGAGACAAACCATAAGTGACTCTTAATCTCACAAAACAAACTGAGGGTTGCTGGGGGGAGGGAGGTTGGGAGAAGGGAGTGGGGTTATGGACATTGGGGACGGTATGTGCTATAGTGAGCGCTGTGAAGTGTGTAAACGTGGCGATTCACAGACCTGTACCGCTGGAGATAAAAATATATGTTTACAAAAAATAAAAAGTTTAAAAAATATATCAATACTTATGGGAAAGAGGCTTTTCTAATAAAAAATTTAAAAAGAAAAAAAAAAAAAAGAAGAAATGGCTTTCATTCTAAAGGAATCAATCTGCCGGGAAGACGTAACCATCCTAAATGTGTATGGACCAAACAATGTGAAGCGAAAGCTGAAGTGAAAAGACAAATAAGCAAATTCACATTTATAGTTGGGACCTCAACATCCTCTTCTCAGAAACTGAAAGAACTGCAAGGATGTAGAAAATCTGAACAACACATCAACCAACAGGAGACAGACAGTGCTGATTAAATGAGCACTCCACCCAGGAGGAGCAGAGAAAATGATGTTTTCACATGTCCATGGATATTCACCAAGATGAACCATACTCTGGGCCACAACACAAACCTCAACAACAACAACAATTTAGCTTTTTCTGTAAATGAAACGGGGCTTCGTTGCCAGGTGTTGAAGTAGTAGGACCTGTAAGCTCTGATGACTGTTTCCTCTTGACGGTGAGGGCGAATCCTGTGAGACCAGTTGGGAGACTGTCTTCATAATCCAGGCAAAAGAAGGTGGTGGGTTCAGATTAGGATGTTAGCTTTGAAGGCAGTAAGAGTAGTCCAGTTCTGGAAACACTCAAGAAAGTACAAAAATACTTTAATATTACTATCATTTAATATTACTATCATTATATTACTATCATTTAATATTACTATCATTATATTACTATTATTAAATACTTTAATATTACTATCATTTAATATTACTATCATTTTAAATAATAGCCATGGTAAACAGTAACAGAATATTTATTAGAAGAGAACCATCAGGGCGCCTGGGTGGCGGCGCAGTGGGTTCTTAAGCCTCTGCCTTCGGCTCAGGTCATGGTCTCAGGGTCCTGGGATGGAGCCCTGCATCGGGCTCTCTGCTCAGTTGGGAGCCTGCTTCCCCCACTCTCTCTGCCTGCCTCTCTGCCTACTTATGACCTCTCTTTCTGTGCCAAATAAATAAATAAAATTTAAAAAAAAAAAAAAGGAAGAGAAACATCATTGTGTCTTATGTGACACAACTTGCCATACTTTTCCCAAACAGTAATTAACAGGCCTTGCACCCCAAGATGTTTGCAAAGAGTAATTGCTTCGCATTTAATTTTTGTGAATTCAGTTATCCTCTCTTGGCAAAGAGAGACAAGAAGTTGATGAAAGAGGAGGAAAAACATAAATTAAATTGGGTTACAATTCTTGCCTGCCTTTTCACTCAGCAACCTTGGGATGAAAAAGGAGTCTGTTTTTCCCTAGATCAGTTCCCGAGTGCCTCTAAGCATGAGGCTAATGTTTAACAACATGGACTTTTGATATGACACAATCCCTACATGCAAACCTGCTACACTACTTGATGTTCAATCAGAGAAACAACAATCTGTTCCAATACTGGAAGAAAAATTGACAGTGCTAGACATATTGAGAGATGGGCTTTGGTCTCCAAAAAGGTAACTTCCCAAGGATTTTTCTAGACAATTTTTATTATATGTAAATGGAACTTTACCTACCGATTTTCAGACCTAATCACCAAGTAATATGCAATTCCATTTGCACTGGGACATAGTATGACTAACTATATTTATTCCAGGTAATATTAAAAATTATTAACTTATTTAATCCCCATAACTCTGTAAACTTATATACATATATTCATATGCTCATACATATATATCCTATGACATTTTCATTTTACTCATGAAGGCACTGAGGAACAGAGAGGTGAGGAACTTGCAGTATTACACATCTGGTACTCAGTAGAGCTAGGGTTTCAAGCCCAGGAGATCTGGTTCTGGAAGTTGAGTTTGCACATGATTAAGATATTCTACTATGAAGGCTTTTATGTCTCAGTATTGACTTGTGCAAACCCCAAAATGGATATTTTCTTCCAAGCAAAGGAAAAGTGTCCTATCTTCTACCAGTCAGTATAGAGTCACTGAATTTACCGTGTAGCCAGAAAGGTAGGTAAGCGTTGTGAGATTCAAAACAAGTGTTCAATGTACAGACATTGGATGTTGAGAAAAATATAGTAATCGTGAAGGCAATAGACAAACTTTCTATGGCCTCCCCAGGTACACCAAGGTAGCACTTTCTGGGAATTAATCAACCTCCCGCACCTGCCCCATCCATCTTGCCCCTCCAGAATGTGGGCATCTGAATGGGTAGAATTCTGCTGCTTACTCAGAATAATATCCTAGGGGCCTCATAGAGCGTCTGGCACATAATAGATCCTACAAATTTTGTTGACTAAAGGAACCAAATCAATAAAATTATATAAAAAGTTATGATAGGGATGGTGATGATTGACCTTTTGTCCTTTATATGTGCATCAAATATGCAGCCATATATTATTCAGTAAACTTGAGGCTGGTGTTTTTTACTTTAACAGGGCCCCATAATTCTGCTGTCCTGAAAACACACATTGTAGGCCTTATGCAAAATCTTGAGATGTTTATCCGTGGGAGTAGTCAAACTTAGGGGACGTAGGGCAATTTTGGGAGGCCACAGAAGTAGGTAGAAAGTGGTCACTCGTTTTTACACATATGGCAGACTTGCTTGCTGTCTTTATTACCGCCTTCATACTAAGAGAGAGTATGCTTTTTTAGACGGGAGAGTGTTGATAATGAAACAGTGGGAGAGAGGCCCCATTCTCTGCTGACTTCTAATGATTAGCAGTAAAGACAGTTAAAGTTCAAGGGTGTTCGTTCCCTCTGAGGCAGAGTTTTCCCCTCAGGGCAATCTTGGCTTTTTTGTGAAACCAAACTAGCTAATTGGTATCGTCCTCTGAAAATGCCCAGACTGGATCCCTGGAGCCCCGTCTAAGTATCTGGGGCCCCCAGCTATCTAGTAATAATGGGGACGAGAGGAGAATAAATTATCATTAAAGAATCATTGTCCTCCAAAGTCGGCAGTTTCGGCAATTGAAAACATCAAAATGTGCTAGGTCATTTAATAATTCACTTCCTGAAGTGCAATCAAATTCTAATTGAAAAGTGTGTTCTAATTAGCACTATGTGGGAAACTTAAAATAGAACCATACTTCTAAAGGTATCTGAGAACTGCTAGCTTTAGTTTCATTGAACAATTTTCCCTTCATCTTCATAACTTTGTAGTTCATATAGATTTTATGAAGATACCTATTCTTGTAAATCTGGTGTAGGGTTCCCCCCGACCCCACCCCAGGCTTTGTTCACTCTCAGAATTCAGACGCCTGACTCTGGAACAGAAAGTGAACATGCGTTCTTTGCAGATGATTCTTACTTAAACATATGGCTGTTATGTTGTACATTTTAAACATTATATTTAATGCAGCGAATTCAAGTGCTTTCCATATGGGATGTCTTTTCTTCAACTCCTTGTGGGTTAGTTCCTCCTCTTGTATCCTGTAACGTTGAGGGGAATACTAATAGGCCAGAGCATAACCACTTACCAGCTTCAAGTTGTACAGTTAAGACTCTTTTGGCTGCAAGTAATACCAGCCAGCTTAAACCAGTAGGGCAAATACTGCCTCATTAAAGAGAAGTCCAGAGCCAGGGAAAATTTTAAGTGTGGTCAGCAGCCCAATAATGTCACCAAAGCCTTAGGTTCTTTCTTTCTCTCTTCTCTCCTAAATTCAATGTCGGCTTCATTCAAAACTGTTTCCTCTTGTAGTACCAAGAAGGTTGACACTTTCAAGCAGCCTTTATTCTTTCTTACTCTTGTCCAGCAGGAGAGGAAAAGAGACAAAGCTTGCCTGCAGGCAAGGTCTTTGCTGTCAGCGTGGATGGGCCATCTTCTGCCCCAGACCAATTATAATTGTCAAGTCAAAGTAGTGAGCTTCAGTGACCAATATGGTGGCCACTAGCCACACATGGCTGTCGAGCACTTGAAATGAGGCTAGTCCTAGATGATATGTGCTATAAGTGAAAAAGATACACTGGATTTTAAAACTTAATATGAAAAATATACATATCTTGTTAATCATTTCTATGTTGATTATATGGTGACTGTAACATTTTAGATATGTTGGATAAATAAAATATATAATGAAAATATATATTTAATTTCTTTTTACTTTTTCAAAAATGTGACTGCCAGAAAAATTTGGAAGTATATGTATGCCTGTCTGTATTTCTGTTGAAAAGTGTTAGCTAACCAAACAGGATTTGCTCTGAAATGGGGAGTCAAGGTACATACTTAAACAAAATTCAGGGTTTTCTTAGAAAGAGGGAGAATTGGTATTGGTTAGACAAGGGTATGGTCTACTACATCTGGAGAACTGTTTCTTTAATTTCTTTCTTACTAGTTTTACTCTAATTTCTAATGGCTGGCTGGAGGGTATGGAAAAATCAGTATCTACATATGAGATCCCTTTGGGACAGGACGGTTTTCTCTAAGCATGCCCAACCTACAGCCACTGTACTGTCCAGGTATTTTGAGATACCAAAGATTTTAAATACTGTTCCTGATTTTTCCTGCAAATGCATTTACAACTGAGAACAAAGACAGATTGATCTCCGAGGCCTGAGTTCTTTCTCTTCTAGTATGTAGCCCTAAAAAATTTTGTTTCATATTCAGTACTTTATTCTGTTAGTAAAATTATACATAACGGCAGATCCAAAGATGCTGTGAGGGACAGAAGAGCCTTCAGTGGATGTTGCTTACTGATTTTCTACTTGGCACCACTTCTCTTTCTCCTCTTTTGTTTTCTGTCTTACTCTTAGAGGTATAAGGATTCTTTTTAACATTGACCTTACTGTGAAGTTAGTCCTGTCTCTCTGTTTGACAGCTAATCTTACAATTGTTCTAAGAACAAGGATTCAAAAGGATCTGAGAATGATCCGGAGGACTGTAGAAATGAGTAAAGAAAAATCAGCGTGAATTCTCTACAAAGTATATGTTACGGTCAGGATACCCAGTCGTAAAGTGAAGGGTCTTCCTTTAAGAAAAGTTTTCCCTCTCTCTTTGTTCAAGGTGCTGATTTGCAAATGTGTGAACAGTGCTGGTTTAGGGATAATGGTTCCTGTCCTCTTGGACTTCTGCAAAAGGAGAAGCGTTAGCAAAATGAGGAAACTCACCGTCTGGGGATCAGTGAGCAGTCTGGTTTCTCCTAATCTACTGGTGAGAGATTGGACTGGAAGGGGTGGTCTGGAGAAAGCCATGAGTGCCAGGCTCAGGATATCAGTGGGCGGTATGCAGCAAGGGTGACAAGGTAGGAATATTCTTATTGTGGAGGTGGGCTGTGGAGCAGAGAGATTGATTAATTAGGAAGCTTTGGGAAATAGGCCAAGCCATGGCACCTTAGAATCACCCACGGATGGGGTTCCTTAGGTGGCTCAGTGGGTTACACGTCTGCCTTTGGCTCAGCAGAGTCTGCTTCTTCCTCTGCCTCTACCTCTGCCCTTGCTTGTGCTCATAGACTTACGACTCATCCCTAGAGTTTCTGATTTAATGGTTGTCTAGGGGAGAATTGGAAAATCTAGATTTCTAACAAGTTCTTGGGTGCTACTGCTATTGCTGGTCTTGGTACTGTACTTCAAGGATCACAGGTCTGAGCTAGGGGGTCTCAGCCTTCACAATACATTAGACTCCCTTCGGAGAGAGTTTTTAAATGCCAGTGCTCACACTAAACCTCTGAATAAAAGGTCTAGGGAAAAGCCTAAGCACTGATTATTTTTTAAGAGTAATTCTATTTGTAGCAAAGTTTGAGAACCGCTCATCTAGATAGTGATTCAGAAATGTGGCAGCTTATCAGAATTACCCAGGGAGCTTATAAAGCAGATTCCTGGGCACCACCCCAGCACATTCCGATAAGGAGATCTGGAGTGGGGCCCTGACGTTCATGTGCTTACTCATCACAGACTGGTTATTCTGATCCAGCGGTTTCTGCACTGGTTTTGGGAACTGCTAGCCTGGAAAGAGAAGAGAAGACATAAATCCTGGAAACAGAGTAGGAGTGGCAATAGCATAGAGTTCCTAGGATTTGCTGACTCATTAGATGGACAGACCAGGGGAAAGGGACTGAAGCCTGGAGGGCGACAAATCTACTGAAATTCACAAGACAGCCGTGTATGGCAGTCACGGTATTGCCATGGATGAATGCTAGTGGCACAAAGGGCGACAATGTGAGTGGATTATTTTCTTGCCATCAGCCTGGCCTATGCAGACACCCCATCTTGTAGGACCCTGAGAATCAGTGGAGACTAATTCATGCAGATGAAGCCCCAGGAGGCTCAAGTCTCTAACACAAGGCAACAATTACTAATTTTCAACAAGAAGCAATAATGGCCAAGGCCTCCAAGTACTTGTGTTTCCTTCCTGGGCAAATTACATCAGGGAGTCAAATTATGATGAGAAGGTTGCTGGGTAGTTATGAAATCAAGAGCAAAGGAGTTAATGGTATGATTTAACCTATATATGTTATAGACATACTTTCATATATGTCATTTGAATGTATGATTCCAATGCTTAAAGGCATCAGGTTATGATAAGTGGGTACATCCTTCTCTACAAGTAAATATTAGTGAGACTGACAGCCACACCCCTGGTAGACAGTTCCTAATGGGCAAGCCAATATTGGCCCAGGTGACTGCCATGTTCACGCTCTGCTATCGACAGACTAATTCACCCACTATTTCTTTAGATTATGAATACCCTCAGTCGGATGAATCACATCTTGCTTACCCATGGAACACTGTGTTTCTGGAGGTGATTTTTTTTTTTAAGATTTTATTTATTTAGTTGACAGACAGAGATCACAAGTAGGCAGAGAGGCAGGCAAAGAGAGATGAGGAAGCAGGCTCCCTGCCGAGCAGAGAGCCCAATGTGGAGCTCAATCCCAGGACCCTGGGATCATGACCCGAAGTCAGAGGCTTTAACCCACTGAGCCACCCAGGCACCCCTCTGGAGGTGATTTTTACATCTCCTGCCTCAGCGACCGTGTGTTCAGTAGCTCTCAGAGGTCATTTCTGTTTTCCTTAATACTGCATTCTGGGGAGATTCCTTAATTTTACTGTTGCCGCATACAGTTCATTTTATTTCTTTTGACAATGATTGGGCTCTTTTTTATATATTGGAATTAGAGCCAACAATTTAATTAAGAATTCTATGGTGTCTTTTCAAAAAACATAATTTACTTCCAGGATTAAAAGAGACATAGGTAACCACGAACATGTGAAGCCTTTATAGTCAGCTCATGAGGTCACAGTGGTTGGGTCACTCTTCACCTACTATAAGAATGCCCTCAAGGAGCAGGCAGGCTACTGTAATTAGGAGGAAAAGAATCAAGCTCTACAAGTGCGTGTGCCAACCCAAACCTGCGGAAGAATGGCAGGTGTCCCAACAGTATTTTAGTTCTACGGTTATGTTGCAATGAAGCAGCTCATTGTGAGAGCCTGAAGTAGAACAAAGCACTTTTATCATACTTGACATAGATAACAAATGAAATAAATCCAAACGATAGCATTTGGTTGCCCTTTTTGGGAGTGGGGGCAGAGGTAAGGGTGGTTGAATGAGAGTCTCCAAATGCGTATTTGTTGCTTAGTAGCCTAAGGAGCAGCTTTTTGCTGGAGAGGGGAGAAGGTGCAGATGGGGAAGGCCTGAATCTGCTTTCAATAGAAACAGACAGGATGTGTCTTCTCTGACCTCTTGAGGCTTTCCTCTTTATGTCAGGCCTTCTGGGTGATTGTGCTGAGATTCTTATTTAAATCCAATTAAATCTGAGACTAGAGTAAACACACATGTATCTCATCCAGAAGATAATATTGAAGGATTCTGCATTTAGGCCAGAGCAGCTGTATCTTTTCTATTTAAGATTTGATCTTTTTCTTAGTATCTTTCGTGGGGAGTGGGGGGTGGGAGAGGGTGGAATTGGCAGTAAATATTGGAGGTTTTAATTTCATGTGAAACTAGAGTATCCATCATTCCTCTTTTTGGTCTAGGCCAGACTTAGTGTCTTCGAATATAATCTGATCAGGTCTCTCCTTTTGGGGGCTCCCCATCACCCACAGACTAAAACCTAGCCACCCAGGGGGCCCTCACATTCCCCCTACGATCTGGTCCCTCCTGGCCTAACTTTATACCTAAGACTTCTCCTCTCACATAGAATATTCTATCAAATCCTTGCTCTTACAGTTTCCCTAGTTCAGACCTGTTGCACACCTGCATGCTTTATGGGCCTCATTTATCTCCATGAAGATTGGAAATTACACGGATTCTGGAGCAAAACTGCCCAATCTACATTTTGGCTCTGATATTTTGTTAGGGATATGACCTCGGGCAAATTACCTCACCCCTCTGTGCCTCAGTTTTCTGTTCTGTAGAGCAGAATGATAGTATCTGTCTCACATGGGTATTGTGAGGATTAAATAAATTAACATGTGTTAATTTATTACTGTTAATAAACAGTAATACTGTACCTGGCATATAGGAAGTACTTAATATTAACTTCCACTTACCCTACACAACTAAGCCTAAACATCATGTCCTGTGGGAGGTCTTACCTGCAAAGCCTCCCCTCTCCTGTGTAAGGAGTTGATTAATTTCCCCATTGTGCCTTATATATTTCCTGTCATTACATTTATCCTCTCTCAACCCTCAATCCACAACTGCCCCACCCACCTGCATTATCACTATGTGCGCTGGTGTGTGACTGATCCTCAACTAGCGTGTGAGCTTTGGAAGTTCCTAATTGTCTCCTGCTCCCCAGTGAGTAGCACAATAACCAGCGCATGGTGGATGTTTTGTGAATGTCTATTGGAAGCGTAAGGAACCATGTTTCTGAGATACGGGAACCTCTAAACATTCTTTCATTATCACTGAACACTTTCTAAGTAGAAGATGATTGAAGGCTGCCCTGTTGAGGGCAAGACATTTTATTTCTTTTATTTTATTGTATATACTTAACACACTCACTTCTTGTCTACATAAGTTGTAAAAGATCATCAGGCATTACAAGACTTGAATTTACTACAACATTTTCGTATTTCATGAGCGTAGATGAGAAGCGTACTGAGCAAATGATGACTCAGCGTGGAGCATAACCATCTGGAGAACTAGCTGGGTGACCTTGGGCAAACCACGTCATCTCAGTATCATCTGATTAGTAAACTGGGAGTGGTGATGGACTATCTGTACTCCCTACCTCAAGCGAGTGTTAGAAAATGAGAGGGTGTAATTCTCATGGACACTGTGTACACTGATGGTTATAAGGCCCTTCTCACCCAGGAGTAATTACACTCCACTTCCCCCTCCTACCCCACCCCCAGGGGATATTTGGCAATGTATGGAGATACTTCTGGTTGTTATAGCTGAGGGGATATTACTGGTAGAGGCCATGGATGCTGGTAAAAAATCTACAATGTGCAGGAGAGTTCTCAGCAACCCCCAAGCAAGAATTATCAGGCCTCAAACGTCGCTAGAGCTGAAGTTGAATAATTCCAATAAGGTGCACCGTGTCATTGCTTAGCATTCAGTTCCGTTAATATTTAATTCTCGCATTCCAACTGAACAAAACAAAGGATGGCCGTAGTACTTCCGTTTTACAAAATGTATCTTGGAAGCTCATGTGGTTTATGCAGTTGTAGCTTTTCAACATGCCCGTCTCTGCCACCTTCTTAAACTAGTTGCTATTACTGAGCCAGAGGCAGTTCTAAGCACTTTACCTGTATTAATTCATTAAATCCTCACCACAGCCCTGTGAGGTAAGTACTTTATTACCCCTAATTTACAGATAAGGAAACTGAGGCAAAGTAGCAGAGCCGGGTTCGAACCCAGTCTTGCTCCGAACATTATTCACAGAACTGGGTACCACTGAGTCTCCACGCTCAGCCCTCCACTGACTTCCTGCTTGAAATGTTGTTCATAAGCGTATTTGGTTTTCCTTCCCTTGCCACCTTTGACAGAGAAATGACTCTGGTTCATGGGGTCTTCTTAGCAGAGGACCTACTGAGTCTGAGGTATTGGACTGATTGAAGAGGAAAACTGCAACAGCTCGGAGAAGGGCGTAAGAAAAGAAACCTCTCAAGAATTTGGGATCTGCGCCCAGTAATCTATGTAAAAGCACTTTGCAAATGGCAAGGCAGTGGCTTTCAAGCTATAGTATATTCAAAATTACCAGGGGAGCTTGTTAAAAATGCTGATTTCCCAGCATCACTCTAAGAGCTTCTGATTCAGCAAGTCTGGGAGGTTCCCAGGGATCTGCCTTTTTAACAAGCTCCCCGCTGAGCCTGCTGCAGAGGTCCGAGCTTACACCTTGAGAAACACTCCCTTACAGCCAGGGCTGGGGGATGAGAGCTGGCGAATCCCGGAGGAAGATCCGGGTTGACCTGCACATTAATTCGAGCCACCTGCATGGGAACTTCCTTGTGCTGTTCTGGTCCCCGTAACTGGGGAGCCTCAGTTAGGCCTGGGAGCTTGATTGAGAGGGCCGGGATGGGGAGGACGGAAAGGAGCAGGGCAATTATGAGCACTTCTAGGGAAGTGACTGTTTCTCTGTGCACAGTGAAGGAGCTGTCACTGGAGCCCCTTCTTCCTGCAGTGTCCCCCTAATTGGCTGTTGTAGCTATCATTCTGCCCTGAGGGAGTTTAATAGAAACAAGGAGAAAGAAGAAAAGACATAACTTGGAGCGGGAACAAAAGGCGAGCGGGGCTTATTTCCACCCTCAAGGAAAGAAGCCCTGATTGGTTCCTTTCCCCAGGGTCCTCCCTCACACCAGCCCTGCAACCTTCCCCCCGCCCCTTTTTCTTTTCACCTCACAGGGCCCAATAAACACAATTTGTCTGGGCAGACAGAGCTTTATAATGATCCGGGGGAAATATTCTGACGGCCCCAGAATTCTGCCATAAAATAATGTTGTTCTATAGCAAAGTGGTGATGCTCTTAACCTTCTTGCTGAATCTCATTATCTTGGATGTGAACACTAGGCAGATGCCCTTTTACCCTGTGCATCTTTCCAAGAGAACAGTTGAATTATTTCGATTTAAATATCTGAGCATTATATGACATGCATTAACAATACAGGCAATTTACCTTTCACTGAACTAAGTAATTTCAAGTCATTTGAGCAATATAGTGTAGCATGGTGATCAAGACTGCTGGGCTTCGGTCCTAGCCCTGCAAATCACTAGCTGAGTGACCTTGAAGGTTACTTTACATATCTAAGCTGCAGGTACTAATCTATAAAATTGAGGTAATAATAGGACCTAGCTCCCAGCACACACACAAAAACACGTGCGCACAACTCTTCAATGTATTGTTTTGACTACCAGATAAGACAATTTGCACGACATATTTTGCCTCATTTACAGCAAACCAGCGATAGTATTTGACTCTGTTGCTTTCAACCTTTTATTTTTCTCCTGAAGTTTAAATGTTTGATATTTTAAACTTGATATCTGCACAAAAATTGGAAGACAAATACAAGGAAAAGAGAAACAATGAAAAAAACCCGTTTCCGCTCTATTTGCACTCAGTTTCAAATGCTCATAACACACTGTGAGCAGAACAACAGATGAATTCCATCCAGAGGGAAGTACACATAATTTACAAAGCAGACATAGGAGAAGAAGATAAATCACTCAGTTGCTTACCGCACACATTGTGAGATATTGAATGTGGATTAGAAGTTTCTTACCAATAGTTTGTCCTCCATTTCTTGAGTGGTTTTATATTTCCAGACTGCAAACAAATGATTATATGTGTGGGAAAAAAAATATGTAATAGGCTAGAGCACAATTTCAAGTGAGCCAGAATACCAGGGGCTCTGAAGTTCTGGTATGTTCCCTTAGAGCCCTCCGTATAGGGAAATCTGAGCGTCTTGTTGCTGACAGCCATCTCATTCACATGCCGGTTCCTCCTGGGTACAGCTCTGAGAGCAACAGCCCCCAGTCAGTGCAGGTTACTAAGCAACCCATCTCCCCCTGAGGTATGCAAGGAGAGCAAGTCTTGATTTTAAAAACAAAAGGAAACCAGAAAGCCCTGCAGAGCAGAGCTAATAATACACCCTGCTCTTCTTTAACTAAATTAACCCTCAAGCTAGTTTACCTTTACCAGACACACAACCTCATGGAAATGGAGTCTGAAAGCTAGCTACAATTTTATAAATGAACTTCTAGTGATGTTTTGAATTAATGCCGCTAAATGTTATGTTACACTGGAACCTCATATAGTGAATGCTCTTGGGTGTGTCATCTCAGTCGGGTGCCTGAATGGAAGCTGATTGTCATCTAAGCCACAGACGTAGCCACTTTTTAGTTTTGGATTTACAGTTGCTCCGTGATTTTTCATATTATCTAAGTCGTACATACCGAGGACAAAAATTACTAGTTTTGAAGTCATTAATGCAAAGATGATAAGGAAGAATAGTTGACTGGGTCATTGAAGCTTCTTTTCACAATTCCAAATAGATGTGTATGTGTTTGGGCATTCTCATATAAGCCCGTAGGAGGACACGATGGAACATTTTCTCGCCCTAATTCTCACGCTGATCCGCATTGACGAAGCACTGATTTGTGCAGGCACTAACCGCACCAGACACCAGAGTGAAGACGCTCCAAGAAATGACACAAGGTCCAACCCCTTAAGCAGTATCCTTTTTTTACAGAAGAGATAGACTTGGGCATAGATAATGCAAGAGAGGATGGAAAGAGGAACGAGGAAGTTCTTAAAGTTACGTCATAATTATGAAACTCACCAACTCCAAATTGAGCTTGAGCTTCAGTGTTTTATGGGATAGAGCAGGAGAGCAGCTCAGTGGGAGTGTCAGAGAATTAGAACTCCCAGATAGGAAGGAGCTTGGGACTGACAACACCTGGTCTCTTCTAACCTTTCTCATTAAGGGGCGCTTCAGAAGTTAGTTAACACCCTTAGCATCTACCTAACACCTTACCACCCCAACCACATACCCACTTGGAAGCCCTGCCTATTTGAGACATGCTGCTTCTGTGGTTTGATCCACCATGGAGCCAGAATCCTCAACATAATGTAAAGGAATTATCCCTACACAGCTAACTATAGTGTGTGTGATGCAGCATGCTTAGCAAGGCAAATGGAGCCGGGATGGAACCCCAGCCTGATCACTCACTAATTTACATGACCTTGGGCAAGTTAGCTCACCTCTCTAAATTTAGAAAAATAACAGGCAGTATCCTCACAAGCCATGTTGGGGCTCAAAAGAAAAGGAAGAATGTATATTCCCATGTACAGTCATCAAAAACCCTCCCCTGTTTTGAATCAAGTGGAAACAATGAATAGAAGCTGCTAGTGGGGAAAAAAAACTGCCTCTACATAAAGCTCAGTATTGCCCAATCTGCTCACACATCGTTATCCTAATAAACTGGATGGTAGGGGATGCGCTAATTGGAAAGTGGCTGTTCCTGTGGCACCATAATATAGGGTCAAAAAACACATGGCCCATTTTTATTTAAAATTATGTTTGATTGTTTTAGAGTTTTCCCATTAATTTTGATTTTAAAAAATGTCATGTTAAACAATAGCTTTTGTCAAGAACCGCATTTTTCGATGCCCCCTTAAATTTTGCTCCTGGGGTATCCCTTGCTTCACCCTAGTGTTGGTCATGAAAATACGGACCCTGCAGGACAATTATAATTAGGAATAAAGTCTGTAAAATACCTTCACAAAATCGATACTTAAAAATAGTAGGTACCGCTATTGTACAATACCTGTGGAGATCCTGAAGCTATTACAGAACACATTTGTTGAGAAGCAGCAGTGTAAGAACAGCTTGCGGTTTACTAAGCGTGTTTGAAAGGATAGGGAACGAGCTCTTAGATCAGCCTCGAGGTCCTGCTCACCAGGGAAATGATGATGATTCTTAACCAGAATGTGCGAGGAAAGGGTGTTGGCTCCAGCGGATTTACTCTTCTCCAGTCCCGGGCACCCTCTCGTGTTTCCCAAGCTGTGTGCCCACCTGTCCCTTTAGACCCTCTTGATTGTACTCAGGTAGTTTTTAGTCTTTGCCTGCACCAAAAAGTCTGTAAATACTGAGTTTACCAATTGACTTTCATGGAAAGCTCCGATTCACTCCTTTATGTTGAGCAAAATGCTGACAACCTGCCGAACTGTGCTGAAAGCCTTCTGTCTCTCCAGCTCGGAAACTCTTCTCTCTGGCCCCATATTGATTCTCAATGGGCAGACCTGGGGATTTTGAATCCGCCTTTGGCATCAAGAACAACTTTCTTGCAGGAGTCTGACCAAAAGCATTCCCTGTGAGCAGTGCCCTGAGCTGCTTTCTCCAGCAGAAACTGCAAGGAAGCAAAAGCTTTCCTGTGGCCCCACTTCACCCACCTTGCTGGGAGGGCTGCTTCGGGGAAATAACCCTGTGGGACACATCACCTGCCTCTGCCTCAGAGAATGGATATCCTGGGGTAATTTGATGGCAAACACAATAAAAGAACCAGTAGATACTTAAATTCCACAAAGGCTGAAAAATTAGCACAGTGACTGCTCCTAACTACCTCCATTTATTCTGGAACTCGGGGAGTCTAGCAGAACAATTCCGTGGTAATTTTGCAATGTGTTGCTTTCAGCCTGGGAAGGCAAATAAATAGGTGCTTTCGCTTTTCATTCCCTGAGCTATTTGCAGAGAATGGGGGGAGAGGGGGTTGTAGAAAACACAGCGAACTGTTAAATATTTAAAAAAAATAATTTTTTTTTAGTCATCAAAAGGGAAAGTGCTTACAGGAGGAAAGACTTGACAGAAAGTAATATGTAGACACAGCACAGGGCCTTCTCACTTCTGATGAGTTTGCAGCCTAAATAGTAAAATGTGCTCTTTCCTAGTCCTCCTTGTTCCCGCAGAGACCTCAGCTGACAAACAGTCTGTCACCAACAGTTAGCGCCCTTTGTCTGCCCTGGATGCTGAAGGCTCCGTGAGCAAGGAATGAGCAAATGTGGAATAATTGTCAGCTGCTGATTCCATTCTCACTCGGTACCTTATCTCTCTTACCTGCGAGTCACGAAGGGGCTCTCGGATTTGCCTCAATCTGACTCACTTTACACGCTGACTTTCCTTCTATCTACTTCCTCCTCTTTGTGTAACAGAAAGCATGCAGTGCAGCATGCCTCTGTGTTCTTTGTTTGCTGGTGTAGAAATTAGTTCATATTCTCTGTTATCTCTTCTCTTTACGAAAGCAGCATATGTCTACAAGCTATTACAGCAATATGGAAATACGGAAAGGAAAACATTAAAAATCACTGATAAGACCATCCAAAAATGACAAGTTAACATCCTGATGTGACTTCATCTGGATTTTTCCCTGCCTCCCCCTCCTTATTTATTTATTCTCTATCCATTTCCTTCCCCTGCTTATTTGAGATGCCACTTACACAGAAATCCCCAAGTATTCATAGGTGTGTTTCTAGACTCAGTTCGGGTGATTTAGTACGGATTGATCTCAGAGTCCTGAGGGCTCTGCCGATCCTTTGCGATGGGATTGAAGGCGGAGTGTGTGTGGATGGTAGGAAGAGGATCCATCTGCTGTGAGAGCTGGAGGTTCTAGGTCTCCCGGTCCTCCTTTTACCAGACCAGCCTTTATCTTTGCCCAGGAAGTAGGGCTTATGTGCAAGATTGTGTTTGCGTAAAGAATTATGTGGCACAAACAAACTAAACCTTCACATACTCTGTTTCCTTGTTCTGTCAGGATATGAGATGTTTGCTGTCATGCTGTTGTAGCAGTTATCTTCATGTGGTTGCTTTGCTAGGACTGTTTTTGAAGCAAGGATGCTTCTATCTGACCTAAAAAGCAACTGTTACATGTATAACTCATATGTGAGTATGGTATGAAATAGAGGTCCTCACCTAATTCCCGAGCCATCCCTGGGCTCGAGTACCTTTTTCTGATGTATCCTGTTGATGTTTGACTCTGTCCCAGGAAGAGAACAGGTTCTCAAGAGGTCAGTGTTCATTCCTGGCTGTTCTCACCATCCACGGGGGCTGTGAGACTGAGACTCACCCGTGAAGGCCAGAGGGCTCCACAGTGACTGACCCTGACTTGCTACCCAGTGGTTGCTCGCCTAGTATTTTTCTTGCTATGGCAACTGCCGCCATGTAAAATGTGGAACTGAGATGCCCCAGCTGCTCTTGTGGGATGGGGACAGATGACCACCGTCATTGTTATAGCCTCCTTCCTAACATTCCCACACGTGCTAATGAAACCCGTTAGACTCCATGACTCATTTCTGCTCCAAGAGTAGCCATTTCCCAGGATTACTGACAGTAGGAGTATCTCATCTAGGTAGGAAAAAACCAACCCGATTTCTCTCACCCACAGTGTGGCCTCGCCTCATCGCCCAAGAAAGAAAATAACCAAAAAAGCTTTACATTGGTATATCTCACATATTTTGAAGGGGGTTATCTGTCCTATCCACGAAAACTTTGTCATATTTTCTGAGAATTTATTTGTATATTAAGTGGTCCACCTCCCAAAACTTTGCTTTCTCTCCTGACTTTTCTAGGGTCTTATTCGTTTGCATTCAGTTAATAATTATTTGACTTACTAATGGCACTTATTTGAAGATCTAAAATATATATACTTCTGTCTCTGTAGACTTCCTCATAATTCTAAATCTATTTGGATGGATGTAAAATAGATACTATGAGACAGTAGAAGTGGAAAAACGAAATATTTAGACTGAATCACTAATATTTACTCAATATTTTTAATTATATATGTGGACTATATGACATTTATAATCATGGTTAGAAAGGAAAGGATAAATATATTCTTGGAAGCTAACTTACAACAGGCTTTTGACATGTTCTGTTGAATTTATATGACTTTAAAATTAATGCACATATAATTTCTAAAATCCCAGTAACATAATACTGAATAAAGGAAAAATTCCTCATCATTGCTATAAGGGTTAAAGGATTAAGAATATCTTTCACACACATTCCTTGGTAACTAAAATGTATTTTATGTTTTTGTAGGATAATTTTAGTGTGGTTCTGCAAAAACATCTCAGGTTGGAGGTCTACATCAAAACCACACACAGTGCTGTAACTTTATCACACAGTTGTGTATCCCCCAGGTCAAAGGGCCACTAATTACTCTTTAATTTCCCCCCTCAGGATTTTCCTGATGAATCTTCCGTGTTTAATCTTCACTATAGAATCATTCAGTCAAGACCTGAATTAAACTTTGACTTTACAGAAACAGTCTGTTTGGCAGCAAAGCAAAATGACAATCTTGAAAGGCGTGATCTTTAAATGCAACTCTATTAAATGCTACACACGTTTTGCTTCAGCAAAGAATCACCTGAAAGTATTTTGACCTTTAGTGTCTGACATTTGTCCTCATTGTAAATTAGAATTTGTGAACGTGGTTGGTGGTTCGGTCTATTTTTACACTCTGTTTTTCCCGAGGGAATGTCTGAGAGGCGTGAGCATGCTGTCCTGCTCCATCAGCACCTCGTGAAGGTGAAGTGTTATTGGATCGTAAGTTGACTGCTGCTCTCCTAATAGGAATCGTATGGTCTGAGCTGTTGTGAGGGAAGAGATTAGCCCAGCTGATGTGAGAAAGAGGAAGCAACTTTAAATTACACCCGGGGAGGTGGGCTACTGAAGACTAATTTTGTTTTTTCCCGAGGATTACTCTTCATTATTTTTGAAAATGTATTTAAATATACTTAGACACAGAGTTTAGGGGCACTTGGGTGGCTCAGTGGGTTAAGCCTCTGCCTTTGGCTCAGGTCATGATCTCAGGGTCCTGGGATAGAGCCCTGGCTCTCTGCTCAGCAGGGAGCCTGCTTCCTCCTCTCTCTCTGCCTGCCTCTGCCTACTTGCGACCTCTCTCTGTCAAATAAATAAATAAAATCTTTTAAAAAATAAAATAATATATATATATATATATACTTATACACACAGTTTCTAGGTGACAAACCAAATTTGTCACCCATTCCCCTTCCTCTTCTCCTCTACCTATATTCTTTTAAGTTGCTCTAAACAGAGACACATTCAAATTACTCTGGTTATGAGATTTTATTTTAAAGATATAAGCGAAATAAGGAATCTTTCAGCTCTTTGAGGTTACCAGGAACAGAGAAATTGATGATGGAGTAAAATATAAGGATGCCCACTGAAATAAGAATGACAGAAAAAAATAACAAAAGAGTTTTATATCAGCATATTTGAAAGTGTGGGTTATCAAAAGTGTGCATTTTCTGAGAATTCATTTGCATGTTAAATAATCTGCCTCTCAAATAACTCTCATTTCTCTCTTGACTCTACCATTGTTTTAGTCATTTATATTCAACTAATAAATTATTTCACTGTGTACAAATAGGAGCTGCCCATTCAGACCTCAAGGAACTTGAACAAGATCTAAAATGGCTTTCAGAATATAATGCTTTCTGTTCTCGTATATGGCCCTGGTAGGACTCAAGTTATCTTTGGTTTTACTTTTCCTGAGACTACTGAACCTCTTCTGATTAGCTGTCTCTGCTGTTACCTCTCTGCTTCTAGGCATCTTCTCTCTCTTGGCACATGGTGTCTCCCCATTGCCTTCTTTCTCTGTCTCCCTCATCTCATGCCACTTTACTTTGCCAAAGCTCTCTGGATATCTGGCATTCAGACTCACCAAGAGAATCTGATTAGTTCAGCCTGTCACTATTCTTACAGAAAAGCTTTTGTAGTAGCCTTTGTATCAGGCATCAGGCCCCGGCCCAGTTAACTGTGACCAGGGCAGGGTCACCTGGCAGGGTCCACCATGAGTCTCTATGCCCAGGGAATCCCCTGCAGCTGCTTTTCTCAGAGGAGCGTCACGCATGTGGCAGGCCTTCAGAGTGGAATGGCTTGTTTAGTATGGGAAAGTTTTCGATTTTTATTCATGCTCACTAAAGAGGTCAACCCTTGTACTGTCACAAATACTGGTCTTGGCATCAGTCATTGAAATAACAGAGTGTCACAGAATGCAGCTCAAAGTAGCACATATTGGCCCTTACCACTCAAACATATGAGGGAGTGACTCTAGACAAGAGGGTGTAGGTGCTGATGAGTATGGTATGTATGTGACCTCTGCTTCGCAAGTCATTCCAGCCTAGGGATGGACATCACCATCAGTGGTTGACTAGGATTTGTGAAGCCCCATCCTTCTATGCTTAGAAGGAACTGTTTCCTCCCTCAATTTTTTTTTTTTTTTTTTTTTTAACCAGTAGAGCTGGGAGTTCCCAGAGGGCTTTTCCCATGTGCTCTGAGAACTAAGCCTCTTGACGGCCATGGCATGCCTGAATTCTATCCCTCTTTTGTCTTGAGTGCTTGTGATGAAGACCCTGGATGCAGCTGATGCCAGGAGAGGCAGCTGTGCCTCCTGCCAAAAGCACCATTGCAGCTGTTTCTGCTGCTGACACTCCCTACCAGACCGAAACCTACCCTGACTGTAGAAAAAGATGTCACCAAGTGTAACTGTGCTCAATATCCAGGGCATGGCATCCAGCAACAGCTGCAGCCAAGTCTACATTCTTAGTGTTGCTGCTTTCATCACAAGTGATGCTGTCACTGCCATCAGTGCCGCTCCTGGTGCCTATGAGCTTGTTGCCTTGTCCTCTTCACACCCCAGAGAGATCTAAGGGAAAATGGATTTTTTAACTTTCACTTGTTCTTTTATTGAAATTGTTTCCTACACAAACTCAGTCATGAGTCCATAGGACTTAGGCCAGGGCATAATCTAGGTGACAAATTGTGTTCAGAATCCTCTCTCCCATCCAGTGTTAGTTTGCTGGTTTCCCTACATTATTTTCATTTCTTTGGTGATGAGTTCTTTCCCACAAGCTTCTTGGTCCCTGTGTATAGGAATAAGATGGGCCTTGGGCATCCCATAATCTCTCTCTCTTTTTCTTTTATCCCATAATCTCTTAACCTACTATAATCTGTGAGTCCCATAGTAGCTGTGGTGGAGGGATTGACAATGCAAGATGGTTTTATATTGCTCCAAGTGACCCCAATGCCACAAATCCCTTAAAGTTGACTGAATCACTCCACCATCTGAGGCACCATTAATAAGCCCAGGAGTGTTTCTAATTCGGGAAGAGATGATCTGTAGTTGGTAGATAACCAGTGAGGTGGGCTAGTGTAAAAGCCCTCTCCAGCAAGGTTAATACCCAAAAGATCTTCTCTTTTAAAAAGATTGAAAATGAATTACATTTACAGAGGGAGTGAGCAGTTGGAAATGGGAAAATAAACTGAAGGACACAGAGCTGGGAGAAAAGAAGCAACCACTAGGAAGTAAACATCTAAGGGTAGAAAGAACTTGAGTGGTGGGAGGGGAGGTATGGCAGACAGTAGCAGCAAAGAGAATAAACTGCATTTCAAGTATAGTGCAGTTGCTAGGGTGGGTAATGACAGCCATTAGCCATGAGCTTCTGAGGGGAAACACTACCAGAATTTCCCTTGTGTGAGTCTCCAGAGCTGCTATTGCAAGTACTTTTATTAGAAATGCCAGAGAATAGTTGTCTTTAACAGGAAAATATCTGGGGCACCTGGATGGCTAGGTTGGTCAAGCTTCTGCCTTCAGCTTGGGTCATGATCCTCAGGGTCCTGGGATCGAGCCCCACATGGGATTCTCTACTCAGCAGAGAGTCTGCTTTTCCCTCTCCCTCTGTGCTTTCTCTCCCTCTTTTGCTCTCTTTCAAATAAATATATAAATAAATAAAATCAAACAAACAGAAAAGTATCTTACACTACTTTTCACTAACAATTTTTCTGAACCAAGAATTGTCACCATAAGCTCTGGCAATGAAAATAGGCTTGAATAAGTGAAAAAAGAACTATGCAGGGAAACCTATCTTCCTGATTTGTGCTGGACACAGCTTTCTGTATAATGTTGAGAGAGTACACACTCTATTTGTTGATTATTGCCTACCTTGAAATTTTAGAAAGTTTCTATCACTAAACTCTTTACTGGGAATTATAGACACTCTTGATTTATAAACATCTTTATCTTCCTAAATTCATGTTCTTGTTTATGATAGTTACTTTAAATGGGAAATTAGAGAAACATCACTTAGTTTCTTTAAAAATAATAATTTTTTTGAAACTATAGAGAATGTGTCTTTTGTGGGGAAAAAAAAAAAGCGACAACAACAACGTGTTTCTGCTGTCTTTTTATTTCCCTGTAGGACTATTAAACACTGTGTGGTAGTCTTTTATCAACATGTTTATGCTGCATGATTTTGTTTATTTAGATGCTTGTAGAGTGTAAAATTATGGGTTTGGTGGTTTGTAGCTAGAATTTGCTTCCCTACTTCTATCCTTGCTCTTACTTGAATTTTGAATGGTTTGGGAGAGTGTGGTTTTGTTTTCTTCTGTAAAGCAGATAAAAAGTATGCAAACTCCCTCAAGGAACTCTCATCAGATTGATAATTGGAGAAAATTCCTCTCCATTTTGGCGCTGCACAGTTCTCAAGTCAAGTTATATAAAATGAGCACTCCTTGGGTCAGGCAGGGGGTTGGACTTAGAGTGCCTATAGCTTTTCCACACTGGACTAGTTCATCTGCTTGCCAATCACTTCTTCTAGAAAAGATCCTGTTCTTTTTTTTTTTTTTTTTTTTTTTTTTAATTTAAGAAGCAACTTAGGAAGGCTGATGGGCCCAAAGCTGTGGAGAACATCAATTTTAGTTCACTTTTTTCCCTGCATTTTTAGTTCATTTTTTTCTATTTTCAACAAAATAGAAACTTACTTTGAAAGAAGAATCTAGAGCTGAGTTTTTCACCTCTCTTCCTCTAAATGGGTGTGTTACTATGTGTTCTTGAACCGGGCAACACTAGCTTTTGTCAGTTTCTTAGATTGCTCTCAGCTCATCCTGATTTTGTGACTTCTAGACCTAAATCTCAGGGACTCCTGGGAGCTGAAGTCAGTTTGCCCTTCAGAAGTCATGCATGGAATTATGATTATTGGCTCTAAATCACACACAGCTCTACATCAGTTATGGTAGTTTTCATTGTTATTTTTGGTGTTTTTTATTTGTTTTTTTTGGAGGCCTGGGAAAGTTTTTTTTTTTTTTTAAATTTCTAAATTTTATCTATCGATTTATTTATTTATTTATTTGGCTGCAACTAACAGAAAATCAACTTGAACTAAATCAGGCAACCAAAATAGGAAAGGGTTGTTGTCGCTTCATGGGAACTAAGGATTGAAGAAACAGAAAAGATGTGAATGCATCTGGGCCTTAAGTAAACAGGAAACTTTGACCTGGATTTTGTATGGTCTTTCTCATTCTCTCTCTCTCTCTCTCTCTCTATCACTATCTCTATCTCTCCCCCTCCTTCTTCTCCTACCTATGTTCCCCTCTGCTCTTCTCAGGGAGCTGGCTTCATTCTCTTTGACTGCATACTTACCGCTGATACCATTTCCCATTTTATAGTTTCTGTATGCCAGAGAGGTACTGTGAGTCTCTTCTTTGTTTGATGGTTAAAACTGCTTAGGGAAAAGCTTTGACTGTCTCTGCTGGGAGAGGTGCCCCTGGCTCAACTATTCAAAGAACTAATCAACAGTAACACCTAGTAAGAACTTGGTTTCCATGGGAACCGCAGGTAGGCTTGGGGAGGGAAAGTGAAAAGGGGGACAAGTCTCAAAGGAAGGGGAAGAGCAAGGAGGCTTGGCATTCATAGACGGGAAACAATACATGTCCTTCAGAGAAATGTGATTTAGTTGTATGGGTACAAGTATATTCCCTATCTGTATTTCAGTGAGTGAGCTGACATATGTTTGTCACTGCTCCACATCTGATCCCAGGACTGGATTTTTCCCATTTCAAGCATGTGGAAAATAGGCTTATTTGTTGGTAATTAGTGATACAGATTCTTTTTTGTATTATGAGATAAGTTACACCATAAAATTGAACTTTTATGCGAAGTTACTTACCAGGAAGTTGAATTTTTTCCTTCACGTACTTGATTGTTGATTGGTTGGTTCTGGATCTATGAAAAATTTTGAAATGGTTTAAAAAGATGGGCATTTGGACTCTTTCAATGATGTGTGATGTGCCGAAAGTAAAACAAATCTTCCACGTAGCCAGTGCTGAAAATAAACTGATTTCAATTGCAGAATCGAAGCATCATCTGAAACCCATACTGCCGCTCTCATAAAACAGCCATTTGACTTACTGCTTGTTGTTCAGTTTTTTTACTTTAAAGGTCATGTAAGCATTGTGTAGCCCATGGCTCATCCCATTACTGGGTAAAGGAAAACAAAAATCTCCCAGAAATCTCTGGTTATAAATGAATAGAAAGAGGGGGAATTTTTGACAGTGAGTGGATACATTTAACAAATTATTGCTCACTAAAAACATAAAAAGAAGCCAAAGTCACTTTGACTTTGAGAATTAACCTTACTAATGAGACTATTTTTTTTTCTTTTCCTTTACTTTTTGACCTTTTTTAGATGGATTTATAACAAAATGCACTACTAAAAATTGAGCAAACCAGTTATTTTTGTGCACTGTTCTTGTTTTCCTTTTTCCAGCATCTGTCTTTAAATGCATACTTGCAGAGAGAGTCTGTCTTGATAGACAGAGGAACGTTTCCCACCTGAGGGCAGTTTGGCAATACTTCCATCTATGTAGTCTCTGCTATGGATTTGCCTAGATTAGGGAGATAATTAATAAGGACAACTTCAAATCACATAAACTAGCTATAAAAATTTCAACAAAGAGAAAAAAATTTTTTTCAATAAAGAGATGAATGAATAAATTAAATTGTCTTTTATATACTTACTATAACTATCGGCGGGGGGGGGGGCGGTCATTCAACTTGCACAGACAAGGGGCAGCTAAAATCTGGATATTTCCCAAGGATTTATTGTTTGTGCTTGTTAGCACACCTGACTAAAGTCAAACTCTTAAGAATTATCTAATCTAACTTTACAGATGGCTTCAGGGAGAAATAAATATCTAAATGCTTAGGGGCAAGTCAAGTGTAAAATATGCTTTGTGAAAATGCCTGCTGAATTTGACATGACATGCTTTATTATCACAACGGATGATCTGATAGTAAGAGCCCTCAGGCTTTTGAGGCTCATTGGTGTCAATTTTGGGAACAAGGGTAAAAGATTTTTATCTTCAAGCTTCACTGTTATGCCTTATTTTGTGGCTCTTTTAGGAATGTTTGTAATTTTTATTCAACAAAAATAACCAAAAAGAATAGATCTAACATAGCCTTTTTATATGAAAGATTCAAGATTATCATCAATCTATAAATTTATTGTGGGATATTTAGTTTGTGTGAATTCATTTTTGCCATAAATTTTTAAAAATTAGAGGTTTATTTCTTGGTTACTCATATCAGTTTTCCATTTGTATTTGTAACAGATTTCTCAAATTTGATATTTCCTGTACTGAACTCTTGATCTCCGAGCTTCACCAATCCGGTCTACCTGCAGACATGTCCTTCTCAGTAAAAGTCCATCTTTCCGGTTGCTCAGGCCATGTTCTTAGAGTCACTCTTGACTCCTGTCTTTCCCTTATATACCAACATTCAAATGATTAGCATATTTTACTGATTTTATCTTGGAAATACATTTAGAATCCAGTCAATTCTCATTTCTTTCATTACCATCTTCCTGGTCCAAATATCCATCATCTACAGCCTTGTTTATTTGCAGTAGCCTAACTTTGACCTTCCTGTTTTATTCTTTCTCCGAATAGTCTATGCACAAAAGAACAGCCAGGGTGATGCTATAAAAACCTGATATTCTTCTGCTTAAACTTCCCAAAATTCTTCCATTTAAAAGTAAAGGCCCTTCAAAGACGCCCAGGCCCTACGAAATCTCTTCTCTACCTCACCATCTCATTTACCTTTCTGACCTCACTTTCTGGGACTCTCTCCCCTGCTGACCTTCAGCCACGTTGCCTTCTTTTCTCTTCTTCCATTCTGAAGGTGCAAGTGGCAGTCCCTGTGAGTAGTTCCTTCAACCTGAATTTTCTGCTTCTGACTCCATAGGAGGCATAGTCCTAGCATAAGAACTATCAGCCTTGAACCTAGTGGTGGACAGTCGTCAGGAAAAATTAGTTCCCACTATACTCCTTCACAGTCTTCTACTGAAGTCACATGTATCTTAGAAGCATGAAGATCAGCTAAATCATATGTGATAGAAGGATAAGAAAGGGAAGAGGGAGCAGACCTAATGTAACTGTAAATTATGAGAATGGAGCCATAACCCATGATAAGATTACTTACAGTAGTACCTATTATTTTATATTCTTACCTTTCATTAAATCTGGAGATTTCATATAAACCTTCTTGTACCATTTAGAAGAGTGGGATTTTAACAGGCAATGCTTAAGCCAACCTCTTAAAATATATGAGTGTGTGTGTGTGTGTGTGTGTGTGAAGAATATGGTTCCTAGGCCTGCAACTAAGTCTGCCAGAGCAGTTTTCTTCCAGTTTCTGAGAAGCCCTGGTCAGCTTTAGCAGGTAGAAGTGTTTTCATCATCGGTAAATCTAGCCTAAGTAAACAACTGAATAAGAGTATGAATTTTAAGGTCTTAGATGCTGACCAAAGAATAAAAGAAATCAGACACCCCCCAAAATGCATGCTCTGTTAGGTTCAGATTAAGAAGCATTAATGAAATGCACCAAAGCAAGCATTGCTGTTTTATGTATTACACATTTTCTTGATGAAGGAAGGTGTCAACAGGGCTCCTGGGTGGCTCAGTCAGTTAAGTGTCTGCTTTCAGATCAGGTGATCCCCCGGGTCCTGGAATTGAGTCCCACACTGGGTTCCCTGCTCAGTAGTGGAGTCTGGTTTTCCCTCTCTTTCTGCCCCTCCCCCCACTCATGCACACTCTCTCTCTTTCTCCAGCTCTCTCTCAAATAAATAAATAAAATCTTAAAAAAAAAAAAAAGCAAGGTGTCAACATAATCCATCTCTAGTGACTTTTGAGCAGAGGTTCTGGATAAGGATCATGTTTCTAGGACCAACTGCAAATGTGCTCATCCTTTGGGAACACAAGAAAGGAAGTCTAATGATTAAGAAATCTTCATAGGGCAGCCTGGGCGGGGGGTGGGGGGGGGGGGAAGACCAGAAGAAAGGAGAAGAACAGACTGGAATGCAAGCTGCCACAAAAGTCTTGAAGTCACTGGTTGAACACTTCCCCAAACTATGCTTGATGATTTCAAGGCGTGGAGAAGCAAATGAGTGATTGACATTAAGCCTCACTTGTAGTTCAGGTGTACTGTGTTCTTTGCTTGACTTCATTAATAAGTGTAAACATTGTCTTTGTCTCTTATGGTCAATTACTAGATTATTTTTAAAAGATCAAACTGTCTAGAAATTGGCATTCTTTCCCTATGATTTTCATATTTTCCAATCCTTGGAGTTTCCTAAAATTCTTAGCAAGAATTTTGTATTATCATAGTGCTAATTTTATTTCTTATTAAAAATCTTCAGCTTTGGGGTGCCTAGGTGGCTCAGTGGGTTAGAGCCTCTGCCTTCAGCTCAGGTCGCAATCCCAGGGTCCTGGGATCAAGCTCTGCAATTGGGCTCTCTGCTCACCAGGGAGTCTGCTTCCTCCTCTCTCTCTCTGCCTACTTGTGATCCTCTGTCAAATAAATAAATAAAATCTTAAAAAATAAAAATAAAAATCTTCAACTTTTACCATTAAACCTATTCTTCAACTTCTATCATCAACCTTACCTTCCTTTTTTTTTTTTTTAGCTTAATGAGGTATCATTGACAAAATTACAAGATATTTAAAGGTTATGATATTTACTGTTGATTCTTACAGAAAGCATTTTTATTTCTTTTGAGTCTTTTGTTGTTTCCTCCTATCTCTCTGTATTACAAGTTTATATGCTAGCTTTTGACTTGTTAATTATAGTCATATAATTATAGTTTCCTGCTATGCTGGATTATGACTTAACCCACTTACACAATTATCTTGCTAAGTTTTGTTTTTTGTCTTAATTGTCTTTGTTATTTATTTTCGTTTCTATCAACTATAAACGCTATCTCTTGATTCCACTTCACTATTCTTCCTCGCATTCAGCCATTCAGCTGTCTATACTTAAACATTTATTTTGTCAAACTTCATTAAAATTTTATTTTTTGTTCTGTGTCAATAAAGGCTTCTAGTTTTTTATGTTTGTTGTTTTAACTAACTCCTGCTGAGGACTTACTATGTGTCAAGCACTATTACACACACTTTGTGTAAAGTAACTGAAGCCTCCCCAAAAGATGAAGAAATAGATAACTTATTTCTATCTTACAGAAAGGAAATTGAGTAACATAGAAATCAAGTAAGTTTCTGGATTCATATAACCACTAAGAGCCTTAGAATCTGTTTTCTTAAATACTGACTAATACTGTCAATCTCTTTAGGTTGTCTCTTAAAATCAAGTCATTAACCATTATTTATATTCTGTTTACAATCTAAATAGCATCCATTATAGTGTCAAGTAGTGTATTATGATTACACTCAGTTTCTTATCTGGTTTGTTTTTTAATTGCTTTTTTCCCCCTTACGTTGCCTGCCTTTTCTGTTTCTTAAAATCTTTTGATATGTCAAGAGTAGTATTAAATCTCCTTTTTTTCTTCGATACCTTTTCCCAAGCCTTTCATTATCCTCCAAAAGTTGTTCTGATTTCTCTATAGGATGGATCACTGCATAGTTCTGTCCTGGACTGGATCATCTATTTCCTAGATTTCACATTTTCCTCCTTAATTTACTGTCTTACTGTGCTATAATGTATCCTCAAATATACCCTAAGAAATGGTAGTAGAAATTACATTTCAGAGAACTCACATTTTTGAAGTTTTTAAAAATGTGTCCTTCTTTGGACAGTTGTTTTGACTGCTTTTAGAATTCTAAGTTATAAAGAATTTCCACTCAAAGCTTTGAAGGCATTTGTCCATTACCTTCTACCATTCGGAATTGTTGATTGGATGGCCAGTGCCAAACTTTTATGCTTGTTATTTTGTGGATGTCCTGTCTCTTCTCCTTGGAACCTACTAAGATAATGTCTCTCCCTAGCATTCTGAAATGCTGTGAAAATACAGTTAGAGCAGCCTCTAATATTTCATGCACTGGGGACATACTGGGCTTTTTTAGTCTGAAGACTTTCTTCTTCCATTCTAAGAAATCTATCTGTCTCTCTATTTCATTTCTTCCCCTCTGTCTTCTCTGGTCCATTTTTAAAATTCCTATGAATAGAATGTTGAACTTCTGAATTATCATATATGTCTTACAACTTTTCTCTCACTTTTTTTTTTTTATTTATCTTTTAAAACTTTTGTTCTAGGATATTTACTTCTCAATAGTCTCTTTCAACTTTTGCAATTTTTTCCTTTTATTTTTTTAGTTTCAGAAAACATTTTTGTAAGCATATCTGGAGCTCTTTTTGTTCTCTAATTTTTCTTTTCTCGTTGCATCTTGTTTTTGTTTCATGGATGCAGAATCTTCTCTGATCTTTGTAATATTACTTAGGAAGATTTTTTTTTTTTTTCTATATTCTGCAGGATCGCTTTTCTCTGCTGCTAATTTTGTTTCTTCTCTTTGTGTTGTTGTTACAGGGTTTTCTCAGGTTTGGCACACCTTGTTTCTCATTTGTATTTAAGCACAGGCCATGGAAGTGTCAGTCTGTGAGCTTTCTGAGGGTAGCCAGCTGCTCTGTAGGGTGAGTGGTCAAGGAGCTGGCTGTCACACTAGAGGACAGAGTCACTTGCTTCAGTGCCTCTCCTGGCTGTCCTGGTTCTTCTTAGGTCGCTCATTCCATACCATGAGAAAAGATCCTTTTCCTTTTATTATTTGTTCATTTGTTCAAAGAGTATCTGTCTGGCAGCCAGGAGGGCTGTGTTTTGGGGGAAGGGAGGGCATTGACCAGGTAGTCTCTATTTTGTATTTCAGTGAATCCTCCATCCCATGCCCCCTGTTTCATTCCTACTGTCCATTGTCCCTGTGATTCTAAGAGCCACACATCTCCAGTACTGTGAGAGCTAATGGGCTTCCTTACCTATTGCTTTCCCCTCCCATGTCAGGCTTCAGCTTACTCTCTTCCACATTGACAAACACCAGTCATCCTCGTGTTTCCAGGAAAATATATGGTAAGCATATATCTGTATATAAGTATATCCCAATTCATTTAATTCTGCTGATAAATTACAAGTATGATAAATTCCCTTGAAATACTATTGGAAATATGCATTTTTAGTGTGTAAATTTGCAAAACTTCTACCTGAAACATGATTGTGTGTACCTTTGGCTAGGAAGCTCTGAGTTCCCTTCTTATGTCCCATTTTTAAGTTAAAGCTGCCACTCCCTAGAAGGTAAATTTTCCCCACTATGAAAGAATTCTGAAATTCTAGTGTGCTTCACCTGGTGAGTTTATTAAAAATACAAAATATTGGTCTTCAAACCCAGAAAGTCAGGAGATCTAAACTAAGGCCAAGGAATCTTGCTTTATAATACATTGTGCAGATTATTCAAATGCAGACAGTACATGACCTTCCTTTGAGAGTTCCACTCTAAGGATAAAGAAGGAAAAGGGAGATTAATTAAGAAGCCAGTGTTTCCAGATAAATACTTTAAGAGGAAATAGAGCAGAGAAAATCAGCATTGTAAATGTCTGTAGTACCTGAGTCCCACTAGAGTTAAGTAGATGGTAATTCTTCACATTAAACATGTAAATGAACGGAAAAGATATGAATGTCATTAGATTAATTTCTTTTTCTTTCTTCCTTCCTCCTTTCCTTCCCTTTCTTTTTCCTTCCTTCCTTCTTTCCTTCCTCTCTTCCTTTCTTTTTCTTTCTTTCAGGAAAAACTCCTTACTTAGGTAAAGAACTTTTATAATTACCAAAATTCCAAACTTTGAAATGATATTTTCATTTGTTTTGTGAAATAATAATTCTAGAGAATAATGTTTCTTCTGCATATTGGATTGATGTGTCTCTCCCAAACTCAAAGGATACATAACCTTAACCTGCCCTTTTAAAATAAATAGCAGCTTTCATACCTGTCTTTTCCCAAGAATATCTCTTATTCTCTGAAACTCTATGTTTGTTCATTGTGTCAGGGCAAACCGCAGGCTCTAAGACAAAAGTGAATAGGTAAGCATGCTGGGACTGGAAGACTTTCTTTGCTGTCAACTGTTTTGCTTGGAAGAAAGATCACCAAAGGGAGCTATTTGGTTGAGACTAAATATTCAAATGAAGTTAGCATTGCATTCAAGCCTTTTTTTTTTTTTTTTAAGAATTTGAGCTATTTTCCTCCGCATTATTATACACGTAGACAGGTAGAAACCTGCAAAGTCAAACTGTGAAGGAAGAAAAGTGACAGAGGTCTTTGTTAGATTCTTGAGGGAGATTGGCCTGTCTTCCTCTAGTGTATATCCACCAGACAGGTAGCTGTGATTGCTTTACAGATATCCACTTCTACAGGGAAGTTACTCCCTCTGATTGAAAAGTCTAGCATGATTGGACCCAAAATAACTGTGGCCGAATGCCAAGAGAAATTCCCCCTAAGCATGAATGTCTTCCCTGTTTCCACAATCCTAGACAAGGGGTGCTTCAAATCTATTCATCTCCCACCCCCCACCCACTCTGTCTGTCTACTAGGGCAAAAGCCCTTCACTTACCTTCACTTGAATTGTTTCTATCAGCCTCCATTTCTCGCTTGGCTGTAAGTTCATGGCCAACATTTAATGGCTGATATGTGGACTAATTTAGGAAAGCTTAGATCTGCTCAGGCTGCAGTTTTACAGATAAGTTGATCCCAAAACAATTAACATCTTTTTACACATTAAGAAATTTCCTTAATTTTTAGGCTAGTTACCTGGGAGAGGAGGAAAGAGAGGACGTAAAGAGAAAAAGCAGGAAGACCTCTGCCTTTGAACCACACCCCCACAACCCGACCTAACAGCTTCTTCAGTGGGAGGTTGGAAATGGACTCAGTTCTTTCTTCTCTTTCCATTATTTATCTTGTGATTCAGATTTCATTTTTCTTAAAGGATCAGTCTACCACTAACATCTTGTGAGCAAAAATTAAAAAAAATTAAGAGAAGAAAATTTGCTAATTCACTTACAAATTATAAGGTTGATGAGAATATACTTAAGAAAAGTAAGTATATCAACCATTTGTATCCATTAAAAATGTATTTATTGTTAGCTCATCTTCTGCCAGGTACTGAGTTGAAATAAAGATCCCACCATGTGCTGGCTTGGGCAGCACATGTACTAAAATTAGAACAGTGCAAAGAAGATTAGCATGTCCTCTGTGCAAGGATGAATGTAAATTCGTAAGGCATTCTATATTTAAAAAAAAAAAAGAAAGAAATAGAAGTCTCACTGATTATTTCATTCTTATCACCCAAACCTAGAAAAAAATGTACTTTCATTTCTATCTGCCACTTTTGTTTATTGATTTTTATTTTACAACAACAACAAAAAACCCAGCTTTTCACTTTTTGCCCTTTACTGTCACAGAAGAATATTCTCCGGTGTTTTTACAGTCTTCTATGATGTTTCATTATCATTAGTCCTCAGACTATGGTTGGGATAGGATGCCGTCCGAGGGCTTAAAGGGGAGCTACATGAATCAAAATATGATGATCTAACATAATACCACATTTGTGAACTCAGGTTGAGTTCTTGACCTAATAAGTAGCAGCAACTATTTCCTAATTTTTGGTGGGGTATTAACGGCCAGCATTAGAGAGAGACAATATTAGCACAGTGACATCAAACAGTAATCATCTAAATGTTTCCATTAGATTTTATTTTTCCCCTTAATTACAATAGAACACGAATTTAGCTTTCTGCACTTTACAATCCTTTACATTGTAATACATGACATGAATGAAAACAGCAGTGCCCCCTGGCCCTGTGGTTGAGTTCTCCAGACCCAAGAGTGGGAAAGGTCTGCTGTGTCACAGACGGCTAAAACACGGGGCAAGCAAGGCTGAGGAGAGGATTGATGAGGTAATTAGGCCACGAGAACAGACCGAATAGTGTCAAATAAATAATTTAATTTCAGCCTTTTTCATTAATATTTTAAAAACTGAAGGATGGGGGAGTTTGGGCTGTCTCCTTCCAGTACCCACAAATGACATGCTTCGCATTCAAAATTTCTGTTGCCAATCTACACTTAAAAAGTAGCTCAGGGATTAGATTAGCAATAAAAGGTTTGAGAATAATACCTAGGCTTTTGACTCCTAATCCAGTGCTTTTCCCAGTACAATACAGTATCTCAGTCTTCAGCTAGAGATATTTTTGCTGAAAGGGAATTTCTTGTAGGACATAAAGGCTAGTAGGTTTATTGGGGAAACCCAGTGGCCTCCTTCAGCTTTAGTCCATGTGTGGACAGATGTCATGAGCCGCCGGTTGTCCGCAGGGCAGGGATGGAAGGAATAAGAAGGATTGTGTCTCTTCTGTTCCCAGTCCTGGCCTCGGGCGAAGTGTCCCCGTGACCTTCACTTCACATTCAGTTTTGAGGCAGAGCAGCACTTGCAGAATGGCTGGATATTCACAGAAGCGCCGCCCTTCCTTTTAGCGCCCATCCTATCTGAAATCCAGAACATTGGCAATCCTTGATCTCCAGATTAAACCTCAAGGTTGAGAAACGATTGCGTGTGAAGAGAGAGGGTCAGTGGGTCCATCAATCGCTTTTCTAAGTCATTTCCGAAGTCATCTGACAAATCTCATGACAAGACCTGACACAAGTTAGTATGTTTTTATTCAACTGAGTTTTAATATAGTATTAATAAATTTGAATGTAGTAACATCGAAATGTTGGGCTGCATAGGACAGATTTCTAAAACTATACTTTGGAACATCCTCATTCCAGGGAAATTTCCCACATTGTCACCTTCATAAATTACAGGCAAAGGCACATTTAGAAGAACAGTCTCTTGCAAAGGAAACATAAAATATCCAGGCATTAAGCATAACAACATATTTCAAATATCACAAAAAGAAGGGCGCCTGGGTGGCTCAGTCAGTTAAGCATCTGCCTTCGGCTCAGGTCATGATCTCAGGGTCCTGGGATCAAGCCCTGCACTGGGCTCCCTGCTCATCGGGGAGCCTGCTTCTCCCTCTCCCTCTGCTCCTCTCTCTCTTTCTCTGTCAAATAAATAAAATATTTTTTAAAAATATTAAAAAAACACAAAAAATTTTTAAATGAAAACCTATTGAGATTATTAATTGGCTTTACATCATTTAAGAAGTTGATATCTCCAGAATTAAAAAGCTAATTATTACTAGAGTCAGTATGCCATTACTTGCCAAAGATTAGAAAACAGGCCTACATTCAGATCAAAGAGAATCACTTGTTTCCATTCCCTCTGCACGAACACTCATTCCTCTTCTTCCTCACCAATTCCGATTTTCTGGTAACAAATGATCTTTCACTCCATATGAGAGAAATGTCCAGTAGAAAAAGGCATTTTATTTCTTGTATGATTTTTTTGTATTTTTTAAAACAAATTGCTTGATTTCTCAGTGAAGTTTTGACAACTTCATTATAGTTTCTAACTGCTCAATGATTTTATCAAGAGAGAGTTCTCAGAGGAGTTATTTCATTTTGTGTCTTCTAGGATAGAAAAGGAAGAGACATGACAGAAATTACCAAAAAGTTTGTTTCTAGAAGTCTTGAGCTAATACTTGAAATTTAGAACTCTATTCTCTGCTTCAAGAATGGCTGATGGCTTTGTCCTGAATGAGTGTTATTCCTGTCAAATCCAGGAGAAAAATTAAATATATTTCAGGTCAGAATAGATAGCCACTTGTAGTCTGAACTTCAGTTAAAACCTGACATAATTTAAACACAACCTTAACTCTTGTTTTCAAATATTATTTTTAAAAATATATCAATAATTAGTTGATGACACTAATAATGTAACAGGGAGATCAAAAATTGCATTTTTACAATTAGTAACAGAAATCACAGAAAACACCCCATTCAATGAAATTAAATGCTATTTAACACATTCTTCTTCTTTTCTGGAAATGATGGATGACAGTATCAGAACATCAAAAAGTGGCAGTAAATCTGTAAAAATCAATAAGAAGATTCCAGTTATGCTATCAATCATTTCTATCAAGTATTCCCATTAACATTTATAATCTGATCAAAGTTTTGGCTTTCCAGCTGGTCCCCACAAATTATATTCACAACAGGCAAAATTTATATAGTGTTTAGTCTCAATTTAAAGTAAGTTGAAATTAAGTTGATAAGTGGGTAAAGATTGAAATGCAAAGAAATACAGGCCAGAGGGTAAAGTTATATTTGAACCAGAGCCATGGCATCTTATTATAAAAATGCTTAAAAATAAGGATTTTGTCTTTGCTGAATGATATGGGAAACTGAGGAAATTCTATGGAGATAATTAAAGTAAAAGAAATCCAAAAACACCCTTTGATTTGAGGTATCCGGAAAATGTATGTAAAGATCTTGGATTTTATTTGGTTTGATTATGACCTAAATATAATTGCTATAAATTCATCACTTTACTTACTGTGTTTCCATGGAGTCCTTAGAATAAGAGATAAAAGGCCATTATTCAGAAGTATGTCTTTTGAACAACAGCCAGAGAGACTTGTAAGCATAGTTCACACCAACAAGCAGGGAAAAGAGTAGGCAGAGGGAGAGGGAAAAGTAGGCTCTCCATTGAGCAAGGAGCCCAATGCGCAGCACTTGATCCCAGGATCCTGGGATCATGACCTGAGCCGAAGGCAGACACTTAATGAATGAGCCACCCAGGTGTTCCTTCTGTTTTGTTTCTGAGTGAAATCATGTAATATTTATCTTTCTTTGACTGGCTTATTTCACTTAGCATAATATACTCTAGTTCCATCCATGTTGTCCATTCTTTTTGATATTCCATTGTGTGTATATACCACATCTTTATCCATTCATCTGTTGAGGGACATTTGGGCTCTTTTCATAGTTTGACTATCGCTGATAATGCTGCTATAAACATTGAGGTGCATGTGCCCTTTGAATCAGGTGTCCCTGACAGTATTTTTTATGTGATACTCTGTTTCTAGGTCATTGTGGACTCTAGTAACCTTGTGTCAATAACTAGAATGTTCATCCCTGGGCAATTCATGTCAGCCCCATAGACCTCATGCTTCTACAATGTGAGGGAGTTGGCCACCATGACCTCCGTGGCCCCTTCCTGCCCCTCATTTTGTGAGAGTGTGCATTGCTTAACATTTCTCCAGTCATTGTATCTGTTTTTACTGTTACGTAACAAATTACTACCAACTCAGGGTCTTAATACAGCACGAAGTTATGACCTCAGTGTCTCTGGGTCAGGAATTTGGGCACACTATGTCTGGGTTCTGTGGATGCTTGGGGCTGTGAGCTTATCTGAGGCTGAGGGTCCTCTTCCAAGCTCAGCAGTTGTTGGCAGAATTCAGTTCCTTGTGGCCGTAGCCTAACATCCTTATTTTCTTGATGGCTTTTGGCAGGGGATCACTCTCAGCTTTCAGATGTCACCTGCACATGTCTACCATGTGCCCTCTCTGCAACAGCAGTGTGTGTTTTCAAGGCCCCCAGGAAAAACTCTCTGACTTTTCTGTCTTCTACAACCTCTGTTACTAGTATTCTCTTGATTAGATCAGACCTGTCCACACTTGAGGAAAGGAGATTTTGCCCAAACAATATGATTTAGAGGGCCATCCATTTTGATACATGTGGTTCTTGCTCACTCACCTTTAACTGCTATATTAAATCCTGTTGCATGAATGTACCAAGTTATCTTTCAGATCTTAGTTCAGACGTTTCTTCAGAAAGGACTTCTCTCTGGTGCACCTGGGTGGTTCAATCAGTGAAACATCCGACCCTTGATCTGAGCTCAGGTCTTGATCTCAGGGTTGTGAATGGAGCCTACTTAAAAAAAAAAAAAAAAAGGATTTTCTGATTTGACAAACTCCCCCCCAACACCTCCTTCCCCTGTAATAAGTAAATAAATAAGCCAATAAATAAATCTCCTAATGTAGCACTATCATGGCACTGAGCATTTTTTTTGTAATGCTTCTTCACTATTTGTAATTATTCTAATTATTTAATTAATTTCTCTCTTCCCCACCAGATTATAAGCCTCAGAAAAGAAGTTGCCATGTTTACTTTGCTCATTATTGTGTCCTCAGAGCCTAATAAAGAGGAGACCAAACTGTACTTGTTGAAAGAACAATGTTCCTGTGCTAACATTTCTAACAGCATAATTTTAATTAAACTATATTGTTTAATATAGTTTGTGTGTGCATTGGTGAGATGCAGAAGACAGGATTTTACAGTCAAAACCCCTGTCAATAAAAGCAGGAAACTGGAGGTTGGTGCACACAGGGCGTCTGACTTTGGAGCTGCAATATTGCGGGAGGCCCTGACGTGGAGGGCAAGCATTGCTTCTCTTTTCTCTTTCAATAGAGAATAAAATGTGTTTGTTTATAGGGCTTAAGGTTATTTTCCTTTGAGAGAGTTAATTGAAGAGAGGTTAAATAAAGCCACAAGTTTTTACTTAAAGGAAACAGAAAAAATGAAGAATTACTTTAATTATAAGCAATGTGTCAAAAGAAATGTTTCCCAAATTAATCTTTTCTGGGAGTGAAACACATTTTTCTGTAATTCATTTTAACTCTGCTTAAAAAGGTGGGGATAGATTCTCTGACAGAGAGAGAGAGAGAGATAATGTTCAGTCAGCTCCCACTTAGATTACAATAAACAACATGAATTAATTATAAGCATTAAAGTTTTTCTTCTCAAGGTATTTGCTTTCCAAAGATTAGTTTTCCTATGTCAACTGTGAGAGGTACCTCTTTCTAGTTAAAGAGGCTCATTCTGGAAAGTGAATGCAAAAACCTTAGTACTCTCCACCCAAATACCCCATATCCCAGAGTTCAAAGGTGAGATTTGTTACACATCCAACCGTGTCTCTTAAAGGCAGCTCAACTTAAATAACTCCTGGAGAAAGAAAGCAGATCATTCTTGGAATGGCTTGACTATTAACATTTGCTCGGAATCTCTCAAAATTCAACTACTCATTTTCACTGAGTTTCTGAGTATTCTCTGAAGGCTTTTCAGAGTTGAAAAATCAGTTGAATCCCAGTAGTAAGGGTAGGATTTAAAAGGAGAGAGGAGACATCCTGTTGATTTCTTTTTTCCTTCAATATCAACAAGAAATCTCCAAGACCTTCTCTCATAGAGGTCAATATTTGGGGTTCTTTTTCCTCTTTCCCTAAGGGCAGTATGCTGGGTGTAGGGATATGGAGAAATAGGAAGGAGAAGGAAAGTGTGGGCAGAGGAGGCATGGATCTAAGACGGACGATGGCAAATGCAGGGTGAAATTGTCGGGATTTAAGTAGCGTCTTCTTGCTAGCCTGTCATGAGCTCTGTGCAGTGACATTATAATGGTCCTGCAATCTGAAACCCCAGGAAAGGCAAGGAAAAACAGTTGGTGGGGAAGTCTGAGGTTTCCCACACCATAAATTCTGGCTAAGAGCCAGAGTCTTTCAGGATTTTGCAGTCATTTTCAAACTGGCCATGTTTTTGGTTTGTTTGTTTGTTTTGTTTTGTTTTAACTTTACATACTCATACAGATTTTCTGGAAGTTCAAGAAGAGAGTTCTGTTGGAGGCTATGGTATGGTTGGAGTCGAGGATCAAACCAGGCCCTGACTTGTGTCTCCTTCAAAGTCCGGACACCTTGACAAGGTTAAGAACGGGAAAGTTGAGAAACACTGAGAAAAGGGTCTGTGCTATGTGTCGTGCGCTCGCCTAGGTGACTTCCCACACACTCTCCCTACAGAAGGGAACAATGTGGTCGGGGTCATGAGTTCTTAGTTGGTCCTTGTTGTTCCTGTACCTCCCATAACCCACTCCCTGGTTGATTGTCTTGCTAATGGCATTAGCCGAGACTACCTGGCATCATGAGGTTTGCTTGTAGTAAATGTAAACTTGTTATAGAAACTTGCAGTCATCTGACTAGGTACTGATGTATGACTCCTCCTATTGTGGTCTGCCTTACAAATGCTTGTAAGATGTGGAATAAAATTGGCACTGTTGGACATCATCTTCAGTGTCCCTCCTGCCCCATCTCTTTGTCTCTTAATTTCTTTTCACCATCCTCTTAACCCTCACGTTTTCCTGGTCGATTTGTCGCGCTGGCCGTGACAAAGTTCACAATGCATTGGCCTTGCCTGGTGCAATTTATGACAGACAGGCACCTCCTGCAGAGTTTAACGGCAATTGGACGAAGCACGCTTGTTAGAATACAGATAACTCCATACAGTACTAAGGAGAAATCAACGTAACAGTCTAGGAAATGTTAGACCTATGAGCAGTGACAGAGCACGGTAGCAGAGAAATAGGTTAGCGGCTAAACCTTAAGCTGGGTGTGTGGCAGGCAGTGGGGGATAACATGTAAAAAGAAGCAGGTTCCACACCTCTCCTCCTGTCTCAGACGAGGAGGTTGACCAGATGTATAATAACAACTGACAAAGGATCTAGAAAGAGAACATTGGGTCCTCTTCTCCCCACCTTCAAGAACAACGGGCATTGTCTTAAAGATAAGGGAGGAATAGATACTTACCACATATCACCCCATAGTCTAGAACCTGATGATTTGCTCAAGGTCAGATTAATACCTTTAGAGGCTCTCAGCATTGAAAACATTATGAGGTCCTGCCCATCGATAATTCAGTATAGTACCTAACCAGTGGAACACGACTTGCAGGAATACTGGAATTAAAAGAGCTTCTTTCTAGAGAGTCTGACTGCAGAATTTGGATGAGTTCACTGGAGCTTGTCTTCTTTGATCACTTATGTTTGGTGCCTCAGCTCTGCTGGCTCCCTGTACCCATACTGAGTCTGCCTGTTGGTGTACCCACCAGTGGATTCCTCCCAGGTCCAAACAGGGGCTGTGGAAGACAGAGACAGGGAGGCCAGGGCACGGGTACAGAGCTTGCCCTGGCTCACTGTGGAAAGCCTTTCAGAATCTTCTTCCCTCCCAACTGGCCACGTATGGAGGCCTTCACACACCTGGGTCCTAAGGAGGGCACGGAACAGCCCTCTCCCTTACTACAGCATGCTGCCTGCATCTGAGGTCAGGTGGGTGAGGGTAGAGCGCTGACAGTGCTCACATGGTCACTCAGCAGGTTAGCTCCCAGGCTCACAGTAATGCCACTGAAGGGAAAATGTCTGCACTTGAAGTAATCAGAGGCTTTCTCCTCTAGTACCAGCCTGCCCTGCCCTCCTCTAGTGTCAGCCGCATAAAGGGGCCCCAGTTTTCTTTCTCAGTCAAGGCATAAGCAGCGCATCCCCCTGCCGTTTGGCTCCCAGCTCCCTGTTTGGACAGGGACACAGCTGGGCTTTCATCTGAGGAGGGGTGGATTCAAGCTGATTACTTTTGTTTGGCCTTCAGTGAAGACAACGGAGCAGGAGGTGTTTATATCCGCCTTGTGTTCGAAGCCCCAGCACGGGATGACTCAAGAACATTCTCTTCTCAGAGCAAAGCCTGCAGATGAACCATCGCATACATTTTTTTGCTTTGAAAAAAGAGGAACATTAAGAAAACGCTCCGAATTTTATGCAGAAAGCGTGTATTACTTGCATTATCAGAATAATAAAACAGGATTAATTTAGAGGAGGGAAAAAGTGATGGTTAGCTAAATATTTTAAGTAATTATCTTAAGGATAAATTGCTTTCTTTTCTATACTCCCTCTTTGGCCTCCTTAATCTCCCCTACTCCTATGGCCCCCACTTTCACTTATCAGCTGGGGGTTCCCCAAAATCTATATCAGCCAATCTTCCATATCAGCCCAATCTTTCATATGAGCCCCAAACATATCTAAATCCAGCTGATTACCTGCCACCTCAGTTTGTATAGGTCATGGCTTTCCTCAAACTCAGTACCTTAAGACACCAATTTTTTTTCTTTTTCACGACCTTTCCCCAAGCTTTACCCCTTCTAGACTCCTTCCTCGCTCTCTATACATTCACTCATAAATTCTGTTTTTATCCTTGTTTCCCCCTTTTTTTATTTCCCTTACAACAACTCCAAGAAGCAGATTACTGTTATAATCCCCATTTTATGGAGGAGGAAACTGAGGTACAAAGATGTGATATAACCTGCCATATACCTTCCTACAACAGGTAACTAGAGGAATAAGATTTCAGACCCAAGCTGATTAATGCCAAAGCCTAAGTGTTCAATCCCAGTACTACACTGCCTTCTGAAGTTATTTATTTATATATAGATTTACATATACATGCTCCCCTCCATCCTCATTACTTAGATAAAGCTCTAACCATAATATAGATGATACCTTCTCCAGAATTGTGTTCTTAAAGCACAAATGTGTTCTTGTCACAGTCCTGCTTAATTTCAAAGGATTCCTAGGCATGAGTCTCCCTTGACCATTTTCTCAACTGGTCATTTTCACAGATGTGTTGTCCAATTTGGGGCACCATATCCATGTTTGGCTTTGTTGGCTCCAGCCAGGGCTCCTACGATGACAGTATCACCTCTCGCTCAGAATGTTGAATTAAGGTGATGGTGAGACGATGGAGCCAGCATGCAAGTTCCTACAGGTGTTGGACCAAGGAAAGCACATGTTCAAGGAATACGAGGGAACTTTTCCTTCTTTGTATAATTGGGGCAGGATGCTGTTCTGCTCACACTGTGACCAAAAAAGCTCTGCAGGAGATCTGGACGCAAATTCATTCTTTAGTGTGCTACCAGAAAATCCCATACACAGAAGTACACGAGAAGCTCACATATGTTAGACATGACAAGCCCACAGGAAAAAAACTGGACGTTCTCGTATCGATACCATTTATCTATTCTCTGATCGCATCTACTGTCCCCCCAACTTCTCCCTTCACCTCACACTCTGCTCCAGCTCCAACTTTATGTTCTGAATATATTGCCCTCCTTCCTGCCATCCTACCTAAATACTCTCTTTCCTCAGTATAGGATACCCTTCCTTAACTTTTCATTCTGGAAAGTCTTTTTGTTGTTGTTGTAGTTGTTGTTTGTTTTTAATGATTTTATTTATTCATTTTAGAGAGAGAGCTGAAAAACATGCCTGTTGGTGGGGGGAAGAGCAGAGGGAAAGGGAGAGGCAGAGGGAGAGAATCTCCAGTATACTCTGGAGCCCAACACGGCTCAACCCCCAACCCAGAGATCGTGACCCTGAGATCACGACACAAGCCGAAACCAAGAGTTGACTGCTCAACTGACTGAGCCACCAGGGCGCCCCAGTCTGTCTTTGTTTTTGAGGGTTTATCCCAAAGATCATCTCCTCTGCCTCCCCTATCTTGTGCACCAAGGAGATGAGCTGCTATTCTCCACTGCACAATATTCATACACTCACCTAAAGTACATTTAGTCATAGCGCAGATGACGTAACATTGTCATATTATAACAGTTCATTCTTCCGCCTCCCTCATTAGACAGTGAGCTCCTTAAAAGTCCAGTCCTTGCTCTGGTCATCATTGTACTTCGTTTCTGAGCATACTGAATAACATATGATAGATGCCCTACAAATATTAGAATGAAGGAAGAAGTACTATCTCTAAAACTTCAGTTGATGGGGGTCCCACATATGGTGTTTTGGATGTATTACCTAGGTAGCTCACTCTCTTTTTCCTTACCATTTTTTTTTTTTAAGATTTTATTTATTTATTTGACAGAGAGAGATCACAAGTAGGCAGAGAGGCAGGCAGAGAGAGGGAGAGGGAAGCAGGCTCCCTGCTGAGCAGAGAGCCTGATGCAGGGCTCAGTCCAAGGACCCTGAGATCATGACCTGAGCCGAAGGCAGCGGCTTAACCCGCTGAGCCACCTAGGCACCCCTCCTTACCCTTTTTATGCTACAGTGGAGAAGACACCAGAAAACTTTGCTTCAGTTAGTTGTCCCTTTTCCTCAAATAACACGGAAATACCTATTATTAAAACTTCCATTAAAGGGCCAGATATCCTTTAGTAGAACCTCGGGGTAAAGCAAAGGAGTTTCTGTATGCCAGTAACTTAGTATTTTCCTGTTTCAGCTGTCCTGCCAGGGGTTGAAATTCAGGAACCAATCTCAAGTTAGGCAGAGGAAAAAATGAGATGCTTAATTACAATGGGCAAATGTCATCAGCAGTACTTGAGAGTAGCTCTGTCAGGAGCCATCTGCATGTAAAATGGACTTTCACAAAATTCTGGCCATCTGCAGGGTCATGAAGACTCAGAACATGTATGTCTCCTGAAGGATCCTTTTCAGTTTTGTGCTTTTTCTGATGCTAAGAAATACAAACACTTGTGATTTGCTACTGGGCACTTATAAGCATGGAGTCAATTATTTCCCAAGAGGTTTGGAGACAAAAATGAGATATTCAGAAGATAAAAATATGTTCTGTGGTAAAAAAAACAAAAACAAACAAAAAACCCCACAACATATATATATCAAAAAGCTTGAGGAGTAGGAAAAAAGACCCAGTACTCTAGTTAATAAAATGTTGTAAATTAATGAGAGCCTGAAAACCCTTTTGTTTCCAGTATATTTTTGAACTTTCTAAACTGTATTAGTTCTCCTTTTCACTTCAGGAATTATAATGCAGTATGTGAGAGAGCATAATTCTAAACAGACATTATTAATTTTGTTGAATATACCTTTGAGGTTATAGCATTTTGATGTTTGCGACCACAATAGCATATTACAGAGAACAAATGTAGCACAGAAGAAGAATTAAAGGTCTCCAAGTTAGAAATGCTAGAGTCTGGCTTTATCATTTATAAATTCTGTGATCTGGAGCAATTCATTTCAGGCCCCCATAATTTCAGGTACTTCATCTATAAAATAGTTAGAAAAAGATGTCTCTCTTTCGATTCCTTGTGCTCCTACCTCAGCTCATAAAATGGGAACTTGCTAATACTTCTCACCCCAGAAGTGATTCTTTGGTGCCAAGCGCAACTATTTTCTCTGCATTTTGCTTCTCTTTCCCCCAAGAAGGAGTTAATTAATTAATGCAATTAGGGAGAGACTAACAGTGACTGGTCTTGGTTCCTTTTTTGGAAGGGGTAATGCATTAATTTTCTCTGTTTCTGTGTGACCACCTTGATTTTGAGGTAGAAGACTGTTATCTTTGTTTTCAGTTATTTTAGAATCAAAAAGAGGGGATGAATGATTAACTAGTAATCTCCGTTGATTCCAACAATAATACTTGGGATGTTTGTCCCAGATTAAGACTGTAGAATGTACAACAAACTTCCTATCGATCCAGACTCCATGGAAATCCCAGTGACTTTATGATATCATATAGCAGTACCAAAAATATTCATTAACAGGGGTGCTTGGGTGGTTCATTCAGTTAAGTGTCTGCCTTTGGCTCAGTTCATGATCTCAGGGTTCTGGGATCTAGCCCTGTGTCAGGCTCCCTGCTCAACGGGGAGTCTGCTTCTCCTTCTCCCTTTTCCTCTGCTTCTCCCCCACTGCTTGTGCTCTTGCTCAATCATTCACGCCCTCTCAAATAAATAAATAAATAAAATCTTCTAAAAAAATCATTAGCAAAGAAAGTAATGGGGAGATGGAACAGAGATTCTAACAAGATTTTGAAAGACAGAAAAGGGATAAAAGGCTATTGACATATGAGATAGGACAGAGTGAAATACAGGTTCAGATTCACTAATTACAGACTCTGGTAGAGATGGAGGTGGAAGTCAGTCTCCCCACTGGAGGCACGAAGGTGAAGTTTGCAAATAAGGCAGAGTGTGGAAATGAGAAATAAAGTAAACAGGAAGATTAGCTGCCCAATGTACCTCTCATTTCTCCTTCTTGCACTAGAAGGTAGAGAGCCAAGCAGCCTAAGGTCTCTTTGATCAATAGACTGATTTGATCGCCAAAAACTTCTTTTGGGGTACAAAAGCTTAAAACCTGTTTTTTTTCTGGCATCTAGAGAAGTTGCACCTGTTAGCTAATGTCTGTATTGCTCACCCTGAAACAAATCAGGTTACGTGACATGCCCATGCCCACATACATAAAACTGCTAGTCATGTTCCAATGGGGTGGAGGGTACTTTTGGGGAAAGAACTATTCATAAAACAGCAGAGGAAAGTTACAAAACCACTTAGAATAAAGAGCTTCATTATTCTTAAAAATGGTTGGATAACAAAAAATCTATAGGGAAACTAGATGCACAAAAGAAAGAGATCCAAATAGTAAGTCAGAGAAAACAATTCTGAAGAAAACAGAAGCAAACTTTATGATAGCATTCATATAGCTCGGGGTGGGGGGGGGTGGGGCAAGGCATCATTCTAAGGACTTTATATATATATGTCAACTTCTGTATTCCTCACAACCACCTTACCAAGTATGTATCATTCCTATCCTCATTTTACAGAGAAAGAAACTGAGGCACAGAGAAGTACGGTGAGTTATCCAGGGGCACACAGCTGTTAACTGGCAGGGCCTTGATTCTAACAGAGTCAGCCTGGCTCTAGAGTCCACCCTATTAATCAGTCTGCCAATTCCAGTGATAATCCTGGTCATGATGCGAGAACATTGCATTACATTACATCATGTAATAAGAACAGAATGCAATGAAAAAGGAATGATGCAGCTGCAGGGAAGAGGTTTCAGACATTAAAATCGTAACAGCTACAACAGGTTAGATACAGTGTAATTAATTAAAGATAAATACTGAAATGTAGAAGAGATTGTAACCAGACAAACATGGAAACTTCTGCTCTCACAGGTTAGCCTGGAACTGAACACTTACGAAGCACCTTCACTTGCTCGGACAGTGAGGACTACAAGTATGTGTAAGCTGTGTCTCCTGAGGAGCTATAGACACACATGAATGTAGACACAGGGAGGAAAGAAGCAAATGACATCTGGGAGTTCCCAGCAGCTTGGCGCCTTGCTGTGGAGTCGCCAACAAGGAGAGTTGAGCACTAGCTCCCCTTCTGCAAAGTTAAGGAGGAGAGAACCCCCTCCTTTCCCACCATTGCAAACCACACTCTTTTTTTCACACAACACAGGCCAACCCTTCTGGGCTCAGGGGAAGGAGGGATGCTTCTCAGATAAGGGTAGGCATTTAAGGTCTCAAAGGGGATCTGCTGTGTGCATGGACATGTGCCCCAGCAGAGTTCCTCTGAGGCGAAGGAACCCCGAAAGTTCCTGTGAGGAAGGTGGAGACTTCCTTAGGCCACGTCTGTTGTGCCCATTTCAAAAGCAGGTCAAGGCATCACAAAGGGGCTATAGGAAGAAGTCGCCCTGGCTATCTCAACTGCTTGGTCCTCTTGGCCCCTTCTCCTTTCCTTCCCTGATACATAGGAAGAGGGAAAAAAAAATCACCTATGGAAGGAAGGCAATATAGGGAGATAATTTACTCTGTGTTGGTCAAGGGTCATAAAAGGCAGACAGCAGAATCCATTCTAACCGTGTATGAAGGGATTTATTAGAGCGGATTGAATGGGTTACAGAATCACAGGAACACCTAAGATGTCCAGTCTGAGAACTTCCAGGTAAAATTCTGAGCTGCTTATCATACCAGAGAACTAGCCTAGAAGGAGACATACTTTACCCTAGTATCATAAAAAGTCTCCACAATGGGGATGCTAACCCTCTCCACCTGCCGGAGAACCATGCTATACCAAACCAAGTCGGAAAGCTGCAGGTATCATCACACACCTTCAGCCCTGCCCCAAATGAATGGATGCCACTAGACTGCCACCTTCCCACATTGCTTACTTACGGACCAAGACTCGTGTGAGCGTGTCTGATGGGCAGAACAGATGCCCCATGTCTTCACCTCACTGGCAGAAGGGGCTGAGACAAGCAGGACTTTAGGTTCTCTGTTGGGAAAATGCAGTTCACTTTGTAGGGCAGCCATCAAAATGTAGAAAAAGCTCACGTACGTCCATAGAGACAGAAAGTAGACTAGTGGTTAGCAGGGGCAATGCAGAGTTATTGCTTAATGGGCATAGAGTTTCAGTTTCAGACGAAGAAAAAGTTTTGGAGATGGACAGTGGTGATCATGGCACAACAATGTCAATGTAGTTAATGCCATTGAATTGATCACTTAACCATGGTTAAAATGTTAGCATTTTCAATATATGCTTTTTACCACAATTGGCAAAAGGGGAACTTCCCCAAAAGTTAATTAATGATATCGAGCAATCATGAGTGAAAGATACTCACTACAGCTCTGATCTGTTTGCCTAATTGCCTAAGTGAATGCATAGATGTTTGAGACAGATTGTGAAGTACTCTATTTGAACCATTCCATACAAGTGGAATTTTTCTTAATATGGAAAGATTGCCTCAGAAGGAAATTCCACAGATTTCCTTTATAAACCCTTGCAATATTTAACAACCTGCATTATTAAGAAATTCTTCTTTATATCTAACCTAAATCCCTCTTGCTACATTTTAAAGCATTTCCTTGTTTCCTTCTTTGGTAGGGATGGGAAACAGCTGGCCTGTGTTTTGTGTGCTTCACCTTTAGGCCAAAATAATTCCAGTTGTTTTAACCCTTCCTGAAAGGTTATGTGCTCTATCCCTTGACTTCATTTTCTTTTTATCTCTTCTAAATCCTCCTCCTTTCGTTTCTCGGTAACCATGAGGGCGTGTCTGGGGATTGAGCAGCATGAAAAAATGGACTCGATCTTTTTCAACATTATCAACCACCAATGTCTAATTTGTAAACAACATTATTAGCAGTACTTGAATTCCCATGGAGTCATAGTGAGTACATAACGTCCTGAGAACAGTGGTAATGGACGGGAAATTACACTGCCGCCTCTAGGACATGGGAGCATTACTGAGGGGCAGCGTGGAAAAGGGGGGCGACAGGAAAGAGCAAACCCTGAGTGTGGTGTAAGGACATTGAGGTGCTGATGTGCTCCGCAGAAGGGGGAGCACAGCTACTCCTGTGTCCTGGGTGTGTGTGCTCTGGGAGGAAAGCTGTGTGTGGTGAGGCAGTGTGGTTACATCCCCAGGGTGATGGCATTTGCGCTCAGCTCCTGGGAACTGGAGGAGGTGGGATGAATGAGCCGTTTGAATGGAAAACTCTAGTTCTCAGCATGACTCTTTCTTCTGGCTGCGGAGGAGGGGCTCTGCTGTTCAGTCTGAGGTGGGGGTGGTGGTAAGATACAAGGTGCTAACAATGGCAATGTGGAGAGGCTTGGATCAGTCAGAGCAGGGCCTCTGTGTAATCAGATACCAGGATCTCTTCGTGTTTGCCCAGCCCACTGTGGCCCACAAAGCACTCCCACATTCTTGATCTAATTTATATCACACATCACCCTGTGCTGGTATCTGGCCACTTGTGGCATCACCACACTGCTGGGAAAGAGATGCAGTAGGATCCCATGACCAGGAAAGGAGCTAGGACGAGCACCTTGCCCTTTGGCTCATACTGGGGTGCTCTTTGCTCCACACCACACCACCTTCCCTGTGAGAGCTGTCACAGCGGGGTTCAGTGAGCACTTCCCTGAGATTCTTCGGTAAGGGACAGAGTACTACTTAATTAGCTAAAGATACCCATTACCCGAACCCAAGCCATGCACAAAGCATGCCTTATAAACACTCAAAGGGGGTGATAGTTAATAAGATGAAATGGTGAGGAGGAGGAAGTTGTTTCCATTGGCACATTGAATGGTAGCCTGCAGACTCCCCAAATAATTGATTATTCTCAGAGAAATGTTTACACTGGTTTAGGATTGAGTGAGGATCCCTTTAAACTTGTTATATTCTTTGGTAAATTCTTTGGTAAATATTCTTTGGTAAATACTGTTACATTCTTTGGTAAATAAACACTGGCCAGAAGGAATACAATTAAAAAATATATATGTATATATGTGTTCTTAAATATTATAAAAGAATATAGTCAATGAATTACTAACGTTACTTCCTATTCATAATACCCTAAAACTAAACAGTATTTCTAACTGAATAAGCTGTGTACATTGAATTGTTCATGAGTCAAATAAGAAATGAATACTGTATTGAAACCAAAGCAAAATTAGTTATTCTTTTCCCTAGTAAGAAAGGATTCCTTCTTCCCACCCCCACAATTTCCACACAGATTAGAGAATGGTCTATTTTATTTTAACAAAGCTCTTGGCAGAAATGCTAACCAGCCACAAATGTGGCCTCTGAGTACAGGCACCAAAGAAACTAATCCTGTTCCTATGAGTAACACACAGTGTGCCCAACAGATGAGAGAAATAGAGAACTGTAGTTGTGTGGAATCTCGTAAGTTAGGACATTCAACTATCCCAGTTATAGTGTGAAATTTCTCATAAATCAGTGGCCATCAAGTTATACTGCACAATATCAGTTCTTATTTTTATAGTATTTTGTGGTGGTCCCCAGTATAAATTAATGGTTAGCTTGCTGTGTTCAGTTGTTTATTCATTTAGTACTCTTAGGGGAACATGGAAACATTCAGCCTGTACGATCCAGTCAGACTACATGAAACTGCCAATAAAGAGCAAGTCAGATGCATCTGGTGCCCGCTCCACAGGGCAGTCATACAGGTAGACAGAGCCAAACCTGCCTGAGTGATCAGAAAGAACAGCAGTTAGTTGTCTTGGATCCAACCATGGGTGTATAACTATATGCAACAGAACAGAAAACTCATTCTAAATCCTATGAGACTTCCAGTGGAAAAGTACAGAAAAGTATTTTGTATTTGACTTCGTAGTCCTGTCATTTTAACCAAAAGATTATTCTTGGTCCTAAGAGGATAACTTTTCATGATGATATTCCTCATTATGTATCCTGATTACCATAAGCTTAAAAATTCAGTCAAGGAGTCATGGTATTTATGGCAGTGTGTGGGCTTATGTGTGTCTGAGGTATGTTCAGACTTATTTGCTCAGTGCCTTAGCCATTATAATCTGTCTACATAGTTTATCGGTTTGTTCATTTATCGTGGTTCATGGTGCAAATAAGCCCAGGTGGCATGTTCAGTCTCTCTAAAAGTAACACATTTTATATGGTGACAGACAGCTCTTTGGGTGCCCTTGAATGGACTGGAAAGGAGATTGGACATCTGTGGCTGGTTCATCGCAGACCTGTTGCCTGCCAGTGAAAAACAAGTCGTTAGGATCTACTAAGTCTGGGCTCTATACCATTCTGTCCATCTGCAAACTCCTAATCTGGTTGTAGAGCCTCTAAAATAATCGCCCATTTCACACCACCAGTGAACTCCCAGTGAAAGCCCTTGGAGCACCAGGAAAGAAATGCGTGTCCAGAGCCTCCACCATGAGCCGTCTTCACTGATGGGACCACTTCTTTGTCCTCGCAGAGACTGCATAGCCGCACTTGGACTTACGCTGGGATGGCAGAGTTCCTTATCCCCTGTGGTCATGATTCTACATGGCTTTTATTAACTAAGCAGAGCAGAGAATGCAAGTTACATTAGAGCCAAACTAACATGTGGTAGAAATTCCCTGAGGGTATTAAAGTGAGCATGATGTCCCCTCCCTCTGAGAGATAATGTCAGGAGAGTGACAAATCTGCATTCTGCTTCATTTGACAAAATGTATAATCCCTGAGGGTTTTATCTGAAAGGAAACTAAGGACTAGTGAAATATCATAGACGCTCTACCCTGTAAATGGAGAAACTGATAATCCAAGAACTTAGTGAAGTTGTTAATGCAAGTCAGTAATAGGATAATATATCAGTTTCCTATAGCTGCATTAAGAAATTGCTGCAAGCTTAAAACAGCACAAATTTATTATCTTAGAGTTCTGGAAGTCAGAGTGTGAACAGCTAGCAGGGTTGTGTTTCTTCTGGAAGCTCTACGGAAAATCTATTTCTTAGCCTTTTCTAGCTTATAGAGGCTGCTGGCATTCTTGGCTCATGGCTCCATTGTCCATCCTCAAAGCCAGCAGCATGGCATTATCAAATATCTTTCTTCTCTGACCTTTGCATCTGTTATCACATCCCCTTCTGAGTCCAACCCTTCTGTCTCCGTCTTACAACCACCCTTATGATTATATTTGGCCCAGCTGGATAATGCTGGATAATCTTCCCAACTCAAGATCCTTAACTGAATCACAAATACAGTTTCTTTCTTTCTTTTTTTTTTTTTTAAGATTTTATTTATTTATTTGACAGACAGAGATCACAAGTAGGCAGAGAGGCAGGCAGAGAGAGGGGAAAGCAGGCTCCCTGCTGGGTAGAGAACCCACTGCCGGGGCTCCATCCCAGGACCCTGAGATCATGTTCTGAGCCAGAGGTAGAGGCTTTAACCCACTGAGCCACCCAGGTGCCCACAAATGCAGTTTCTTTAGGTAATATAATCAAATTTGGAGTGTTTGGTTGGGGGAGAGAACAGGATATTATTCTGTCTACCACAAATAACCAAAAAGGCTAAACCTCACCAGTGATAAAGGATCTAGCAAATCCGTGAGTTAATTTCGTTCAAAAAATATTTAAGAATTGGGGTGCCTTGTGCTATGGTGAGTACTGTGAAGTGTGTAAACCTGGCAATTCACAGATCTGTACCCCTGGGGCTAATAATACATTATATGTTAATAAAAAATTAAAAAAAAAAAAAGAATTGGGGTGCTTGGCTGGCCCAGTCAAAAAAAGCATTTGGCTCTTGATCTTGGGATCCTAAGTTCCAGCCCCACATTGGGTATTAAGATTGCTTAAATAAATAAGTAATAAATAAACTTTTTAAAAAATATTTTATTTATTTATTTGACAGAGATCACAAGCAGGTAGAGAGGCAGGCAGAGAGAGAGGGGGAAGCAGACTCCCCGCTGAGCAGAGAGCTCAATGTGGGGCTCAAACCCAAGACCCTGAGATCATGACCTGAGCCAAAGGCAGAGGCTTAACCCACTGAGCCACCCAGGTGCCCCAATAAATAAATAAACTTTTAAAAATACTTAAGAATTACTAGATACCAGATACTATGATTGACAAACATAACAAATAGTAGATTTGAAATGTTCTTTAACTTGCAAAGATATATTTTAAATATAATTTATAAGTACAGAAAGCTTTTAAAGATCTTTCAGAAAGAAAAAATATTAAGAGTGAAACTGCTGACATATGAGACAAAGAGTTCATACTCCCAATATTTTTTTTAAGATTTATCTCTTTATTTAAGATAGAGTGAAAGCATGAGTAGGGGGAGGGGCAGAGGAAGAGGGGGAAAAAGAGAGAGAGAAGCAGACTCCCCACCAAGCCTGATGCGGGGCTCCATCCCAGGACCCTGAGATCATGACCTGAGTTGAAATCAAGAGTCGGGGACATGACCAACTGAGCCACCCAGGTGCCCTTAAAATATTATCTCACAAATCAAGAAGAATGGGATGCATAAGCCCATAGAAAGTATGAGCAAAGAGGGCAATTTACATAAGAAAACATACAATGGATAATTCATATATGATAAATTCTCTTTTACCTCTCAGATGGGCAAGAGCAGAAAGATTAAAAAGATTGATGGTGAAAGTCATTACAATGACCTACAAGGCCTGCATGGTCTAGCTTTTCTGTGCTTCTCTGATCCTTTTCTGTCTTTCCCTGATCTAATCTCCTTCTTACCTACACCTCACTTGTTCCAGCCAAAAAATGCCTTTCCCACTTTGTGATAGAACAGTCTTGAAATGTTGACTAACCCTCAGAAGCATATACACACACTTTGATCTAGCAGTGCACTTGCGGGAATTTAACTTTCTAAATGTTAATTCAAATGAGAAAGGTTGTGTTACAAAAATATAATTTAAAAACCTGGAAATAATCTAGATGTTCCTTAACAGAGACTTGCTTAGATAAATCGGGGTACCAGGATGGTAGGTAAGGGCTCCCTTCTGACTGGTTTACTCCTCTTTGAATTCTTACATGATGGAAGGGGCTAGAGATTCTTCTCTGGAACCTCTTTTATAAGTGCACTAAACCCATTCATGAAGATTGCAACCCCATGATTTAAGCACCTCCCAGAGACCCCATCTACTAATATCGTCACACTACGTTTGGGAGTTAGGACTTCAACATATGAATTTAAGAGGGACACAGACATTCACTTCCTAGTATAAACCTCAAGGAAACATTTCTTCAAATCATCTTTTATTTTTCCTTCAGATAAGAGAGAGAACACCTTTCTCTCTGGATTCTCTTTCTCTTTCACCTTCTTAGAACTATCCTAGCAAAAATGCTTTTTCAAGACATTGGGAGATCTCATTTCTTGTAGTCTACGTTTTACTATTCAAAGTCAACACTGTCTGTTAAATAGATTATACTAAAACCCCTCTGGATATTTTCATTACATTATATATTACATAGAGAAGTCTTCGGCATCCCTCGAACTTTTATAAGCATATGTTATCCCTTCCTCATGAGAAAATATAGACCTTGCTAAAGTAAAATTTTCGAAAATAAAATATTTTAATGTATGGGCTTAGTGAGATTGTATCTGAAAGCCACAGACTTTTGCCACAATCTTAAATGTGGCCAAACTAATCCGCAGCAAATTTTATTAAAGAAGCAGCAATAACAACTTTGCCTTATCCCTTCAGCAAACTCAAAGAGTGATCTCCATAGGCATAATTTCTTCTGGTTTTTACATTTAAATTATATTCTTGATCTTACAGAAATGGTTTCTAATTATATAGTGTCACCACTATACCACCACTATATTTGGTTACTTTGAATAATCGAATTTTCTAAATAATTATGTTTAATGGAATAATTTCCAAACAATAATTCCTAAGGTTGTTTTCATGGAACATTTTTTTTCTCTGCACATCCATAAATGCTATGCTATAGGAAGTTTCTCTTTGGACAGCATCCTCTCTAGTCAACCAAACCTGTTTGGTTTTAATAAAAAGAAACATCACTGTATAAGGTCAAGTTAAAGCAAATCAAATTTGAATTAGAGACACTTCTAGTATTAACATGGATATATAAGTATTTTTCCTCTTCTACTCCTGGAAATCAAACAGAAGAAGCAAGAAATACCAAAAGAACCCACAAACTCCATTTTTGGCAAAACTAGGTAGCAGATTTAAATGACAGTTTCCAAAACAGTGTAAGGGCTACCCAAAGCAGCCAAGACCAAGCAGAAGCCCCACGTAAAACATGAGGAAAGAAGCAAAGAGAATTACCAGATGACGGGCAGATTTCAGAAAAATACACTTCCTGCAAGTGAGAGGTTCACCGAGAAAAGGAAAAGCCGTATCCGTGTGAGTAGCAATGTATGGAGGATCTGTGTGAACTGGGCTGGCAGCAGATGGACCCGGTTAATTTGAGAGAAGCAGAGAAGGCAGGGCTACGTACCAAATACCCAGCTAAGCCATATTGGAAGAGGAAGTCTGTCTCCGAGGAAGTGGGATGGATAAGAGAGAGCTCTGCGACAGATAGCCTGGCAGACTACATTGTATATATCCTCCTGCAGAAACTTCCTGCAAAATGTTGCTTAGGAAAATCCATAATTAATAAAAGGAATCGACACATTCTTGGCACCAAGATTGTGTAAGAGAAGATACAGAAAATAGCAAACAAACCTCCAACTATGAAGAATGTTGCCACAAAGTAAATGAAAACTATAGCCAGATGTTTCACTGGGAATTTAAAAAGTTAACAAATCAATTTTCTCTATGAAGGAAAATTATAAAGCAGAAGTATAAACAAGAAAAAATGGAAGAAGCATAGGGGAAACAATGCAAAAAGCAAGCAGGGTACTTAGAGGATGGGAATGAGAAAAGTGGGAGGAAAGGTATAGTTTTGCCAACAGGGAAAGGAAATTCGACAGTCTTTGGAAGCTGTCAAAGGGGGTGGGGGAGTTGGGGCAATCCGATGGAACAGAACACAGAGCTAAAGATATTTAAGAAAACCATCCTAAAATGGAAGATGACTTAAAGCTATGTCCTGAAGCTATACCTGTGTGCTAGGGAATATTAGCACAAAATGGTCAACACCCAGACATACTGAGTAAGCATATTGAATTTTAAAGATATAGAAACAATTGTAAGCAAAATAAGCAGATAATTTCTAAGAAGAAAAAATGTTAGTTTTTCCTCAGATTTTCCTATACTTTTATCCAAAGTCAGAAGTAGTAAAACAATAACTATAAGATTCTCAGAGAAAGAAAATATGAGCCAAGGATTTTATAAACAGCCAAGCTGTTGGTATAAAGGGTACAAACAAGCAGTTTAACATTCAGGAACCCAGGAAATACTGATTCCCAAAGTCCTTCTTGGTAAAACTGCTACAGAACAAACTTGAGCCAATGATAATTCAAAAATGATGGCAATAGAATTGGTACTGATCCCAGAGTATATTTAAATGCAATACAGAATCTAAAACAAATGTGGAGCTGAATGGTACCAAATAAAATATAAATTTTGTTAAGTGCTGGCACTGTAGCAAAGATACAGATAAGAAAAATTAGGAGAGAAAAAGAAAACGAAGGAAGCTACTAGAGTAAATTTCCTCATTGATTCTTTTAAAATAAGTGAAGGGGCGCCTGGGTGGCTCTGGGTGGCACTGAACCTCTGATTTACTTAGTCACTTAGAAATGACTGCTTTAGGGTGCCTGGGTGGCTCAGTGGGTTAAGCTGCTGCCTTCGGCTCAGGTCATGATCTCAGGGTCCTGGGATCGAGCCCCGCATCGAAAACAAAATAAAGTAAGTGAAAGTTAAGTCTATTTAACGGTGACAACATGTAGGAAAGATAATATTTTTAAGTTGGGTGGCAGAAGTTAGGATGGGAAGGAGAAGAGAGAAGAAATCATCAATTCAGCATGGTTTGTAGGAGGAACTTACATATACAGTCTAAAGAAATGAAGAACTCCAAGTATTAAATGTAGTGATAATTACAAAAGTAAGCCCTTGATTGAAAATCCAAAAAAACCCTTTCTCAATAATAAAAGGGAACAAAGACCAACCCAGTCCACTGTATCACTAAAAATAAACAGACTTAACTTACATATGTAAAAAATAATCTTTTTCAGGTTAAATCACATAGCAAAACCCAACCCGTGGTATTTAAAAGAAATACACTTAAAAAGAAACAAAGATTCACAAAGGTTGAAAATAAATGGTTTGGCAATAATGTACCAGGCAACTGGAAACAAAATAAAGCAGTTCTCTTGATTTGGAATTTAGATTAAAAAGCATTAAGAGAACCAAAGAAGGGCATATTATGATAGAAAAGTAAGTGAATAATGTCATGTAATGAAAATAAAACTGATAATAGCTCTGCCACAACATTAAAAAGCATTACTAAAAGAAATCTGAGGACAAACAAATAGCACACTAACAGTTGAACTTATTTCCCCCCTTTTTAAAAGTCTATGACATCTCAAGTACACACAAAATAGAGCTGTGGACAATGGTGGTAACATGATGGATAGGACAACTCTGATATATATCTAGCTCTCTGCATTCAAAAGGGAGAATGCATCTTCTTTCTTTGAACTTTCATGAACTGTTACCATCATTGCACTGCAATAAAAGTACAATAAATTCTAAAAGATAGGAGTAGTGCATAGAACAGTCTTTATTTACAATGCAATAAATGAACAATCAAACATGAGTTCATACCCCACATTGACTCCAAGAGAAATGCCAAAAAAATCAAATATAAGAATACTAGAAGAAACCCTGAGAGAATCCATTTAAATCTTGTAATGAGGAGGAATTTTTCAATTATGAATGAAAACATGGGTGTCATAAAACATAAGTAATATATTCAAATATGTAAAAGAGAACAATATTGGGCGTGTAAAAACAGAAGAGAGATCCAAGCAAAGTCTAATGACAATGACAATCTTGGAGAATGATATATGTTGTGTTACAAATAAAGATTAATTTCCCTAATAGATAAGGAGCTCTTAGAAGTTGATTTTGAAAAAAAGAGCAATACCTCAGTAGAAAAAATGGATAAAATAGATCAGCAGACCGTTCATAGAAGAGTAAATACAAATATCTCTTAAACATGTAAAATTCCCTGATGAATGAAATAGTATAGACGTTTAGAATAATTAGAAATAAATTGGATGGATTAAATTTTGTAATTCAATCCACTTGTAATTGGACCTTATATTAGATTTGTACATTCTCTCCATTCTATTCCATTTTTTAAGTTACCAGGTTTATATACTCCTACCTCTATATTTCCTTCCTTTTCTTTTTCTTTCTTTTTAGATTTTACTTATTTATTTGACAGAGAGAGAGCACAAGTAGGCAGAGCAGCAGGCAGAGGGAGAGGGAGAAGCAGACTCTCCATCAAGCAGAAAGCCCGATGTGGGGCTCGATCCCACAACCCTAGGACTTTGACCGGGCCGAAAGCAGCCACTCAACCTACTGAGCCACCCAGATGCCCCTATTTCCTTTCCTTTCCTTGTTTTCTCTTTTTTCAGTTTCTTTGGAAATGTACCATTCTCCTCATTCACAGTCTGCCTTTCCAGCATTTACCTCTAAATAACTAATTTCATGGGATTGCTATTATTTCGATTGTTGCTTTTTAATTGTTGACAGCTCCATGGTTTCATAATTCATGGTAATTCATTTTATAAGTCATTCATATATTATCAGATCAGAAGTTTCTGGCAATGATAAACAAATGACTGGCCTTTCTTTTATAGCATTTAAACATTTTTTAAAACATCTTTCTTATTCATTAGATAATTTAGTTTTCAAAAAAAAAGGAATCATTTAAAATAGCTAACATTTCTGTTTGGTTTACCATCACTTTGTGGAATAGGTTTAGTGCATCTAGGTCAGTACTGCTTGAATTTCAGCAACATAGCATTTTAAATGAAAAAAAAAGTCATAAACCATCAGTGTTAACTATAATTTTTCATTATAATATTAATTGTGCACATACTAAAAAGATAATTACAAGGTGTTTTGATAGAACTGTAAAATCAAAGCAGATTTACAAATCATGATAAACAAAATTATGGAAACCCAAGCTAAGACTGAAATTAACAGATTATGTGACAAACTATATTTTATGGAAATGAAGTCACCATCCATGAGACAAGTAAAGGAATCACATGCCAACACCTTTGTAGGCCTTTTGGAGATTCAGTTTTCCTTCCAAGTTTTTTTTCAGTTTGAAATTCTGCCTAATGATATAATTTGTTCTTTACTTAGTGGGAAGCCATCATTTCTAAATTAAGTTATCTTTTGTTCTTTTTCTAACTAGCACAAAACAAAAATGTGGTACTTTTGGCGCCATTAAGAAAGTTGACAAAAATACAACTAAAGCACTAAAATTAGATAGTGTTGTTCAGCTATAATCATTCTGAATAGTAAAATAGGCTTCAATGAATTTTATTTTCGCTCACTGTTGAACACAAAACACAGAATTTTTAAAAATTATTGTTATTGTTCTTTCAGACTCCTGTTTGAGAAACATTATTCTAGACTTATAGAACCCTAAAATGTCCCTGTAACCATCTTAACCTTACAACCCAGATAACCATACTTCCTTGACCAACTCTGATTTTATGACATCCCATGATTCTTGCTGCCTGAGTCTCGCACTATGCACAAGAGTGACATTATTTTGCTGATTTTAAGGCTTACATTTAAGGTGGGAGTGCCAGGAATTTACTGTTTCACCTTCTCTGAGAGTAAAAAAGAATCTGAAGAGTGAAGCTCAGAGTTAGGTTCTGTGGATTTAAAGGGGAGTCAACTATCATTATCATTAAAATATGGTAAACAAACAAACAAAAACAAGCAAAACCAAAACCAGAGCCAGGACAGTGTAGTTAACCATACAGACTGTTGTCACACAGGCCTGGGTCATTAAAGGAAAACCTCAACAAAACTCTCCTTTCTAGACCCAGAATCTACGTTCCCTAGTAAGAATGCACTATAGCTAACAGAAGTGAGGGTTTATTCCTGCATTTACTTAAATTTGCTATATTAATTCATTTTTTTTAAAGGTGTGTCAAAGATAGGTTTTTTCTCCTTGGGCTTTATTTCCAAATTACGGTATTTAGTTCAGTGCTATTTCTGGTCTCTAACACACTAGCAGTAACTAGTGATATACTACCAATACGCTGGGGAGTTCTATTAGCTGTGTCCTTGCAGCAATGTGACAACTTAGCACCATGCATCTTGAATAGCTATGGATCACACATGAGAGCAAATATTGTTCTGTTATATTTTTTTCTACTTTAAGGGTTTGCATTTTTAAAAATATTTTTTATTTATGTATTTGAAAGAGAGACAGAGAGAATATGAGTGGGCAGAGAGAGAAGCAGGCTCCCCACTGAGCAGGGAACCTCACATGAGGCTCGATCTCAGGACCCTGAGATCATGACCTGAGCCAAAGTCCAATGCTTAACCTACTGAGCCACCTCCATGCCCCTACTTTAATACCTACCCCCAAGAAATCTTATGATGAACTGCAAGTTTTCTTTTCTTTTTTTCATTGTAGAGAGAAAGATACTGCATGATCTAAAGCCTATATGTTTTCAGATGCCTAACTATACACATACACTGGCTTATCACCACTAACATTTAAAATGTCTGGATGGCATACTTGCTCTGCACATTGCTCTTAGAAGTGGTCCTTGCTAACTAAGGAAATAGCTTTGATTCATGTATTAGACTGTCAGGTCTGCTTTAACAAAATACCACACACCAGGTGGCTAAAACAACTGAAATTTATTCTCTCACAGTTCAGGAGACCAGAAGTCCAAGATCAAAGTGTATGAAGGCTTGGCTTCCTCCAAGACCTTTTTCCTTGACTTGCAGATGGCTGTCTTCTTGCTGTGTCCCCACAGTCTTTTCTCTGTGTGTGAGCATCACTGGTGTCTCTTATTCTTATAATAACACTAGCCTTATTGGACCGGGACCTCTCTTTATGACCCCATTTAACCTTAATTACCTCTTTCAAGGCCTTATCTCCAAACATGAATTTTGGAGGAACACACTCAATCCATAACAGCTTACAACCTTAAGGAGATAATGGAGAACTATCTCGGCCACAGATGAAAAACAGCATCACATTTTTCCTCTAGACTGTATAGATCTTCACATGATTTGTATAATCTATATCCCAAGTTACCATGTCATGTGTCTTCCCAACAGATATTATTGTGGACACAAATAGTCCCAGATGTTCTTTGTGGTCTGAATCATGCTTAAGCAGGTTTCATCATCCTTTTTCATGCCAGAGATTGGAGAAATAATTCTATCATGTTCTCTAATCAATGTATAATTGGCTAGGGTTACTTCAAGTGGTATCTTTTTATTGGTCCAAATTAATATGTGGCCTCAAAAAGCAAACCAGTAAAAAGGGTTGAAATTATGCAGATTATAGAATATAGACCACATTGACAGTCCAGCCTGTGACGGAAGACATGCTTAAGTAAGACCCTGATGGTCCGTCAAGCCAACAGAACATCTCTATTGATAAGGACACTCTGATGTCACTGTTCTAGCAAGTGTCCTTTAAGTGTCCTTTAAGTTAGCAAGTGTCCTTTAAGTCCTAGCCAGGTGCCCAACAGGGAGTTTTTATATAAATCTCAGACTAACCTTTAGCTCTGGTACAACCAAATCAACCCCTGTCGGCCTCTTGGATGAGGTCCATCCTGAGCAACCCGATCCTGTTCTATTCATGTACACTCCATTACTGTGAGGGATAATTCTGATCCAAAGTCAAAGTTTGCTGGGACTATTAGCTTTCTATAAAATGTATAGTCAATCCACTTGTTCTAGAGGGGAGGGACTAGGTAAAACACAAACACAGAAGGTTACCACTTGGTACCCAGACAGAAGCTAGGAGAAGAGAACTGTGCTCTAAGAAAAAGATCTTCGGTCAGTACCCCAAATTGGAAACTCTGAGACTCTTTCCATCCCTTATCAAAAGTACAACTAGAAGACACACAGTGGACACACAGGTCAGCATAACAGAAAAGAACAAATGCAAGACTGCATTTCCTTCTCATTAACCACTTAAGTTTAATTTTGAAGTAGAGGAGAAAAGGAATCTCCCCCAGAACAACTTTGCCATTGTTGATTGCTCTCCAGATCTCAGCCTGATTCCCTCCTTAGTACTCCGAATGAGCAAAGAGCCACACAAGACTGTTAGTGCAAATAAAATCGTATATACCAATGGGCTAAATGTTGATTTGTATAATTAGCCAGCCCTGAGAGCTTTCGGTAAAAACTGCTTTGATTTTTGACTTTTAGAAAGTTGTTCTACCAGAGGATTATTATGGTAATTGAAATTAGGAATGGAATTATGGTTGAACCCTAAATAACATGATGTAGATGCTAAAACTGTTATTTAACTGTTACACTCAACAATTAGGAACAATGGAAAGGACAGGGTGTACTTGTAAGAGCTCTAATTTTAATTTTGGGATTGCCAATTTGTTAGCCTTTCACTCCTTCTTTAAAGGAAATATAAGGTCTTAAAGAACTTGCCCAAGGCCTATATTCAAGTAGAAAATTATGAGCTTCACTTCCTAAGGAGAAGATATTTATCTTCCTCCTTTGACAGAACCTTCACATTCACAGGTCTCAAAATCTCTGCTACAAAATAAGAGGCTCTCTGTGATGGATCAGTTGTAAGAGCTAATTACTCTAGGAACAATCTCTTTCTTTACAAGTGTTTGCATAGTTCATTATTTTTCTGGGAAAAAAAAAAGGGTATGTGGATTGCTACTATAAAGATGTGATTTATAGGTGGGATCAGGACCGGAGTTCAGTTGTCATAAAACATAATTCTGACAGTTAATTTGCTCATATCTTATCTGCTAAGATATTAGCAGGCATTTGAATATATGGGTATCAATGGCAAAGAGTTGTTATATATCTTCATTAGATGATGAAGAGGATTATTATGGTAATTGGAATCAGGAGTAACAAAGAATCAAACTAGAAATTAGAGTCACAAGAAGCAAATTGGTGAAAGGTAGGAAACATTTATTTTTCAAAAAAAGAAAAGGTATGGCCTGTCCTATATTTCTGCCAAGTCAACAGTGCATTTTATTTTTTGTCTATACCTTTAAAAAGGTACTTTAAAAAATACGTGCATGTTGGTATATCCATTCACAACAGAATTGGTGAGTCCTTGTTACCATCAGCCTCTCAAGGGATAGCACCATTAATAGTGTGGTATGTGGTATGTTATTTATTTTATGTATATACTATTATGATGGTATTGCTATAAGAATGGGTATATATAATATATGTTGTTCTGCAATATTAAACATATTATGAGTGACTTTCTATGTCATTATATGAGGGAGAACAGTTTTAATCACACACCTGTTCTAATAAATGCATTATTATTTTGGGGGGGGGAATAAGCAACATACTATAAACTGCTTTGCTCTACCAAGTGGAAATAGAGATGAGGACAGTGGTTGGAGGACTTTTAATTATCAAATCTGTTCTCTTCTGAATGATTTAAATTGTATCCATTACCATGTATCATTTTAATGATAGATAGCTAGATAAAGTGAGAGAGCAAGAAAGAAAAAGAGAGAGGCTGAAATTAAAAGGATAAATTTCAAAGGACAAAGTAGAAAACAATTCAGTTTGGTTGTGACTTTTACACATACACCCTAATATGAAAGATTGAATATATTTAACATATTAAATCTTTGGCCATTCATAGAAAAATCCACAAACAGGGAATTTTTTAAAAAATATTTTATTTATTTATTTGACAGAGAGAGATATCACAAGTAGGCAGAGAGGCAGGCAGGGAGAGAGGGGGAAGCAGGCTCCTCACCAAACAAAGAGCCCAATGTGGGGCTCAATCCCAGGATCCTGAGACCATGACTTGAGCCGAAGTCAGAGGCTTTAACCCACTGAGCTAGCCAGGTGCCCAAAAGGGAATTTTTATATAAATCTCAGACTAACCTTTAACTCTGGTACAACCAAATCAACCCCTGTCGGCCTCTTGGATGAGGTCCATCCTGAGCAACCCGATCCTGTTCTATTCACGTACACTCCATTACTGTGAGGGATAATTCTGATCCAAAGATTTTTTTTGTGTGGCCAACATGATTCTAATGAACAGACAGTCCCTAAGAAGTTTGATTTCTGCAGCCTAGCTTTGAATAATTTTTTGTTCTGAGGGAGTGCCTAGATTCAGTGAAGGGAAATCTTTATTTACTTTGATCTTAATAAGAGCTCATTTAAATCAAAGGTCCAGAGGCGCCTGGGTGGTTCAGTCTGTTAAGTATCCAACTCTTGGTTTCAGCTCAGTTCATGATCTCAGAGTTCTAAGGATCTGCACCATGGTTGGTGCAGAGTCTGCTTATCCCTCTCCTTCCCCGTCTGCCCTTCCTCTCAATCTCTCTCTTTCTCCCCAAAAATGAATTAAAAAATTCTTTTTTAAAAAAATAAAGCAAAGGTGCCAGCTAGGGACCTGCATGTGAGAACAAATATACTAAAAAGTGTGATTGCTCGGCATCGTGTTTCTTTCCAGTACATTGCACAGAATGTCCTCTATGAGGACTCCAGGGAAAATTTTCTTTCTAGTCTCAGAAACAGTTGAAAGCAACTCAGCAATTAATTTGTTTTTACATTATGGACAATGTGGATTTTGCAATAAAGCCTGTTTCTGGTTTTTATATTATGTTAAATGTGTAACTTAGATGTCCCTAGACCCCACCAGCCTAGGAGCACAAATGAGTCACATTAACATTAATTCCCGAATACTCTTGGCTGATGGGCCTCAACCCCCTACAGAGAGGACCCCTTGCTCTCAACATTTCAGCATCCCCCTTAGGGTATATCACATGTGCTTATGTTTGTTGATTGTAAGGAGAAGAAACAAACTTTGTTAGCTTATGCAAAGAAAAAGAAATTTATTATAAGGATTAGGAAACAATCTGTGGAACTTAAGGGCAAGACGCACCCTCGCATTGGAAAAGACTGGAACCAGATTCATGCGCCATCAGGAAGTTCCCTCTGTGTAATCATCTCTGCTCCTTCCTTTGTATGTTTTCTCTCTCAGTTTCTCTCTTTTTTGCTTGCCCTCTCTTTATCAGTTTCTCCTGTTGATCCAACTCATAACAGAAAATGAAGGCAACTGGGAACTTCCTAGTTTAGGCAATACAAGTCCAGGTGCCAGGGAGGGACAGAAAGTATTTTTTGGTCTCAAGAGTATGGCTGCTGTTTTTCCAAGCCACCAGATTGAGCTGCCAGGCTCCCGGGAGACTCTGTTCTGCGTTGCTCATTTCACAGGACAGTGTCTTTCTTCCATGTTTCCCAAGGCCACTCTACCTGAAACCACAGCCCTCGAGCTGCCTGTAGGAGTGCCCTTAAAACAAATCTCCAAGCAGCAAGCCCTCAGGATACTGAGACATCATTTCGGCCATCTGTGTACCTGTAGCAGGGTGAGAAGCATGTCTCCCCATAGAAGGCAGATGTCATCCCTGAGTCCAGGCAACGTTAATTCTGCCCCAGTTGACACGACACAGAGTACAAATGTTATTTGAGCCCCATGATATTTGAGTGATTTTGAAACCCCTCATTTTTTTCCATCCTAAATATAAATTTAAAATACACAATGTGTATACTTTGCTCTAGTCAAATCCTACAAGGCCCAACATGGAGAGGAAATAAAAGCTGAGGTCTTTGGGAGAACTCAAGTAAAGACAGAGCAGGAGATACCCACACCTGAGCTGGCTGCCTCCCCAGGTTGATGCTGGAGGATTCCTTGAAACATTTTTGGCTCTACAGCCTTCTAGACTAGGTGGGCAGAGAAGTCGGACTAAGTTTTTAAAACTTTTTAAATGTTTGAGCATTGCTACCTAATGTTACTGCTGGCATAAAATTTGAGAGTGCACTAACTTTATGTGTGTGCCTCTGGAAGAACATTTAAAAGTGAACCCAATTTGGACCCGTGTTAGCGAGAAATGCCACAGTGAGTTTTTTCCTCCCCCTCTAATCACCTCACAGAGAGACCTGGCTCTCCATGTTAATTTGAGTTCTCTTTCCCGCCAAGTCCCACTGACACATTTTTACAATGAAAATTGAAAAGACAAAAAAAGTACGTCTTACTGATACAAAAGAGAGAAGGGAACCATCAATAAGCCAAACACTTATGAAGAATTTCTAAAAAAACAAGTGCACATGGGACCCCATTCCAGATGTAGGAAACTACCTGCAATTCAACAAATACAAAGAAAAAATCTTTATGGCCCAACTAGCTTTAGAGGTAAATTTCATTCAATTCTTCCTGGAACGGATAATTCAAAAGACACATAAGCTGTTTTAGCAACTTAAAAAAATGAACTTTTAAATCAAGAATATGAAATTCGAGAATATAACATTGTGTAGGCTATTTAAAGTTTTTGTTGTGGTTGTCTAATCAAATATTCTTGCTTATCCCCCCTGAAAATAATAAGAAAAAGTTATGTGTCTAGGTTTCATACAGTGAGTTTATTTTTCATTTAACATACCATGAATCAAAGATGCTTTACACATTTGAAGTCAGGGTCCAAAAGAAGTCATTAATATTAAACCTATTACAAGATCCTTCTATTTGGAGAAAAATTGTGATTCTCCTATCTCCAGAGCACAGGTCAAAATGTAAGTATATGGGCTATTTGGTTCCACTTCCTCATTTTCCTTTTAGTCAAAAACAAACAAATAAGTTGGCTTCTTTCCTTTTAAGGATCTGGTTATAAATATGCTTGATTCAATTAAAATATACAGGAGGGTTAGGGTAGTTGAAAAAGGTATTTATAATTACTCAAGGTAACTTAATAGCTGTTTTGTAACTCCAGGCTAGCAGTACCTAATATAACAAATAATGCACTCAAGAAACTAGAGTCTTAGCTCAGTTGCTCATATGTACAAAATCTTAAATAAATATTAATAAATTAGAAGCCCTAATGTATATACAATGTCTAAAAATAGAAATTGGTTTAGGAAAATGCCTATAAATGTAAAGATAATTCACCATTTTATTTTTTTTATTTTTAAAATTTTAATCCCAGTATAATTAACATACATCATTATATTAGGTTCAGGTGTACACTTTAGTGATTTAACACTCCCGTGCATCACCCAGTACTCATCATGACAAGTGCGGTCCTTAATCCCCGTCACCTATTTCACCCATCTCCCTACCCACCTCCCCTCTGATAACCATCAGTTTGTTCTCTATAGTTAAGAGTTTGGGGGGTTTTGGTCTTTTATTTGTTGGTTTGCTTTCTCTTTTTTTCTTTGCATGCTCTCTTTCTTAAATTTCACGTAAGATGGAAATCATACAGTGTTTATCTTTTTCTGACTAACTCAATTTACTTAGCATTATACCCTTTAGATCCATCCATATTGTTGCTAGATTTAATTTTTTTTATGACTGAGTAATATACCATTGTGTGTGTGTCTGTGTGTGTGACTGTGTGTCTGTGTGTGTATGTATAGATATATATCACTTCTTTATCCAATTATCTGTTGATGGACACTTGGGTTGCTTTCATAATTTTGGCTATTGTAAATAATGCTGCAATAATCATAGGGGTACATAGATCTTTTCAAATTAGAGTTTTCATATTCTTTATGTAAATACCCAGTAGTGGAATTACTGGATCATATTGCAATTCTATTTTTAATTTTTTGAGGGACCTCCATATTGTTTTCCACAGTGACTGCACCAGGCTGCATTCTCATCAAGAGTGCATGAGGGTTCCTTTTTCTCTACATCCTCACCAACACTTGTTGCTTGTGTTTGTGATGTTAGCCATTCTGACAGATGTGAAGTGATATCTCATTATAGTTTTGATTTGCATTTCTCTGATGAGTGATGTTGAGCATCACATGTGACATCTTTTCACATGTCTGTTGGCCATCTGGATGTCTTCTTTGGAGAAATGTCTGTTCATGTCTTCTGCCCATTTTTAATTGGATTATTTAGTGTTTTAATGTTAGATTATAGAAGTTCTTTATATATTTTGGATACTGGCCCTGTATCACATATGTCATTTGCAGATATCTTCTCCCATTCAGTAGGTTGTCTTTTAGATTAACAAATTTAAAAGTTTGTTTCCTTTGCTGTGCAGAAACTTTATTTTGGTGTTATCCCAATAGTTTATTTTTTTTAAGATTTTATTTATTTATTTGACAGAGAGAGAAGGAACATAAGCAGGGGGAACAAGAGAGGGAGAAGCAGGCTTCCCACTGAGCAGGAGGCCAATGTAGACCTCGATCCCAGGACCCTGGGATCATGACCTGAGCCAAAGGCAGCTGCTTAACAACTGAGCCACCCAGGTGCCCCCCAATAGTTTATTTTTGCTTTTGTTTCTCTTGCCCAAGGAGACATATCTAGAAAAATGTTGCTATGACCAACATCAGAGAAATTATTCCCTATGCTCTCTTCTAGAAGTTTTATGGCTTTAGGTGTCATATTCAGGTCTTTAATCCATTTTGAGTTTATTTTTTTGTATGTTGTAAGCAAGTGGTCCAGTTTTGTTCTTTTGCATGTAGCTGTCCAGTTTTCCCAGTAGCATTTGTTGAAGAGAATGTCTTTTTCCCATTGCGTAATCTTGCCTCCTTCGTCAAAGATTAACTTACCATATAATTGTGGGTTTATTTCTGAGCTGTCTATTCTGTTCTGTTGATCTCTGTGCATTCTTTTGTGTCAGTACCACACTGTTTTGATTACTACAGCTTTATAGTAAACCTTTAAATTGGGGAGTGTGATACCTCCAGTTCTGGTTTTCTTTTTCAAGATTGCTTTGACTGTTTGGGGTCTTTTGTGGTCCCATACACATTTTAGGATTTGTTCTAGTTCTGTGAAAAATGCTATTGGCATTTTGTTAGGGATTGCTTTGGATGGTATAGGCATTTTGACAATATTCATTTGTGTCATCTTCAATTTCTTTCATCAGTGTTTTATAGTTTTCAAAGTATAGGTCTTTCTTTTACCTGTTTGGTTAAGTTTATTCCTAGGCATTTTACTGGCTCTGGTGCAATTGTAAATTGGACTGTTTTCTTCATTTCTCTCTTTACTACTTCATTATTACTGTATAGAAACAATGGATTTCTTATACTGATTTTGTGTCCTGTGACCTCACAGAACTCATTTATCAGATCTAGTCATTTTTTGGTGGAGTCTTTAGGGTTTTCTTTGTAGAGTATCATATCATAGTTTAGAGTTGTAGAGTATCATGTCATGTAAATAGTTAAAATTGTACTTCTTCCTTACCCATTTCAGTGCCTCTAATTTCTTTTTCTTGTCTGATTGCTGTGGCTGGGAATTATAGTACTATGTTGAATAAGTGTTTAGAGAGGACATCCTTATCTTATTCCTGATCTTAGGGAAAAAGTTCTCAATTTTCACCATTGAGTATGATGTCAGCTGTGGGATTTTCACATATGGCCTTTATCATGTTGAGGTGTTTCCCCTAAACCTACTTTTTTGAAGGTTTTTTTTTTCATGAATTGGTGTTGTAGTTTTTCAAATGCTTTTCCTGAATCTAGAGAAATGATCTTACAGTTTTTATCCCTTCTCTTGCTGATGTGCTGTGTCATGTTGATTGATTTGTGAACATTGAACCACCCTTGCATTCCAAGAATAAATTCCACTTGGTGGTGAATGACTTTTTAAATGTATTGTTGGATTCAGTTGCTAATGTTTTGTTGAGAATTTCTTCATCTGTGTTCCTCAGAAATAATGACTGTAGTTTTTGTTGTTGTTGTTGTTGTTTGTTTGTTTGTTTTGTAGCATCTTTATCTGGTTTTGGTATCAAAATAATGTTGGCCTCCTAGAATTTGGAAGCTTTTCTTCCCTTCTATTTTTTAGACTAGTTTGAGAAGAATAAGTATTAACTCTTATTTAAATGTTTGCTAGAATTCTCTTGTGAAGCTATCTAGTCATAGACTTTTATTTGTTGGCAGTTTTTTGATTACTGACCCAATGTCATTGCTGGTAATTGGCCTGTTCAATTTTTCTACTTCTTCTAGATTCAGTTTTATGAAGTTATCTATTCCTAGGAATTTATCAATTCCTTCTAGGTTGTCCAATTTGTTGGCATGTAATTTTTCATCACATTCTTTTATATATAAATAAATCCCTTGTATTTATGTGATGTGGATTATTATTTTTCCTCTTTTACTTCTGATTTTCTTTGTTTGAGACTTCTCTCTCTTTTCTGTCTTTTGATGAATCTGGCTAAATTTTATCAATTTTATTGATCTTTTCAAAGAGTTTTAGAATCTATTGATAGGCCTCATAAAATCTTACCTTAACAGAAACTAAAAAGGTATTTGGGGAAATATTGCTGATTAAGCAAAATTTTTGGTAAAACAGGAAGAAAAATGTAATTCCTTTGCATAACAAATAGCTGTCTGAACACATCATCACCACTATTTGCAAAATTTCAAAGAGTCACTGTTAAAATTTGTAAAAAGATAACATTATAACCATTATTATTTAATATTGCTTTACATGTCCTAGCCAATACAATTAAGAAAAAAAAAAACTATAGAAAATAGGCAGAAGGTAGCAAAATTCTAGATAATGAAATTCTTTACCTGAAAATTTCAAGTGACTCAATTTTAAAACTTAAAAATGTAATTGAAGACTTAACATGGTGACCAGCTATAAAGTGATATATATAACACTTTCTTATATACCAATTTGTAAGTTAAAAATTAAAATTAAAAAAGATTGACTGAATAAAATACCCCAAAACAAACTCAAGTATTAATACAGGAATTTAAAATATGACTAAAGTATTATTTGAAATTAGTAAGCAAAAAATAAAATTTCAATAACTGATAGTAGGACAAATGACCAACAATTTGGGAAAGTACAAAGTTAGGGGCCTACCCCATCACTTAGAGCAAAATAAATTCCATATGTGTTAAAAGTTGAAATGTAAAATATGAAACCATAAATTTTTAGAACAAATATGAATACATATTTAGATAACCTTGGATTAAATATGCCCTATCTAAAGAAAAAAAAAGATAAAGGAAAAGGTGATAGTTTGTGCTTCATTAGCTATCAAAATCTTTAGAATGTTTAAACAAGCACCATAAACAATATTGAAAGACAAATGACAGTGTTTATATATAGCAAAGGCTAAAGTTATGCAGTCTAAAGAAAAAGATAAAGAATGCTTAAAATCCAATTCACAGAAGTGGAAATAAATGACTTATAAGCATAAGAAACAGGAAAAAAATCCAGCTCCACAAATATTCAAGTAAATGCGCATAATAATGCTATTTGAGTGTCTGGTTACTTTTTTATTATCCAATTATTAAACAGTTTTAAAAGAGGGTTTTTTTTTTTTTAAGATTTTATTTGAGAGAGAGAGAGCGAGCACAAGTGGATAGGAAGGGCAGAGGAAGAGGGAGAAACAGGCTCCCCACTGAGCAAGAAACACAATATGGGGTTCCATCTGGGATCATGACCAGAGCTAAAGGCAGATGCTTAATGGACTGAGCCACCCAGGCACCCTAAAAGAGATTTTTTAAAGAAAGCAATATTAACTAAGATATGAACAAACTGGTGGTACACTTAGATATTGTTGATTGGTGAAAAATCTTTCTAGAAGAAAATTTGGAGATATGTATTTTAAAGCCTTATAATGTGAAGACATTTTGACCCATTTCTGGGATTTATCTAAAAAAAGCAGACAGAGATACATAGAGGTTTATCACATAACAAAATTGTTTGTAGTAGAAAATTGGCATAATGTTAAAGTGTTATAGTGGTTGGATAAATTATAGCACATTCATATCATGAAGCATAACAGTCATTTAAATGTACAATGTGATTATTTATTGTCCTGGAAGGACAGTTACATATAATAATAGATTTGAATCAGAAAGAATACACAGCCTATGTTAGGTGTCATTCCTGGTTGAGTAAATATGGCTGATTTCTGTTTTGTTTGTATTGATTGTTGTTTTTTAATTTGCCCCCAATGATCATGTGTCACTTGTACTCTACTTCTCTAAATATTTTTGAAAAATCAGTTCAGTGATACGAATTCGTTCTACATATAAATGCTACCCCAATATTGGAAATATGTTTGTCCATCCTTCTTTAAAAAGCAGAGAGAACTGCTCCCATAGTTATTTACATTATGCTATATGAGCTTCTGTATATTAAGTTTGCAGTGAGTATTCAAAAATAAGAGGAGGAGGAAGGGAATAAAGAAAAGGTGAACAGAAGATGTAACTACAGAACCACTCTGTTTAACAGCTATTGTCAGCTGTCCATCTTTAAGTGGTTCTCAAGCAGGGATGGTAGCACTCTTAGAAGTTTTTTGGACATATTGGGGAAAGGGCCTTTTTTGGTTGTCAGAGAGACTAGTGTGCACTACTGAGATTTAGTGGGTGTAGGGAAGAGGGAAGAGAGGCTAATAATCTTGAGTGCTTGGAAAGCCCAGAACAAGAAAAGTTGTCCTGTCTGAAATGTCAGTAAGCACTCTCCACTGAGAAACTCTGCTAAACTAAATCATGAAAACGTATACTATAACCCCTAGAGCAACCACTAAAATAACAAAGGGTTATAGGTAATGTGCCAATAAGGGATATGAAATAGAATCATAAAAAATATTTTAAAACAACAAGAACAGCAAAACACCCTGTTTATCTCTCTGGCCTAATTCTGTACTCCCTTCTTCCTGTGGGCCTGCATTCACACCTCAGATTTGCCCAACTTCCAACAAAGTAGATTTCAGAACAAAAAATTATAACATGGGATAAAGAGGGCAATGATAACCGAGTCAATCCATCAAATGGATATAATGATCTTAAAAGTTTATGCATCTAATAGCAGAGTTTCAAAAACCCTGAAGCAATATTGACAGAATGGTAAGGAGAAATTGATAACACCCCAATTATTATAGTAAGAAATTCCAATACCAAAGATATATGTAAAATCCCTGAATTTTTGGAAACTAAACAAAACATTTTTTTTTTTAAGATTTTACTTATTCATTTGACACAAAGAGATCAAAACCAGGCAGAGAGGCAGACAGAGGAGGTGGGGGAAGAAGGCTCCCCACTGAGCAGAGAGCCAAACGTGGGGTCCCATGACCCTGAGATCATGACCCGAGCCAAAGGCAGAGGCCCAAACCACTGAGCCACCCAGGTGCCCCTAAACAAGACATTTCTAAAAGGGCTGTGGGTCAATGAAGAAATCAAATGGAGAAAGAAAATAATTTTGCATCAAATGAAAATGAAAACACAATATATATAATTTATTAAATTAAATTAAAACATAACATATATAATTAATAATTATATACAATAACATAATATATAATTAATAAAAATAAATAAATAATGAAAATATTATATAAATATATATATGATATTGCTGAAGGAAGTATCCCTATCTGCCTATATTAGAAAAGAAAAAAGACCCATCTTGGAAAAGGAAAAAGCAAATTAAACTGAAATTAAACCAAAAGAAGAAAATGAAAAATATCAGAAAGAAAATCAATTAAAACAAAAAATTAAGTGTTTTTTAAAATCAATAAAATTTCTAAATCTCTATCTAGACTAATAAGAAATGAGAGAGAGAGAATATAGATATTAATAATATCCTAACAAGATTTGCTCATTTTTTTCATTGAAACCATAACTTCTTCATGCGTATTAAGTGCTAAACGATATTTGAACAAATGTATTTTTCTACTTGTCTTGCATCTTATTGAAAACAGAAATGTCTTCGGGTTTCTATGCATGGGAAAAAAAAAGTCTAAAATGGAGAACAGATTGTCTTATTAAAGAAGCCAAAATATCGCAGCACCAGGAGATTATGTCTGAAAATGAAACTGCTTATGACCACCATCATTTAAAAAAATAATTGCTCTTTGTCAAGGAAAAGTAGTTGAAAACCCATTTTTCTTTAAATGTATGTAAGCTTTACTGCAAACTCCTATGACATTTCACTGTGAATTGAACAGTCTTTCAGTGCCCAGGCCTCAAGTGCACAGACATGTCTCTATTTTCCTCCTGTCTTGAAGACTGACCTGTGTGTCTTCTAACTGTGCTCTACACATCTCTATCTAGATTCAATTTCTCCCCCGCCACCCCAAAAAATTGGAAATCCGCTGAGATTTGTCACATAACAGGTATTGCATTCAGGGCTTATTTTCATCTTTTGGGCTTTGTAAGGATGAAAGAAGCTTACACTGTAGATGTCTCAAGTGAACATTTCTTGTTTTATCAAAATTTGAGTTTTTACCAACACTTTACGTGTAACATCAGAAAGACGAAGGGAAGAAAGGCTGTGCTTATATAGGGGTGCTGGGCAGTTGTTCAAGAATGAGTTCCAGATGCTGTAACCTTGAAGACCTTGGTTTCCAAGGAAGGCCTGTGTCTTTCATGAGATAAGATGCTCAGAAGGATAAATTTCCTTTTGAAACCAGATGAGTCCATCGCGTCAGTAGCTGTGACTTGAAAGGAGAGGATTTACTTACCCTGTCAGGTTGTGTCAGTCTGTCGAACAGGACCGTGGTGCAGGCCGGTGTGTCAGAGCAATCAGAACATCTCAGAGGAATCTGGATGTGGGTAGTATCCATGGGCCATAGATTTCTGCTGCTATTTTTGTTCTGTTGCTCATTTTTGTCACAATTCAAAAGAATGAAGAGTATTCAGTAACCTCGTTTTTGGAAAATGGCAAAAGTCAGAACTTATTGGATGGCTTGTTTTCTGGGGGTTTTCTTCCTTACTTTCTTTTTCTTTTTTTAAAATATTTTGTTTATTTGACAGACAGAGATCACAAGTAGGCAAAGAAGTAGGCAGAGAGAGAGGAAGGGAAGCAGGCTCCCTGCCGAGCAGAGAGCCCAATGCGGGTCTGGATCTCAGGACCCTGGGATCATGACCTGAGCCGAAGGCAGAGGCGTTAACCCATTGAGCCACCCAGGCACCCCTCTGGGGGTTTTCTTAAAGAATAGTTTAATAGTTTAATGTGGGATGCCTGGGTGGCTCAATGGGTTAACGCCTCTCTGCCTTCGGCTCAGGTCATGATCCCAGGGTCCTGAGATCCAGACCCGCATTGGGGTCTCTGCTCGACGGGGAGCCTGCTTCCCTTCCTCTCTCTCTTTCTGCATGCCTCTCTGCCTACTTGTGATCTCTGTCTATCAAATAAATAAATAAAATCTTTAAAAAAAAAAAAGAATAGTTTATTGTCTTCATAGTTGCTTGTTGGAAAAAAGATTATAAGACATGAATACTGATGAAATGAGAAAGACAATTCTACCAAAGGTTTTCTGAGAAGTATACCTTTCCTACTGTGAGTGTTGTGTGTATTATTATGTTTCAGTGAAACATTCTTTGGTCTATGTTTCTATGATTCTGTTTAAAGGAAGGCTTTCTGTTACCAGTGTGACAGACCTATCAAGTGATGACAAATTTACTGAGCAGCTACTGTGTCCAGCACTGAGGCTCCCTCAGAGCTCATCCCTCATCTCCCCGGTTCCACCATTGCTTTCTCACAATCTATTTTCCCAAACAAAAGCACTTACAATGATTTTGCTTTTTTTTCCAAGATGTAAACAAGTCTTCTTTCCTCTGCTCAAGACCCTCCATTAGGTTTCTTTGGAATTCAGAATAAACTCCAAACTCCTTATCCTAGCTTTAGAAGGTCTTCATATTCTGGCCTCTGCTTATCTCTCTATCATCCTTTCCTTCTTCTCCCCATTCACTCACTCTGCTCCAACAACTTTCACCCATTCAGCCAAGATTTATAGATTTCATTTCTTAAAGAGGGCTTTAATCTGTCAGTTGCCACTTCCCATCATTAGCTCTCACCTCAAACACTACAACAGTCTCTACCTCATCTTCCTACTTCTAGCCTGGGTCTTTCCACACGGTAGCCAGAGTGATCTTTTGAAAACACTACTCGGATTATTTCACTTGCATGCTTAATATATTTAAATGGTACCTCACTGCCATCATGATTGCTTAAAAACTTCTTAACCTGGCTTATAAGGCATGTCCCAATATAGTTGCTATTTATCTCTCTACACTCCACACTCACAACCCTGTTCTATTCACCCCCACCCCACAGCTGCCAGACTCCTGCCATAATTTGCAGTTTTTAGTCATGGTCTCAAATCACATTTACAGTGCTTTTTTTTTCTTGAACTGCAATGTCCCTTCCATCTTTTTCTGCTTTAAAAATGTCTTACCCATGACCAAAAGCACATAGACCCTAAATGTTACAGCTTTTTAAAAATGCAGCTCCTTTAAAAATTATACATGCAATATTTTCCCAAGGTATGTCCACAACATCAAGGTGTGACATGATTAGAATAGATTCCAGCATCAGTAACAGACTGGTACTCTCCCCCCGCCAGGTCAGTTCTCTTAGCACTTCTCGCCCCAAACTTAGCACCAGACTCGACCCCCTTACTCTTAGTTGAGCATAACATCATAGTGCTCTTGCTCACTCCTGCAAAGCTGACCCCAAACAGAAGAGCCTAGCCATCAAACACAGCTTATGCCTCTTGCCCTGAAAGGTAAAGAAAGTAAATAACCTTTCTTTTTTCATTGGTAGGGTTCTATAGCAATATCCAGAATCTAAATGCAAATGGCTATGTTGTGGGATGAGAAGAAGGAGTCACAGCTCCTCCAAACAACAGCCTCTAAGCCCCAGGGCCTTGACTAGCCCCAAATTTCTTGTTATGTGCAATTCAATGATGTCATACATAACTCTAACAGTAAGTTTTCCTTTAAATGATGTGGATGATTTTGTGCTAGTATACTGAGTTTAAGAAATTATTTCCAAGCAGGACAAAGCATTAAAATAATTTTTTATTACTCTGCTGTACTTAGGACACAGTTTCTCACCCTGTCACCTTCATGTGTCCTTTCCCCCAAAAGTACAGGGACACTGTGCTTTCTCTTGGGTTCTAAAAGGCCTGGACCTACATAGGGAACCCAGAAACTCTGAACACGTTTGCTCTCTAGGACCTACAGGGTTGTAAAAGAGCATCTTAGCTCTAATAGTAGATGAGTTGTGCGATGGTAGTTGCTGCCTGGGAAAAAACCCAGAAGGCTGAAGATGTCTCTTATCTATAGTTCCCATCAGTAGTGCAAGCAGAAGTTTCTTTTTTTCTACAGACATGGAAAGATTGTGCTTATTGTATGTTAACAAATAACCTGCATTCAAAGGAATTATTCTGCAGGTAGCAACTAAATATGCCTGGAGAGCATTCTACCCAGTTTTCCCTCCTATGTGTGGACAGACTACACTCTTCCATTAATTTCTTCTTTATACATCCCTGTTATGATGATTGTACTGAAGTAAGAGATTAAGGAAAGAAGGAGAAAATGATGTAATCCTCCTCAAATTAAATCAGGTTTAAAAACGAGTTTTTCTTATTTAATGTTACATAGACCCCTTCTCATTAGTTTATATCTACATCCACGGATTGAGAATCACTCATACTTGGGAAATCCCATAGAAAAATGGAAATAATGAATTGGGGAATCCTGGTTACATTTTTCTGATATTATTTGGATTCTGGCTGCTTTGCTTTTGCTTACTAGTAGGACTGGAAAAGGAATGGGGCGGTGTCAACCTGCCTTTAGGTTCGTATCCTACAGCTGCAAACAAGGGCTCTGCATTTGTATTTTAATATGATCTGTGGTTTTTTTTTTCTTTTAATTGAAGTATGGTTGACAAACAGTGTCACATTAGCTTCAGGTATACAACATAATCATTCCACAACGATATTCTCTGTGCTTTCCTTTCATCCCGTGATTTATTTATTCCCAAACTGGAAGGCTATACTTCCACCTTCCCTTGGCTCATTTTGTCCATCCCCTCACCCTTCTGACAACTGTAGTTTCTGCTTTTGTTTTATTTTGTTTTTTAGATTCCACATATAAGTGAAATCATATGGTATTTGCCTTTCTTTGACTGACTGACTTCACTTAGCCTAATACCCTGTGGGTCCATCCATGTTGTCACAAATGTCAGCATCTCATTCTTTTTTATGGCTCAGTAATATTCCATTATATATATATATATATATATATATGTATGTACATATATTTATATGTATAACACTTCTTCTTTATCTATTCATTGTTAATGGACACTTAGGTTATTTCCGTATCTTGGCTATTGTAAATAATGCTGCGATAAACACAGATATGTATAGATCTTTTTTAATTAGTGTTTTCATTTAATTTGGGTAAATATCCAACAGTGGAATTACTGGGTCATTGGTAATTCTATTTTAAATTTTGAGAAACCTCCATACTGTTTTCCACAATTATTTTGATAATTTACATTCCCACCATCATCGCACAAGGCTTCCTTTTTCTTTGCATACTTGCCAGCACTTGTTACTTCTTCTTTTTTATTTTAGCCATTCTGACAAGTGTAAGATGATATCTCATTGTGTGTTTTTTTTTTTTTTAAAGATTTTATTTATTTATTTGACAGAGAGAGATCACAAGTAGGGAGAGAGGCAGGCAGAGAGAGAGGAGGAAGCAGGCTCCCTGCTGAGCAGAGAGCCCGACGCGGGACTCGATCCCAGGACCCTGAGATCATGACCTGAGCCGAAGGCAGCGGCTTAACCCACTGAGCCACCCAGGCGCCCCTCTCATTGTGGTTTTGATTTGCATTTCTCTGATGATGAGTGATGTTGAGCATCTTTTCATGTGTCTGTTGGTCATCTGGTTGTCTTCTTGGCAAAATGTTTAATCAGATCATTTGGTCTTTTTAAAATCAGATTATTTGGGTGTTTTGTTTTGTGTTTGGTGTTGAGTTGTGTACGTTCTTTATACATTGCTGATACGAACCCTTTTTTGGATATGTCATTTACAAATGTCTTCTCCCATGCAGTAGGTTTTCTTTTAGTGTTGTGGATTGTTTTCTTCACTGCAAAACCTTTTTATTTTTGTGTAATCCCAATAGTTTATTTTTGCTTTTGATTCCGTAGACTGAGGAGGCATGTCTAGAAAAATGTTGCTAAGGCCGATGTCAAGAAATTCCTGCCTGTGTTTTCAGTGCAGTCCCTAGCAAACTACCAACAGCATTTTTCACAGAGCTGTAACAAAAAATACTAAAATTTGTATGGAACCACAAAAGGCTCAGAAGAGCCGAAGCAATCATAAGAAAGAAGAATAAAACTGAAGGTATCACAATCCTAGATGTCAAGATACATTACAGACTATAGTAATCAAAACAGTGTGGTACTGCCACAAAAATAGACATATAGATCAACGGAACAGAATAGAAAGCCCAGATATAAACCCATACTTATATGATTCAGTAACCTATGACAAAGAATATATAACAGGGAAAAAAGTTTCAATACATGGTGCTGGGAAAACTGGACAGCTACGTGCAGAAGAGTGAAACTGGGTCACTTTCTCACAGTATACTCAAAAAATAAACTCACAATGGGCTAAAGACCTAATGACACCTGAAACCATGAAGTTTCCAGATGGGTGTTGTTATTTTAAGTTTCCTATCCATTAAATAGCAATCTCAATTTTTCAGTTCAATCTCTACCACCACTTCAACTGTTGATTATGGAGCACTTGCCGAGGACTGGAATCTCATCTACATAGTTTAAATGCAGCAACCCATAGGTACCAGCAATTCATTGGTACCTTCTACCCATAGGTAAAATCAAGGTGGCCATTTTATACTCAGGGGAAGAGAGTTTAAGTGGCTTATCTAAATTCATGCCATCTGGGGACACCTGGGTGGCTCAGTTGGTTAAGTGACTGCCTTCAGCTCTGGTCATGATCCTGGAGTCCCAGGATCAAGTCCAAGTCTGGCTCCCTGCTCAGCAGGGAGTCTTCTTCCCTCTCTGACCCTCCCTCCTCTCACGCTCTCTCTCATTCTCTCTCAAATAAATAAATAAAATATTTTTAAAAATAAAAAATACATAAATTCATGCATCTGATAAATGCAACTGGGCTGCACAGTAAAGGAATCTTCTTTTATCCTAGCCTAGTAAAGCATTTGTGGTTGAATAGTTCAGCTGGTCAGAGGTTAACCTTCAGTGCTAATGAGGTCAAAGTCATAAATGTGAAGCTTAAGTAAGGGCTTTCCTCTGATTCATAACTGGAAGTTCAACATTTAACCCTAGTCAGTAAATGTGTGCTATGGTTCACAAAAATAGAATGGAAGATTGGGTGGCTTAATATAAACCCTTCCCTAGTGCTGGAGGCAGGACTCAGAAAACGTGGTTCCTGATAAATAGTCAAAATCCTGTTTTTCCAAAAACAATCATTATATTTAAGCTAGCAAGTCATCTATTGTTTTCACTCTAATAGCCAGGCAATGGTAAAGTCAGAAAATGGTTGAGCTGGATGCCATCCTCTGATGTCTCTGGTCCAATCCCTTCATTTGACAAGTAGTGGACCAAATTAAAATTCATGACTAGGGGCAGAGGCAGGGGTTATTGGATTGTTTCTTTAATGTCTCTCAGTCAGAGGCAGAGAGCAAGAATAGAACTTGATTTTTCTGACTCCTGGCTTATGACTCTTTTGACCAAATGAGGGAGAGGATGCACTGTGGCCCCAAGCCAGAGAGCAATGATTTTCTGGCCACCTGGGTGTGAGGATCAGTAAACTAACCTGCCTCCAGATGGAAGAGAGAGAATGGAGTTTATTATTTCCCTGAGGAAATGGCCCATTCTGAAGGACACCTTTCTTGATTCTCATTGAAATTCTCTACTTTTCCTTTAAGCTTGTTGAAATTAACATTTTTCTTTGTTTCTTTGTCTTATTAGTTTCCCCTTTCTTCTTCTCAGAATCCTAAACCGTAACATTCTCTATGAACAATAGCCCCAAGGTTGTCTTTCATCAGTAAACACCAACTAGCCTCTTCCAACTTGAAGTATTACTTCAAGAAGGGTGGCTGTTTTTGTAGATTCCTTTGCTGTCTTCATATAGAAAATTCTAGGAATCTTTTAGAGAGTGGCTTTTATACTAATGCTGCTTTCTAGAATACACCTCTCTATATAGGTCAGTTCTCCTTTCATCTTTAAATTGTATGATTTGGCAGGCTGTTGGCAATGACAGACAACAAACAAACATAGAGACTAAACAGTTGCATAGGAAGAAAAGTAAAGTAAATCAGGAATCTAAACATTTAGTACATACATGACTCACATTGTTTTCAGCCAGCTAGAGTCACCTTTCTTCACTGATGGAATTGAAAACCAGTGAAAAGAAAGGGATGTGATGGTGTCGTAACACCACTAATAAAGTCTGTCTAAATCAACATCAAACTTCTAGTTTTACTTTCTGAATTCGACTTCCTATCTCCATGATATCCAATGATGACTGTAAAGAAAGTAATTAGGATGGAGCACCTGGGTGGCTCACTGGGTTAAGCCTCTGCCTTCGGCTCAATTCATGATCTCATGATCTCAGGGTCCTGGGATCAAGCCCGGCATCAGGCTCTCTGCTCAGCGGGGGGCCTGCCCCCCCACCCCCGCCTCTCTGACTACTTGTGATCTCTGTCAAATAAATACATTATAGTTTAAGATTACACATAAGCTTCAAACAAGTGATGGGATTCTTTTTTTAAACTTATTTGTACCAGTGAACAACTGTAGTGAGCTTCAGGGTCACCGAGAGGACTTCTCAAACACAGATTGCTGTGGCTGCAATCCCAGAGTTTCTGATGGGGTAGGTCTGGGTAAGACCTGAGAATTTGCATTTTTAACAAGTTCCCAGGGACGGCTGGTCCTGAAACCACGTTTTGTAAACCACTGATTCATAACAATAAAAGTCTGAGTCCTTTCTTTCCTTCGGCATAAATAGACACCTTAACACAAAAGCAGTAACCATTTGACACTCAGCATTTGACAAGAATCAGATTTGGATTTTTTTTTAAAGTCTGGAGAAAATTACTGTGACATTTTCGCTCTGCCTGTCTTCCACAGTTTCTCAGTCCAGGTGAGTCTCAAGTTACTCACTCCCAGCCAGCTTGTCAAATCTAATTCCACATATAAGGATATTGGAAAATGCAGTAAAATGTTTATATATTCAGTTGATCTTGTGAACATCTAACAATTGTCTTTGGGAAACCAGTAGTTCAAGGTACGGAATTAGGTAAATGCTGCATAATATTCCTGAAGCACAAACGGGAAACATTGTAAACAGGAGAAAAACACGCAGCAGTTTTGATTTTAGGAGCTAGCTGGGTGGCACCATGCGTTCAGCCTTGTTACCATCCTGAATGAAGTCAGTCACCTTGCTAAGAAGTCAAAATAAATATTAGCAAGATAAGAAAGAGGGAGATAAGGAGGAAAGACTTCTATAAATAATTACCTTATAGCTACTCGTAACATTCCTGTAGTTTTAGGGCACGGTAGAAATAGTTTCATCTTTTCTCCCTTTAAAAAAAAGTGGTCAGAATTGTAATATATATCACGCTCATTTACTTTCACCGTGACAGAATCTGCTTCAACAAGGCAGCTTACGGAGAGTGATTGTGCCAGACAACTGTTTTAGATCCACAGAAGCTGTTTAGAGAGTAGATAAGCACAGCCTAACCTGAGAAACGCTCAATTTACTCCAGTGTGGTCTTTATGGATGCTTGTTTTTCCCAGGACTATTTCCTGAATGGAGAGAATCTTGTTTCGCAGTAGATTTTAGTACCTTTTGTTAGAGACACTCTCTGCTCCTGGCCATAAGCGGCAACATCAGGCTTCGCGGCAACATCAGGCTTCACGGCATCCGGCCTCCCCTGAAAGGCCAGGATCGGCTCTAAAAGGACTTTATAATTTAAGGTGAAAAGGCGTGATTATGAATCTCAAAACCCTAAGTGCCAAAAAGCATTTAAACAGAAGAAGACTGACAGGCCTGCCAGGCAGTAATGCATCTGTATTTGCATCTGACCTGAAAGCACTTTCAACATCTGCAAGGCTGAAAAAAAAAGAATCAGCCGAAGAAAAGTTGACTTGGAATGAAAGATTAACGACGCAGCAAACTGCCTTCTTCTGGCAGAAGAGCCTGTCACCCTAGCTCTCCAGCTGTCACCCAGAATCGGACATTCTTTGGAATGAGCTCTGTCTTGAGGGTTATGTATTTGTTTTTTTGCAGGCTGTAGTCAGGGCAAGAGGGTCAGAAAGAATGCATTTCATGTCTTTTTAACTACAGTGAAACCACAGGCGCTGGTTCAAAGATGAGGACTGATCTGTCTGTCAAACTGGGTAGACATCACCTTTGTAAACATTTTTGTGATCAGCTTCCTTCTGGTCTGGTCATGGTGTTTATAAGCATTTCTTAGGACAAGAGTTAAAGGAAAAAGGTATCGGTTTCATTAGATTGACAATAGGCCAAAGTCTCCATTGACGGGGTTTGGACAAGGAAACCAAGAATATTTTAACCTTGGACTTTTTATTTTGCTGCAGCATAATAAAACTGTACATGAAATTAATGACTGGATCTTGCAAAAGCATATACAAATTAGAAGAAAAAAATACATGCGAGGTTTCTCTTACTGTTATCTGCCCATTTCTTCTCAAGTGGCATTGTGTCTATAACATGGTATGGATTACTGGGTTTGATGGGAAATTGGAAGGTAAGGTTATTGCACTGTGCATTGTAAGTGCTGTATATTGTAAATTGATCAAATATGTATGCTTCTGTAAGAAGCTACATTTTAGGGGCACCTGGGTGGCTCAGTGGGTTAAAGCTTCTGCCTTTGGCTTGGGTGATGATCCCAGGGTCCTGGGATGGAGCCCTGCATCTGCAGGCTCTCTGCTCAACAGGGAGCCTGCTTCTCTTCCTTTCTCTCTCTCTACCTACTTATGATCTCTGTCAAATAAATAAATAAAATCTTAAAAAAAAAAAGAAAGAAAGAAAGAAAAAAGAAGCAGCAGCAGCAGCTACATGTTACACTAATTTTACACTAATTTCCAGATATGCTTAAGTCCAGTTTCAGTGTGATTAACATAAAGGGAGCTCTCTTAAAGCTATTTGCAGAATGAAATGTCTCTAGGGGTTAGTAAATTGCATGCTTTTGAGGTAATTTCCTATGGAAGAAGCTTTTATACCTTACTGTGAAATCTCTTAGACACCCCCTATGTAGCTACAGTAGACTTTCATAAACAGCATAATAACTACATGTCAAAGAAAGAGTGATAAACTGTGGGTCTTCAAAGAAATAAAAGGTGCCCACCGGCTTGCTTTCTTTCTGTTGACATGTATAACATAAAATTAGCTCGCGAAGACATTGGAAAAATATACTTTCTTCTGCAAACGTGGGTAATTATTTTTAACATCAGAAAGCAACTATAGCTTCCTTGTTTAAAATATTGTTTATCGCTGTTGTATTAGGGAAGAAGAAAATTCTTCAACGGCGTAAGGATTTTTGTAAAAATATAAACCTTAATAAAAATCATATCACATGCCATGCAGGAAACAAATAAAAATCTCTTACGCTGGTTTCAAGGGACCCCTCTCAGCATTCAGGTTAAGAGTGACCAAAAGTGTGAGGAAATAAACACTAAGGCGACCCACAAACACTAGGGAAAGGCACTCAGTGGACAGAGCTTCTTCCTTTCATTCCCTATGTAGATAATTCTGAGAAGCCTTTTAGAAGGACCTTTTTTAAAGCAGCCTTTTAGAAGGCTCCTGAGAAGACCAGCACGATAACAGATTCTTTTCCACTTTTCACTCTTCCTGGTCCCCAGCTTCTGTTCCCTGTATCCTATCCCTGTATTATAACAAACTATCTTGTCTCCCCTAGAGTCTGTCTTATTTCCAGAAAGTAGTCATAGAGGTCAAGAGAGAAATGTCTGGACTCAGTCAGTTAAGCATTTGACTTTTGATTTTGGCTCAAATCATGATCTCAGGGTCGTGAGCAGGGAGCCTGCTTAAGATTCTCTCTCTCTTTCTCTGCCCCTCCTCACTCTACTCTCACTCACATTCTCCCTTTCTATTCCTATATAAATAAAGTTTGTTTAAAAAAAAAAGAGAGAGAGAGTTTCTAGAGGAGCCATTTTCTACCTCTGTCAGTGCTATGTGGCAAAATGCCCAATATGAAAGACTACAGAAAAGTAGACCAAGTATGGAAAGAAGAAACAATGCACTGTCCTGAACACATATTTGTTTTTTGTTGTGGGACAGAGTATACGTGCACATAGAGAGAACATGCACAATTTGGGGGCTTCTTCCTGGCAACGGGTAGATACCGTTTATGTATTTCTGATTGGGACTTCCTATATTCCCAAGCTGAGAGACACAACTCACAGTGATTATCTCTATGTATTTTCCCAAGCATAGTTTATAAAGTAAAAGGCCAGTTGTCCAGGGAAATTATCATCTTCTCTGGATAACAATGCAGTGATCTAAAACATCATACCATAATTATTTTTCAAGATTATTTTCTTCTTAAAAGTAACTTGCTAACATCCTACATTTGTAAGTAAGTGTGTTAAAAAGTTTTTAAGGACATATGCCAATGTAACAGTTGCTATAATTGGGTATTAGGAAAACTAGAAGGTTGTACCTTTTAAAAATACCTTTATTGGGACGCCTGGGTGGCTCAGCTGGTTAAGCAAGTCTGCCTTTGGCTGGGGTCATGAGCCCAGGGCTCTGGGATTGAGCCCCACATCAGGCTCCCTGCCCATGGAGACCCTGCTTCTCCATCTACCTGCCGCCCCCCCCACCCCCGCTCATGCTCTCTCCTTCTCACTCTATCTCAAATAAATAAATAAAATCTTGAAAAATAAATAAATAAAACATTTATTTCAAAGACATATGAATTTATAATAGCTCTCTGTCATTATTTATTTCCTCAATCAACAACTGTTACACAGAGTTCTGATATTTCAAAACTTTTAACAAAATGAATTCTTAGAATTGAACCAAGGAGACTCCCGTTGCCTGTGGGCTTCACCCACCAAATTTTCAGCAGGGTTCAAAGTCATGCCTTTGGAGACAAAACTTACCTCTAATAAATTAAAGGTTTTGCTGAGGAATTTCCCTTCCCTATACTAAACTCTATACACCTTTTTTTTTTAAAGATTTTATTTATTTATTTATTTGTCAGAGAGAGCGAGCACAGGCAGACAGAGTGGCAGACAGAGACAGAGGGAGAAGCAGGCTCCCTGCCGAGCAAGGAGCCCGATGTGGGACTCGACCTCAGGACGCTGGGATCACAACCCAAGCCAAAGGCATTTGCCTAACCAACTGAGCCACCCAGGTGTCCCTAAACTCTATACATTTTAAACCCTATAAGAGAAAACACTTTCGGCTCCTCTCAGAGAAAATCAACTAACTCTTGCTGAGTCTATTCAAAGCTCAACATTACCAATGAAAGCTGACAAAAGTATAACTGAGAAAAACAAAAATAAATCCAACCATCTCCTTCTTTTTAAAATATTTTATTTATTTATTTATTTATTTGACAGACAGAGATGGCAAATAGGCAGAGAGGCAGGCAGAGAGAGAGGAGGAAGCAGGCTCCCCGCTGAGCAGAGAGCTGGATGAGGAGACTCAATCCCAGGACCCTGGAATCATGACCTGAGGCAAAGGCGGAGGCTTTAACCCACTGAGCCACCCAGGTGCCCCCCCAACTATCTCCTTCTAAGGAAAATATCTATGATTCAGAATTAGATAATTTTAGAATTAAGTTTTGTCAGGTTCCTTCACACCTCTCCTCCAAGGGGAAATTAATTCACAGCTGATGTCCCACATATTTACAATAAGAACTAATACATTTTAATCCATAGACAATAAAAGCTGTTTTTGAGTGCATTTCTTCTGCCTTGATCTGGTCGCACCAAGCCTGTGAGGAGACATTTCCCTACTACTTTTTCCTCTACCTGCAGGAAACTGCTTTGCAACAAAACCCATTTATCTGGGCTGAAAAAAAGAAAGTAGGTAGCACTGTGACAATATAGTGAAGGTAAGATGTTTCCAGCAACAATTTATGAAGGCAATATTTTTGCATAACTCAACTTTAGGTGTTTTTTTTTTTTAAGATTTTATTTATTTGACAGAAATCACAAGTAGGCAGAGAGGCAGGCAGAGAGAGAGGAGGGAGCAGGCTCCCCACTGAGCAGAGAGCCCGATGCAGGGCTCAACCCCAAGACCCTGGGATCATGACCTGAGCCACCCAGGTGCCCCAACTTTAGTTTTATCTTTAAAATTTTTCTATAGTTTCCATATTGATTATGAGAAAAAGTCCTTCGCAAAAACCTCAGATAATACATAAAGGTATTTTTTTTTTAAGATTTTATTTATTTGTCAGAGAGAGAGCACAAGCAGGGGGAGTGGCAGGCAGAGGGAGAAGCAGACTCCCTACTGAGCAGGGAGCCTGATCGACATGGACATTTAAGTGACTGAGCCACCCTGGCGCCTCTCATGTTTTATTTAAGCAGCACTGACATGCATTTGAATATTTAGGTTATTTATCTGGCAGTCTAAACAATGAAAGCATCAAAAATGGAATTTTCTAATTTTTCTATGTGATCATCATCTTTTAAAAAACACACTACCATAACAATTGAAGGGTAATTTGTTTTAATGTATAATGTGTAATGAAGACATCGTACTGTGGAAGCGAATGAGCAATATTGACAAGGTGATATGACTGAAACAATGGGTATTCTCATATATTGGCCTTGTTGTTTGTATATTTTGGCAAGTAACAATTTTTTTTTCTTTTCAAATTTTTATTTAAATTTCAGTTAAGTATACAGTGCAATATTGCTTTCTAGAGTAAAATACAATGATTCATCACCTACAACACATCTATCACTTATATCACATACAACACCCAGGGCTCATATAACAAGTGCCCTCCTGAATCCCCATCATCCAGCTAGTCTATCGCCCACCCACGTCCCTCCATCAACTCTCAGTTTGCTGTCTATCTTTAAGTCTCTTACAGTTTGTTTTCCTCTCTCTGCCCCCTCATATGTTCATCTCTTTTGTTTCTTAAATTCCACATATGAGTGAAATCATATAGTATGTCTTTCTTATTTCACTTAGCAAATACACTCTAGCTTCACCCATGTCATTGCGAAGAGCAAGGTTTCATTTTTTTTTCATGACTGAATAATATTCCATTGTGTGTGTGTGTGTATATATATATGTGTGTATATATATATATATATATATATATATATATATATATATATATACCACCTCTGTTCATCAGTTGATGGACATTTGGGCTCATTCCATGATTTGGCTGTTGTTGAGAATGCTATTATAACCATGGGGGTGCATGTGCCCCTTCAAATCTCTACTTTTGTATCCTTAAATACCTAGTAGTACAACTGCTGGATCTTAGGGTAGTTCAATTTTCAACTTTTTGAGAAACCTCCATACTGTTTTCCAGAGTGGCTGTACCAGTTTGCATTCCCAACAGCAGTCTAAGAGGGATCCCCTTTCTCCACATCCTTGCCAACATGTGTTATTTCCTGTGTTGTTAATTTTAGCCATTCTGATGGGTGTGCGGTGGTATCTCATCATGGTTTTGATTTGTAGTTCCCTGATGATGAGTGATGTTGAGCATCTTTTCATGTGCTTATTAGCCATCTGGATGCCTTCTTTGGGAAAAATGTCTATTCAGTCTTCCAGCAAGTAACAAATATTTTAAAGATTTAAACTACAATGGTTAAAATGTCTATTTTATGCATTTCCTTTATTAATCGGTATAACAGAAAGAAAACACAAAAGAATACATCTAGAAATTTGGGGGAATGAATCAAGTTGATAATTATTATATTATTATGCTTTTTTTTTTAATTGACCTACCTAGATTTTGGATATGTCATTAATTTGGAGCAGGTTATTTCCATGTAGCCTGAATGAACACTGTTCTGTGTAAGATGTTAAGTTTTTGAGTTCTTCACGTGTTCTGTTTGCTTTTTAATTTTTCCCTCTCCTGCACTATGCACTTGGAACACAGTACATCAGTGGGGACTGTGACAACTCTCAGTCACAATGCAAAGTGACGGCACCACAAAAGCTTGATTGGCTTCCCTGGAAAGGCCAAGTATGGTTGATCCACAGTCAAATGATGTTATCTGTCTCTATCCCTCTCTGCTCTGCTTGCTTTGGGCTGGTACCATGCTCTTTCAGGCTTTTTTTCCCCAGCTCCCAGGACCTCCAGGCCTGTTAACTCTGGGAAAGGGAGGGCCTCTGTCCCAGAGTTCCACCTTTCCTGGACTGGGTAGGTCTTCATGGCCTGGCTTGGTTCTTCTGCCCATCTTGTAGCCAGTCACTGTGGTTAAAGAAATGAAATGCTCTCATTGGCCAGAATTAGGTCATGTGTCCAAACTGGCAAAGATTCCTCTCTTACAAACCAAACAAACTAATAGTGGGAAAGAGGTGTATTTCCTAAGGAAATCAAAATAAGAAATAATTATTGGGCAGACAAAAGCAAAAATATTCAATCATCACGTCTCAGGAATTTTTACTGAGATTAAAGCAGAAGTTGCTTGAAGATCACATTCTGGCAGGTGCTAAGCCCACAGGAATCCAGGCAGCCTGGGAGCCAGAGGACAGTGGTCCTTGCAGGATGACCAGTGAGAAATATAGGGACCTCCTCATACTTTGGTGCTACACAAAGCCTTGATACAATCATGGAGAGGAAACCCAGTGATGACTGTGATAGAATGTCCTGTCAGCCTAATATATTAGGTACTTGGTACCTGATGACAAAGATTTATGTGATCACTCACATCATTTATTCAGAAATCAGAAAGTATTTAGAGAACATATGGACTCACGCTATCTTTGAAAAAATTATGACACTCTGGGAGCCTGTGAGCTCTGACTTGGAAACCACATACCAGATCCAGTTTAGTAGTGTTAAGTATATGTATACACGCTGGTATGAAACAGATCTCCGGAACTTATTATCTTACTTTGAAACTCGACACCCACTAAACAGCAACTCCTCTTCTCCTCCTCCCAGTCTCTGGTAACTTCCATTCTAGTTTCTAGTTTCTTGCCATTGTGATCAGAAAAGACATTTTGTGTGATTTCAACCTTCTTGAATTTGTTAAGACTTCTTCTGTGGCCTAATGTGTGTTCTATCCTGGATAATGTTTCACGTGTACTTGAGAAGAATATATATTCCATTATTGGGTAAAGTATTCTGTGTATTTCTGTTAGGTCTATTTGGTCTATACTGTTAATTCAAATCCCCTGTTTCCTTATTAATCTGTTGACTCGTTATTTTAACCTTTTAAGTCTAAGTTCCTCATCTGTAAAAAATTACAATATAAGCAGTACCTACATCACAGGTTGAGGTAAGGACTAAAAAACTACCCCTTATAAAGTGTTAACACACTTGATGTACAGTAACTGCTCAGTAAATGTCAGCTACTAGTAGTAATCTCCAAGAGAGTATGAAAAGGTCAGGGTATATCCCCCTCCATGATTCAAACATCAATACAAAATCCTTAGCTTAAGTCTCTAAAAGTACAGTTGACTGAATTATTAAAGGACAGATATGCCAAGCAGTACAAAAAAATGAATATTAATTTTTTTGTCTGTATTGTAACCCACTTGTCAGCGGGATGCCTTCCTACCTCTACCCACAGTCATCAATCAATCAAAAAGTCTCCCTGCCCTCACTTAGATGCTCCCATCAAAAGATTTAGGCATACTTGTCATGAACTCCTCATTTTGATGACCCAGGAGGGTCCACAGTCTTCCCCACACTTTCCACCGATTCTTAACAATTCACACTCTGATATTTTCCCTGAAGCTATCCATGATGGCTTGTGTCAGCCTCTGTTGACTTAGGTCCAAAATTCAGTTTCTTTGCTGATTTCCACAAAAGATCAATTTGAACCAACAATTTCATGCATTCTAAAACATTCCTAAAGTTTCACAAGGTCATGGGAAGAGGTCACGTCCCACTCTACCACTTTGCTAGACCTACCCCACTCGTTTTTTTCTTTCTTTGCTCCAACCTCTCCAGAGTAACAAGAAATCCTTACTCATATCCCTTAAAATGAACTTTTTACTTCCACGTAAAATCATCAAAACACATTTTACAAACAAAAACAGTTTTCTTATTGAGAAATTATGTTGCAAATGTTAAACAAATAATATTTTCAACTCTTTGACATTTTGTTAGACTTCATTATATACTCTCCATTCAGGAGTTATAGGTTAGGCACCTACTTTGTAAAAGATATTGTACAGGGGAAGAGACCTTAAGCAAAGATGCTACTTAATTTACCATAAATGAAATAAGAATATATCTCATAGCAATAACAAATGCCAAGAATGTAATGTATTTGCAAGAATTTTAAAGTGAAATCTTACTATGTCTAAGTGAGGCAATCCACAAGCAATGGGGAAAGGCACTCGACAAAGCTTCTTCTCATTCCCTGTGTAGATAATTCTGAGAAGCCTTTTGGGAGGACCTTTTTAGTAGCCGTTTAGAAGGACATAACATGTCTTAAACAGATTCTCTTCTTCCACTTTTCACTCTTTCTGGTCCCCAACCAGGCCCCCTGTTCCCTGTATCATATTCCAGGATAAACTGTCTTGTGTTGGACTCTAGCACAAGAGTCTGTCTTACCTCTAGCAAAAGAGAAAGAGAAAGAAGAGTCAGAGAAAACCAGAAAGATGTGTCCAAATCATCATGAATATCTATATTTAAGTGTCATCATTGGACAGATCTTTACTTTCATCTCTATTTTCATTGCTGATATTTCATATAATTTATATTTATTTTATTTAACTCGGGATTGCCACTAAGACAAAGAACTTGATCTTCTGACCTGTAGGAAATTAAGATTCTCTCAAATGAACTGTGTTTCCAAGAGAAGAGAATCCTGAGATAAAATGATTTACTTAGAAAGTTAATAATAAATATAAATTTCAGGAATGCAGGAGGTTTTATCTCTTTTGTTCACTAAAGGATTCCAAGCTCCTAGGATAGCTGCTGGCAGGTACTCAATCCTCACTTGGTAAATTGTTAATACAGAATAATTTATAAAACTTCATTTATCCAACACACATTTATTATGTACCTCTTTCATGTCTGGCTGGTTGTTGGTGAATTAGATATTCAACTTACACAACTTTATTTTTAAGCCCCTTATGTATTAAAACTTCCACCACTTTCTTAGAGAGATTAATTAATTTTACATTTAGGAAGCTTTCTCTGACAATGAAGTATTTTGTTTTTCTTTCTGTTTTCTCACAACTCAATCCTTCATTTTCCTTTCCAGTTGATCTTTAGTGACCTATGTGCAATTAACCAATATCTTTTCTGAACTGTATGACATACCGTAAACAGAGCATCAGATTCCAGCTGTGAACTCTTGAGTCATTTAACAAAGAACTATCAATGCTCTGGATGTAGGTACAATAATTGTTTAAGTGTAGCTTTTTTGTGGCATTGAACTTTTATATTTTCACTGATATAATTGCCACTGAGAATTAACTTTCCTTTTTTACTGTTCTTGGACATTTTTCAGAATGACTGATTTTTGTGTTTTCATCAGTCTATTGCTATAGCTAACAGGTAAGAAACATCTGTGGCTAACTCCAAGGACCATTTTATATACATTATCTCATGCAGTCCTCACAAAAGAAAATCTCTGTAATGTAAGTATTATTAGCATGGCCATAATACAGATGGAGGAGAGGGGTCCTATGACTATAATGAATCTGAATTTGAATGTTTGTTGTAACTCAAATTCTTAAGCACTCTGCTGTTGTCAAGTTCATTTACACTGTCTTTCCTTTACTACCTTTGATAATATTTTTAACTTCAGTGCTTATTGTTGACTTATATCTCAGGGCAAAATTTTGAGATAACATGCTTTTCCCCCCCATGTTTGGTGCAGAAATCCATATTCAACTTGGAAGTAGGTATTTGTTGCTACCATACCAACTGTCCATTCCTGTCTCTTCCTTTGCCAAGAGCAACCAGGTTTTCCTTTGGAGAATCAGTCTTCTCCCGTTGAGTATCAGGTTATGTGGTTTGAGTGGAATTAACCCCACTTTCTGCTCTAGGTGTGGATTCTTTTTTTTTTTTTTTTTAATTTATTTATTTATTTGACAGACAGAGATCACAAGTAGGCAGAGAGGCAGGCAGAGAGAGAGGGGGAAACAGGCTCCCTGCTGAGCAGAGAATTGGATGTGGGGCTCGATCCCAAGACCCTGAGATCATGACCTCAGTTGAAGGCTGATGCTTTAACCCACTGAGCCACCCAGGTGCCCCTCTAGGTGTGGATTCTTAACAGGTGTCAATCCATGTGTTAATCTAATCCCTGATGGTTAGGAAGGCTTAGTCACTTAGGTTAAAGTCAGTTAGGATGCATTCATCTGACTTCAGTGATTGTTTTGGGTTGATCCAGAATGACGTTCAGGTGTTTATGCCATGGTGCAGGGAAGAAAAGATTTCTATCTAGCTCTGGATATTGTGATATATACATATGAGATGTGGAATTGCTGCAGCTATTTTAACATGATGGAAGCTAGTCTAAGATAAGCTAGTACATAGAGCAAAACTAAGCCAAGTGAACTGCCAAGAAATTCAGCCACATTCCTAGTCAAACCGTGACTGAAGCCCACTCAGTGCAACTGGACTAATAGTTGTTAGCTGGAAGAATTGGGTGAGCTATTTTTGCTTTGTTTTGCTTTATTTTAATTTAAATACAGTTTATTTATTTTGCCACTTATTTTGACATATTTATATAATTTTTTTCCATTGTTTGCCTAGGCTTTTTGTTACTTGGAACGGATATCATCCAAACAGATAAGACCACTCTCGCTTTTACTTCTCTTTCTTCCTTTTTTTTTCCCTGAGAGAGAGAGAGTGAGTTAGGGGAGGGGCAGAGGAAGAGGGAAAGAGAGATTCTCAAACTGACTGTATGCCCAGTACAGAGCCCAAGGAAGGGCTTGATTTTACAACCTTGTGATTGTGACCTGAGCCGAAATCAAGAGTCAGATGTTTAACCAACTGAACCACCCTCTCACTTTTTTTTTTTTTTTTTAAAGATTTTATTTATTTATTTGACAGAGAGAAATCACAAGTAGATGGAGAGGCAGGCAGAGAGAGAGAGAGGGAAGCAGGCTCTCTGCCGAGCAGAGAGCCCGATGCGGGACCCGATCCCAGGACCCTGAGATCATGACCTGAGCCGAAGGCAGCGGCTTAAACCACTGAGCCACCCAGGCGCCCCACCCTCTCACTTTTATTCATAAAAATATCTTCTGTGTTTAATTTTGTTGTTGGAATAACATTAGTTTTAAAAACTCACTTAAATTTGTTTCTAGATTCCTCTAACTTCTTCTTTTTTTTTTTAAGATTTTTATTTATTTATTTATTTGACACACAGAGATCACAAGTAGGCAGAGAGGCAGGCAGAGAGAGAAGAGGAAGCACACTCCCTGCTGAACAGAGAGCCCGATGCGGGGTTCGATCCCAGGACCCTGGGATCATGACCTGAGCCGAAGGCAGAGGCTTTAACCCACTGAGCCACCCAGGCGCCCCTAGATTCCTCTAACTTCTTAATCTTTACTTCCTTGAAGCTCAGTTCACTTGAAATACTTTTCATGAGGTCCATTTATTAATGGACAGTTCAAGGTCACCAGTTAGAAGGTCATTTCTTAACTTCACAGTGCAAATTAATTAGTTCCTGCAAATAAACTGTAAATTTAATATAGATATTCCTTCCAAAAAGCAGCAAATAGAATATGGCTTTGCCTCCATTCAGACCATGAAAACCATGTAACGTTAGTGGTGAAGGAACCTTAGGGGTCATCTAATTCAACTTAATTATTTTACAGATGGGAAAATTGGGTCCCAAAGAAATTAAGTGATCTGCCTAAGGTCACACAGTTAATGGTAGGTCTCCTGTGATTCCTGACTCTTTCCATTAAATCATACCTCCTCATGTGCAATGAAGCTTACCAAAATTAAATAAATAAAACACAGTATTTCAGGAGAGTCGTATGATTCCATAATGTCTGGTACAATCAGTGTGCACCATAAAAAGGGCACTGGATTGAATTGAATTGATTTTTAAGTCTCAGTGGAAATTAATTTTCTATAGTTAAAATTCTATTTGAACTTTGACAGTCACTGAAGATTAATTTTTAATACATTCGGGATCATAAAATTGACTTCTTAATCTTAGGAAAATGCATTGAAGATGCACGTGAATTGTTTTATTGAAAAACAGAAATTTTAGTTATGAAAGAAATAATTTTTGGTTGACATTTCTTTCCTGGTTTTAAGACAGTGATATTTAAATATTAAAATTCTTTTTGCATGCTTTCTGTAGAACAGATAGACGTTTCTCTTTGTTCTCACCTGCAGCATATCTCCTAAAACCTCTCTGGTCATCGGGATTAGCCTGGGAGGCTTCTAAAATTGCAGCTACATCTGGAACCAGCACCTCAGAAGGAGGGCTCAGACATTTGTCATGTTTTGAAAGCTCCTCTGGTGATTCTGCTCACTGGCCAAATATAGGAAGCACAGCTCTATGGCATTCTATGAAATATGTATCCAGAAATGGTTTATTAAAAAAAAAAAAAAGCTACCAAACACATATGCTGGTTCTGTGAATAATGAGTGATGGCTGAAATAGTTATCCGCATAAATAGTCACATCTTCTGTGTTGGTGAAAACACACATGCAAATGAAAGCCAAATTTTATTGACTCTTAAGATGGCACTGAGTATACAATGCATCATTATTTATGTACCATTAGGAGGAAAAAAGGTTATTAATTAAGCTGACATGCTACCCATTGTAAGAAGTCTTGTGATTTCAGAGATGATAAAAACGTGCACCTTAAAGTGATGAAGTGCAGTTAAGTTCTACTCTTATAATTGGAGTTATAATAATGCCTATCAGGTTCAAGGTGAATAAGAGAGGGAGATTAACTTCTATAATATAAGGAGAAGACGAAATCATGTTGATGATCCTAGCAATACTACTAAGACACCTCTTTGGGTCTTTTTTTTTTTTTTTTTAAGATTTTATTTATTTATTTGACAGAGATCACGAGTAGGCAGAGAAGCCGGAGACAGAGGGGAGGGGAGGATCCCCACTGAGCAGAGAACCCGATATGGGCCTCGATCCCAGGACCCTGGGATCATGACCTGAGCTGAAGGCAGAGACTTAATCCACTGAGCCACCCAGGGGCCCCTACCTCTTTGGGTCTTATATGCATCTACTTCTAAGGCTTTTCTGATAACTAGAAATCTGAGTTCCCATAATGTCTTAGGGAGCTTTGGATAAAATTGGTAAGAGTATGTGACCATAGAGGTCTACAGATCTGACTTTGCTGCACACCACACATACACATGCACACACACCTCTCAAGTCACCAAAAAACAAAAGCAAAAACAAAAACATTCTAAAAAAAAAAAAAAATAGTAAGGGATCTCACATGGGTGGCATTCAACTGTCGTTGTGTACTGAGGAAGGAGAATCTAATTTTAGTTTCACATCATTGCTTGGACCAAAACCATAGTTGTATTTCCTGTCTAGCTACTCAACTTGGTTCCTACATGTAACTGCGTAAGTGCTTTTACTTTGTCTTATTTTTTTAAAAGGGTGGTGCAGGGAGGCCAAGATTTAAACTGGAAGTTTTGGTTTTGGTAAGTGAGTAGCTACTGAAAAACTGGCTAAAACAAACCTCTTTTCCATTCTCCTACCTTGATATTCATGAATAACGATGCAATTGGGTTTGTCTCTTTTTTGCTTTCAAAACTACGTATACTAAACATTCATTATAATTGAATATGATAACCAAAACTTTTCAGTTTGGATCTTTCTTCTCTAAATTCAAAAACAACTTCAGTTTTTTTAAAGGTGCTGAGAAATGGCGGTTTGATAGCCACATGGAAACTTTAAAAAATCGCCTGTGACAAAACAGCTCCCACAGAATTTCCCTAGAGTTTTAAGAGGTCCATCACTTCTTTGTCCAATCACCAAGTCACAAAAACGTGTTGGTTTCCTCAGTCTAAAAGATTCCACAGGGTTAGCCCCTTTGAAAACGGCTGGAGAACTGCTAAAAGTCAACAAGAAAAGGTTTAATTGCTATTAAACCTGTTGGAACTTTCAACAGATGCTTCTTCATTCTACACAGTTTCACTCACTAACAGTTTCACGTACCCGTCTCCCTGAAGCCAGCGAGGTCATGTGCTTCATCTCAGATACTCGTTCTGACGGAAAAAGTCTTACTTTTAAAAGAAGCTCAAAGAAGGCACCATGGGATACCAATGCCTTCATGACCAAGACCCTCTACCAAGGAAGTGGACAATGTGTATCACTTCTGTACTGATGTATTTGCTTTTCCCCAGGTCCCCACCTGGAGCTACCATTTTTAAGCAATCACCACAAATATGTGAAGGGCCAAACTGGCAGGCTGTGTAAGTACTTACACTTCAGAAATTCTTCTATTCATGGCAAGCCTGGATTCTGTAGGGACGGCCAATGTGGGCACATTTAGCATCGACCAGCTCCCTCCTTCCTGCCTGGGTTTCTGCGCCACATATGCTTTAATCATTCCAGCCCACTGATTCATTGAAAAATAAACACTGAGGTGATAATTAATTAGAAAGGCTGCATATTCCTCTCGTACAGCAAGTTAAGTGTTTCTTCCTGCCAGAAATTGGCTTTCAGGAAAGGAGGTGTGTAATGTCCCTATGTTTCGTGTTTACATTGGTTCGTTTTTCATCAGATTCTCCAAGCTTTGATACCTGTGGCTTAATATTCATAACATTTTGCTTGGATTTTCAACTTTATTAAAAACCCATATAACTTCCACAACCAGTTGAGACAAACCAGATGAAAGATTTCAACCACATCCACTCACCAAACCAATTTGTTGCTGTTTTCTTAGGTTTCTGATTCGCCATCTGTGTGGCTTGGTTCGTGTGAGGCCTGATTCCGAAATGGGTGGGAAAATATTGCCTAACTAAAGGAGTGTTAATCATTTCCACTTAATGGAGGGAACGTTTTTATTGCTACTTTACTGATGGAAGCTTTCCCCCAAGGCAAGAAACAATAACAAAGTCTCAAAAGAATTCTAATCTGTCTGGGAAATAACAATCCCCAAGAAATGTTTATTGACTGCCCTTTCAGGGGTGTGGGGGGGTGTTGCACTGGTACTCCTTTGGAAGTAAGCCTCAGGTTAGGACAGACTGAGCACTGAACTTGGGCTCAGAGGTTCTGTGTTCTAGTTCTGGTCGGCCCTGGAGAAGAACATACATTATTACTGAACATCTCAAATTTGCCAGGCATTTTAATTTATTTCTTTAAAAGTCAGTAATGCTACAGCAGTTATTAAACTTTCATCTTATAGATTACAACAAAATGGGGCACAGAGAGGTTCCATGACCTATTCAAGTATTAACTCACTCAAGTACTCAAGTACTTACGGCAGTCTATAACTTCCTGAGCCAGAAACTAGCCCCCAGGTTTTATCTTTCAGAATCCAAAGCCCGCTGCCATTTCACTATACTATGACAAGTAATTTTCCTTTTCTGGGTTTTAGTTTTGGATTTATTTTAATCTGAAAACAAGATGTTTGTGCAAAACCTTAAAAAAAAAACCTCCTTTGAACTTGGATCCCCTGTGATCCTATAACTGAGCCTAAGCCTTAAACTGTAGAGATTATAGTTTGGTTCAGTTCAGTCCAAACAATACACATATTTATAAAATAAAGTTGAGCAGCATTGGGTAGGAGGTGGTATGAGATTAAGGGTCTGGTATTCATCTGGGAAAGCTTCCGGCCTAAAGGGTTTTCATCTGGTAGAGGCAGGAAGACACACGATGAAGGGTGGCAGATGGGGGGAGGCCAGCGCTGGCCTCAGAGGGTCTCTGAAAAAACACTGTTGGGGAGGATTCAAAGTGAGAGACCATTAGCAGGTCTGGCTGGCTGACTGACAGACTGTGTGGATCAAGGCACCCGTGCTGAGGAAAATGAAAATGGACCTTTCACTCAGTATTCTTCCCTCCATGAGAATTCAATAAGCATTATTGACTGGCTGAGGTGAACTGAATTGCAGAATTGCTTTGAAGCCCACAGTTACAAGCTATAATTGAGAAACTGTCAAGAAATTCAAATTCATGGAGAACCAAGAAAGAATAATGTTTCCACCTTTCAGAGCTTGCCAAAATATAAAGTTTCCTTTCTGCTGTTCATTTCCTCCCTCTTCTAATTCATTTTATAAAACTTTTCCATCAAGGAGAAGTCTATTTTGTAACTATGCATAATTAATATTTAGTGTCCTTCTTTCCAAAATCTTCAAAATGTTAGCAAATGTTAACAACTGTAACTTTTGTAGTGTCTTGGGGGAAAAGGGCACTAGTTGTAAATAAGGCTCTATTTTTCCCCCTGATAAACAAGAACACTATTAAGAATGGAATTCTAATATCCACAAGATCATTAACTATAAAACAGCGATAAATAAATGCAAGCTGGGAACCATAGCTGAACTCTTTTTTTTTTTTTTTAAAGATTTTATTAATTTATTTGACAGAGAGAGATCACAAGTAGGCAGAGAGGCAGGCAGAGAGTGGGGTGGGAAGCAGGCTCCCTGCTGAGCAGAGAGCCCAATGCGGGGCTCGATCCCAGGACCCTGTGATCATGACCTGAGCAAAGGCAGAGGTTTAACCATCTGAGCCACCCAGGCGCCCCCCATAGCTGAACTCTTTATAGTGAGTATTTCTAGTTCTCTTCCTCTAACAGCATTAATGACTTGTTCCTAAGAGTGCCCTGAGAGATGCAATCTTTAAACCTATACAAAACAGTCACTGTGTACCTGACACCTTTTGCTAATCACTTTACATATATTATCTCTAATTCTCAAAGCAATTCTTTTTTTTTTAAAGATTTTTTTATTTATTTGACAGATAGAGATCACAGGTAGGCAGAGAGAGAGAGAGAGAGAGAAAAGGAAGCAGGTTTCCTGCTGAGCAGAGAGCCTGATATGGGGCTCGATCCCAGGACCCTGGGACCATGACCTGAGCCGAAGGCAGAGGCTTTAACCCACTGAGCCACCCAGGCACCCCCTCAAAGCAATTCTTAAAGATAGAAGAAATATCGGGAAAAGTGGTTCCGTGGGATGCCCAAGGTGGAAAAGCCAGGGTAGCAACACTGGTCTGTTTGAACTCAATCCCTTGTTCTTTCCCCTCTGCATTTCACAAAAGGCACGTATGGACCAAGAGGTGCCTGTGCTTGTTCTCTAACAAAAGTCATTATTTCAGGTTATCTTTAGGCGAGTCCTTTACAGATCATGTCAAGTGTGCCATAAAGTTCAGCTACTCCTAAATATTTCCCTCATCTGTGGCCTAGAAGGGAATTTTCAATTTTGAAGTTAATGGATAAGAAGATAAAGAAGGAAAACAGGTGTGAAGGTTTACCAGGAAGTTAAGCTTACTGTTTAAATGGACCTCTCTGTTAAAAAATAAAGGTAAGGGGCGCCTGGGTGGCTCAGTGGGTTAAAGCCTCTGCCTTCAGCTCAGGTCATGATCCCAGGGTCATGGGATCGAGCCCCGCATCGGGCTCTCTGCTCAGCAGGGAGCCTGCTTCCTCCTCTGTCTCTGCCTGCCTCTCTGCCTACTTGTGATCTCTCTTTGTCAAATAAATAAATAAAATCTTAAAAAAAAAAGGCAAACCTTGGGATGCGTTAGATCCTCCTATGTTCTCACACAGATTAATAATTGCCTCACAAATAAGGCACAGCAGGTAGATAATAAATTGCTCCCAGTGAATTCTGTTCCTACCCAAGACAAACAATGACATGGGGCAGCATGAAAATCAGATCCATCTGCATTTAAACATATGTCTGTCGCAAATATAAATTGGTATGTTTATATAATCATTATAGTATGTAGTGTATATACTAGTATATAGTACATTAGATTATTTTTGTATGATGATTTCTCATTGATAAAATTCATTTGCAGTTTGACATTCTTTCTTTTTTTTTTTTTTTTTACACTTTATTTAGTTTGCCAGAGAGAAGGATGCATAGAGAGAGAGAGAGCCCAAGCAGGCAGAATAACAGGCAGAGGGAGAAGCAGGCTCCCCACTGAGCAAGGTGCCCGATGCAGAACTTGATCCCAGGAGCCTGGCATCATGACTTTAGCTGAAGGCAGATGTTTAACTGACTGAGCCACCCAGGCATCCCTCAAAATTTGACTTTCTAAGGAAAACCCAGTGATTGACCATCCTCTAGGATTGTCAGTATCTAAGTATATCTAAATACCAGTTTGCCCTTCTCAAAGGATCCATATAATATACATCATAAGAAATTCATAGAGGGTATTTAAGTAAAGGAACAAGAGATCTTGGAAATCACAATAATGTTCAGAATAATGTTCTTTTTGTTTTATCAAAGAAAAAATTATAGATGCTGTAGAGAAGGTAAGCAGCAACCAAGGCTGAGAAAACAAAGTTAGCTGTACCCCCTGAGGAAATTGGGAGAACAGGGGGAACAATCTTTATGCTGATTTTGATTCCATTGCAATTCATTGGATATTTTCACATTTTGAATCTGTGCGTCTCTGAGAGTCTCTGAAAGCTGTGTCCTTGTTGTTAAGGAAGAAGTGAGGTACAAAGGAAGGAGGCAGGAGTACAACAGAGGTGGTGGGCCCATGAACTTAAGGCTAACTAGAACTTTATCAAGTCAAAACAAATGTGTAAATTAAGAAACATTTTTGGTAAAGGCCACCAACCTGAACTCACCACAGGTACTCAGAAGGCCTCAGCTACAAAACTGCCATGAAAGTGTTGGTTATTTAGAGATTGAGTAACCTTAGCCAGCAGGTAGTATTTGGATCAATAACAGCCCAAAAGCAGTCAAGAATTTTTTTATTCATGCACTTACTCTGACTACTAAAATAGTAAGTCTTTTGTTCAAAGTGGAAAACAGCCATTTTATTGATTTCATGCCTTTATGGTTAATATGTTATCCTCTTTCTATGGTACCACTAATAAACTTTCTGTGTTACTTTTCTGTAAATTCTTGAAAGAAGGTAACATTTAATAAAGACAATTGTTAAATTTCTTGAGTTGTACAGAGACTCTTTTTCAGCCCTTTCCTATATAATTCCATCCTTTTCTTGATTTTTTGAAAAACATGGTATGAAATTAAGACTCAAGAGGATTTTTTTTTCAAATTGCAAATTTAGTTAGAAAACCTGACTCGTTACATACAGTAATTCAGTATCATTTTAGAGTCATTTTCCTGCAGAGGATTGGCAGTATTGGTGAGAGACTAATTTTCTGGCACATAAAACACCTAACACTTTCAGCCTTTCCTTTCAGGGGAAGACCAATGTCGGTGGAACTGTTTCACTATAGTTTTATTAAGGAAGCTAGTGGTAAATATTATCATTTTATATCAACTGAGGGATATAACCTATATGCCTTGACCTATTGGCTCACTCTTCTGAAAACTTTTGACATATATTGTGCTTATGTTTTAGGTCATATGCTAACAGACTTGCCTAGTCATTGCAAGGATGATCTCTGAGTTACAGGCCAGGATTCACAGAAGTTACTGCTATGAGTGTCTGATATCTGACTCATCATTAATCTCATCAGTAGCATTATCTTTGATTACAAAGAAAAAGTCAAGCTTTCATTTGATGGTGCTGAATTAGACACCACACCATCAAGCCCAACTGACACGATCTCTTACTGCTATAAGCTTCAAAAATAAAACTGATTATAATATCGTCATAATACCATGTATAATGTATGTTAATTCCATCAGTGTAAGTCCTGCTTTCTTTCACTTTTTAAAATTTTATTCCAGTGTAGTTAACATACAATGTTATATTTGTTTCAGGTGTACAGTATAGTGATTCAACAATTCTATACATTACTCAGTGCTCGTCATGATGAATGTACTCTTAATCCCCTTAATCTGTTTCACCCATCTCCCCACCCACCTTCCCACTGGTAACCATCTAGTTATTCTCTATAATTAAGAGCCTGTTTTTTTGTTTATATTTCTTTTTTCTCCCCCTTGTTCTTTTGTTTTGTCTCTTAAATTCCACATAAGAATGAAATCATATGGTATTTATCTTTCTCTGAGTGGCTCATTTTGTTTAGCATTATACTTTCTAGATCTATCCATATTGTTGCAAATAGCAAGATTTCATACTTTTTATAAGGTAATGAGGGTGGTAGCTTTCTTTATTCTTCTATTGGTGGACACTTGGGTTATTTCTGTAATTTGGTTATTGTAAATAATGCAACAATAAACATCGGGTGCATAAATCCCTTTGAATTGGTATTTTCATGTGCTTTGGGTAAATAACTAGCTGTGTGAATACTAGATTACCTCCATACTGTCTTCCACAGTGGCCGTACCAGGTTCCAGTCCACCAACAGTACGTGATGGTTCTTTTTTCCCACATCCTCACCAACACTTGTTTCTTATTTAATTCCTAATTTCTAATCAGCATTAGTATAAAACAAAAACAAAGAATTGTGTTGACAAGAATCCCTTTTGGAGGAAGTTCTGAAGTTTTATGAAGTTCTTCAGAAAAAAATTCACAGACACTTGAAATTAAAAGTACAAGTAAGACTGTTCTTCAAACTCTTTCACTAGACAAAGTAGAAACATTTCCTGTTCCTTTCAGAGAGGTTTAGAAAAGAATGGAATTAACAATTGATGAAAGCAGAGGAGAAAAAAAAAGATGACACAAAGCTACCATTCCACAATGAGACCCAGTTCCCCTAAGATCTTCAATGAATTTTATTCACTTGTTTATTTACTTATTAACAGAGGTGCTAAGGACTGAAGGCTTTCATAGAGAGGTAAACTGGGAACATCTCTCAATATGCATAAAAGCCATATACGGAAAGCCCACAGTGCATATCATTCTCAACAGGCAAAAACTGAGAGGTTCCCCCTAAGGTCAGGAACATGACAGGGATGTCCACTCTCAACACTATTGTTCAACACAGTACATTTTCCTAGTCTCAGCAATCAGACAACAAAAATAAGGCATCCAAATTGGCAAAGTAGTCAAGCTCTCACTCTTCACAGATAACATGATACTCTATGTGGAAAACCCAAAAGACTCTAACCCAGAATTTCTAGGACTCCTACAGGAATTCAGCAAAGTGGCAGTATATAAAATCAGTACACAGAAATCAGTTGCATTTCTGTACATTAACAATGAGACAAAAGAAAGAGAAATTAAGAAGTCAATCGCATTTACAACTGTACCAACAACCATATGATATGTAGAAATAAACCTAACCAAAGAGGCAAAGAGTCTGTACTCTGAAAACTATAGATCACTCATTAAAGAGATTGAGGAAGACACAGAGAAATGGAAAAACTTTCCATGGTCATGGATTGGAAGAACAAATATTGTCAAAATGTCTATGCTACCCAAAGCAATCTATACTCAATTCAATCCTTATCAGAATACCATCAACTTTTTTCACAGAGCTGGGACAAAGAATCCTAAAATTTGTATGGAACCAGAAAAGGCCCCAAATAATCAAAAAAAATGTTGAAAAAGAAAACCGAAGCTAGTGGCATCACAAATCTGGACTTCAAACTCTATTACAAAGCTGTCATCATCAAGACAGTACTGGCACAAAAACAGACACATAGATCAATGGAACAGAATAGAGAGCCCAGAAATGAATGCTCAACTCTGTGGTCAACTAATTTTTGACAAAGCAGGAAAGAATGTCCACTGGAAAAAAGATAGTCTCTTCAACAAATGGTGTTAGGAAAATTGGACAGCCACATGCAAAAGAATGAAACTGGACCATTTTCTTACACTGTACAAAGAAAGAAAGAAAGAAAGAAAGAAATTGATTCAAAATAGATGAAAGACCTTAATGTGAGACAGGAACCAATCAAAATCCTAGAGGAAAACACAACAACCTTTTTGACCTCGGCTGCTGCATCTGCTCTGGACATATCTCTGAAGGCAAGGGAAACAAAGGTAAAAATGAACTACTGGGACTTCCTCAAGATAAAAAGCTTTTTCGCAGCAAAGGAAACAGTCAACAAAATCAAAAGACAACCTACAGAATGGGAGAAGATATTTGCAAATGTCTTATCAGATAAAGGGCTAGTATCTAAAATCTATTTTTTAAAAATCAAACTCAACACCCAAAGAACAAAGAATCCAGTCAAGAAATGGGAAGAAGACATGAACAGACATTTCTTCAAAGAAGACATCCAAATGGTCAACAGACACATGAAAAAATGCTCCACATCACTCGGCATCAGGGAAATAAAAATCAAACCTGCTGTAAGATACCACCTCACACTTGTCAATATGGCTAAAGTTATGTCAGGAAAAGACAGCTGTTGGTGAGGATGTGGAAGAAGGGGAACCTTCTTTCTTGTGTTGGTGGGAATATAAGCTGGTACAGCCACTCTGGAAAACAGAGGAAGCTGGAGTTTCCTCAAAAAAGTAAAAATAGGGGCACCTGGGTGGCTCAGTGGGTTAAAGCCTTTGCCTTTGGCTCAGGTCATGATCCCAGGTCCTGGGATTGAGCCCCACATCGGGCTCTCTGCTCCACGGAGAGCCTGCTTTCTCCTCTCTCTCTGCCTTTCTTCCTGCCTGCTTGTGATCTCTGTCAAATGAACAAATAAAATCTTTAAAAAAAAATTAAAAATAGAACTACCCTATATTTCAGCAATTGCACTACTCAACTCAACTTTTGGGTATTTACCCAAAGATACAAATGTAGTGATCTGAAGAGGCACCTGTACCCCAATGTTTATAATAGCAAATATATCCACAATAGCCTAACTATGGAAAGAGCCCAGATGTCCATCAACAGATAGATGGATAAAAAAGATTACACACACACACACACACACACACACACACACACACACAATGGAATATTACTCAGCCATCAAAAACTTGCCATTTGCAACAACATGGATGGAACTAGAGGGTATATGCTACGTGAGATAAGTCAATTAGAGAAAGGCAAATCCCATATGATTTCCGTCATATGGGGAACTTAAGAAAGAAAACAGAGAGCGTGGGGAATGGGGACAAAATAAAACAAGACAAAATCAGAGAGAGACAAAACATAAAGAGAAACAAACTGAGGGTTGCTGGAGGGAGGAGGTTTGGGAGGCTGGGGTAACTGTATAATGGGCATGAAGGAGGGCACATAAGGTAATGAGTACTAGGTGTTATATATACTGATGAATCACCGAACTCTACCTCTGAAACTAATAATATACTATATGTTAATTAATTGAATTTAATTAAAGAAGAAAAACAGGTGATAAGAACTGTAGGATTTTAGAGAGGTGAAGTAGACAGGAAGAAAAGAAAGTGAAGTGTAAATTTTTGGAGATTTGAATCAAGTTTTACTAATGCTTCAAGAGGGAAAAGGGCCCCAAATGGAGATTTGTTAAATAAGGTTTTTCCAGATTTTTCTGGACATAGCACAGTGAGATTCTCAAGCATTATAGTCTCATATATAGAAAACTATCTGTTGAGAGACAATATTCATTGGTGTTTGCCTTAAATGAAAAGTTTATATTTACCTTTTTTACTGAATATTTTTATATCCTAGACTTATCTCTTATGCCTATAATTCTGAGTATTCTTCTCGTAGCCAATTTGGCTATGGACAAATAGAGGTATTCGAAGTGACTGACCTTTTATGCATAGGTTTCAAAATAATGTACCTCTCTCAAAAGGTTTAAAAGTTGCCAAGAACTATGTATCTTAAAGGTATGAAGATGAAGTAAACAATAAATTGTCTTTATGCTATTACCACATGATAGTCCTACTTCACCTGATAAAATAGAAGTATTTGGTACCCTTTTTGATTCACATGGAAAAATTTGTCTTGAATTAAGCATGTTATTCAAAGTGACGAGGAATGCTTCTTTGGCATAGATGATGATTTAAAGAAACTGAGAAAAGTGTCATAGAGTCATAGCCACTCTCATAGAGTGGCATGAGATACAGAACTTGAATGACAGGACTGCAGTAGGAAGCATGAGATGGTATCATTTCAGAAAGAGGGAAGGAAGACACGAAGATGACAAATCAGAGTGTGTTTGGTAAAGAGCCTATGGTTCCATTCATCTGAAGGGTGGGGTACAGAAGTCAGCTTTAGGCACCTGCTCTTGGCATAAATGTTGATGTTCTCATGATGGAAGAGTGGTCAGGTTCTTGCAATGAGCTTTTTATGCTCATTGCATAAAAAGGGGGTTGACAAGTGAAAACCAAAAGGGAGAAGCTAAAGGACACCAAGTGTTGACTAACGCTGGCAAATGGGTATGATTAGGACCATAATTATTAATGTATGACTGTTGCCAGTCCTCCCCATTCACTTACTGGCTCTGACAAGTCTATACCATTTCTTCCCTCTCTCCACCTGTGTAGGGGGGAACTGCTTTGTCAGCTCTATTTTTTGGTTCTCATGGTCAAGAATGAAAAATGAAAAGATGCTCAATATCATTCATTATCAAAAAAGTACAAATCAATACCATGATTAGATACCACTTCATACCTGTCAGAATGGCTAAAATTAACAACACAGGAAACAACACGTGTTGGCAAGGATGCTGAGAAAGGGAGACCCTCTTACAGTGTTGGTGAGGATGCAAACTGGTGCAGCCACTCTGGAAAACAGTATGGAGGTTCCCCAAAAAGTTAAAGATAGAAATACTCCATGACCCAGAAATTGCATTACTAGGTATTTACCCAAAGGATACAAAAATACAGATCTGAAGGGGCATGTGTACCCCAATGGTTATAGCAGCATTATAAACAATAACCAAATTATGGAAAGACCCCAATGTCCATCAACGGATGAATACATAAGGAAGAGGTGGTATATGTATACAATGGAATATTACTCAGCCATGAAAGAGAATGAAACCACACCAATTGCAATGTTGTGGATGGAGCTAGAGGGTTATTACGCAACGTGAAATAAGTCAGGCAAAGACAGATACCATCTGATTTCACTCATAGGTGGAATTTAAGAAATGAAATGGACGAATATGGGGGGAAAGGAAGAGAGACAAACCATAAAAGAGGCTCTTAACTATAGAGGACAAACTGAGGGTTGGTGTAGGGGAGGTTGGTGGGGGGATTGGTTAAACTGGTGGTAGGTATTAAGAAGGGCACTTGTTGAGATAAAGCACTAGGTGTTACATGTAAGTGATGAATCACTAAATTCTATTCCTGAAACCCATATTATACATGTAACTCACTAGAATTTAAATGCAAAATTGAAACCAAAAGAGAAGAAAAAGAATGGAAAATAGAAAAAAAAAAAAAAAAAAAAACACAGAGAGGCAGAAGGCCTGTGCCATTGTTATTAGAATGTAATGGAATGCAACAATCTTCAGGAAAACCCAATACATAAGGTGAGAACAGCTCGCTTGCTTGCTTGCTTTTATTTCTTTCTTTTATAAATCCATAACAAAGTTAGGTAATCAGAACTAGAAGTTTAGGGAATATTCCCTGTAGGGGGTAACTCAGTACCATTGCAATTTGGACATAAATATAATTTATATTCATTGATTAATGGGGTCAGAGCTTTTAGGGTAGGCATAAATGACAAAGTAGGGAGATTTTGCTTAATTAGACAAGGACTAGGGAGACTTTTAGAACTCCTGAACAAGGTCGTTATGTGATTAGTATTCTCTAGGAAGAATCATTGAATAGCTTATCTATATAACTGAGAAAGGAAAAAAATAGAAGACAAGCAAAATCAGAGAAGAGATATTACAATATGCCAGGTGAAAGGTAACGAGGAGATGTACTAAAAGGTGAGAGTGTGGATAGGTAAGAGAAGATGTCAAAGTATTTGGAAAGCAAAATCAACAGAACCATTATGAGAAACAAAGAAAGAGAGTTAACAATGTGATGTTTGAGGTCTCAGAAACAGAAGGAATGGAAGGGCCATTAACAGAAGCGAGGACACCAGAGGAAGAGAAGACTTCAGGGTAAAAATAATAAGTTCCATTTCACATGAGTTGTTTTTGATATGCAGGTGGGACATCTGGGTTGTCATTTGGACAGCTGAAAATGTTAGCTCTAAGGGGAAATATCTGCATCAGTCCTGCGCACCTTGGTATCTCTGAAGCCCAGCATATGACACGTGATCAACAAACACAGCTAAATGAATAATAAGTGAATGTAAGTCTATTCAGTTCTCTGAATTCTTATGATATTTTATTACAATTATTTCCTGCTTCTTTCTCTCTATTTATAGATTCTGAGTTTTACATACACATCTTGGATCTCCATGGCTACAATACATGTTTGTTGAATTGATAAGTTCGGAGATATCAACTTTCAGTTTACAACCCTGTTCACCATCCTCATCTCCTTTTCTTTATATTCAAATAAGATATAGCTCACGGAATGTAATTTTAATGTAAAGAAATAAAAATGCATATCCATAAAGTTTATTTTAAAGAAAGAGTGACAATAGTATATCGTGGGTTTTTCCCATTACTTTGGAAATAACTATAGGTATTTCAACATTTGGCAATTCTATTTGGGCTAATAGACTACTTGCGGTTGTCAAAAATTTTATTTCCTTTCAACTACAAGAAGTCTGGAAGAGACCTTAGGGACACAACTGGGAAATGACTGTTAAAAAGGTAAACGTTTTTCAAATTTCATGAATGGTTGGAGTTCCCCATACTTGGCAGTAACACATGACTCACTTTTGTCCCCAGCACAAGCTTTCAGAGCAAATGCAGACTGCAAAATGGAATATCTTACAAGGCTCCTGTGATACAGATTCTTCCCAAGGTCCTCTCTCCACCCCTGCAGTATGGAGGGTCTTTTTAAGGAATACAGCTTTTCCATTTTGAGCAAACTTCTCATCCCATGTTCCATGTTTGACAATATATGAACATTGTATACGGACAGTCCCCATTGTATACGGATGGTCCGACTCAGCCATCTTTTCCCTCTACACTGGTGTGAAAGTGAGGCACATTCAGTAGAAACGAGACTTAAGAGTTTTGAATTTTGATCTTTTTCCTCGGCTAGCAAGGTGTGGTGCCATACTCCCAGGTGACACTGGGCAGGGGCAGTGAGCTGTGGCTCTGAGTTAGCCACCCAATCACAAGGGTATCAACCAATATACCTACAACCATTCTGTACCCTTACAACTATTTTGCTTTTTACTTCTAGTACAGTACTCAATAAGTTACATGAGATACCGGACACTTTATTATAAAATAAACTTTGTGTTGGATGATTTTGCCCAACTGGAGGGTAATATAGGTATTCCGAGCACATTTAAGGGTAGGCTGGGCTAAGCTATGATACTTGGTAGGTTAGGTATGTTAAATGATTTTTGACTTATGATGTTTTCAATTTATGCTGGATTTACCAAGCTATAACCCCTTGATAGGTTGAGGAAGATCTGTATAATATATTTACACTGAAAATATCTCTTTGGTCATTATGGATCATTTACTGGAGATATTCCTCCCTCATAAGCATGGTTTAGTAGTAAATCATAAAATTAAAAATTCTAGTTAGCAGTGATTTTTCACCCTTTGGGCTGAGATGGCTTCATGAAAGTTTTTTGTTTTTTTTTTTTTTAAAGGCAAACCTTGAAAACAACATCTGGAGTTGAGTTCAGAAATTAGAACCAGATATGCTTCCTTATATGAATTTCAGTTCACATGATTAGCCTGCCAGAATGGAGAAAGGGAAAAGGTTTACTAATTTATTTGTGCTTTGTTTTTGAAGAAATAATGATATTTTAATGCTCAAAGAAGTTGAGTCTTTTTTTAAATAAAGGTTGAATATAGTTATCCCTGAATATGTATAAAGAAATATTAAAACTAGCATGAATTTTAGATATAGTTAGCATTATTACATACACATTCAGAGGATTTGCTCAAGGGTTTCCTTAAGTAGCAATAGCCAAATGGTATAAACTGCTTATAGATTGATTCTAAAACCAGTTTTCCAAATAATTTATGTTATATGAGTTTGTAAACAAAAACTGAGAGAGCAGATAACCATTTGATTTGGCCATGTTGCAAGTGTTAGTACACATCCCATTCAGAATGCCATCATTAAAGAGCAAGTAGAGTTTTTCTTTTCTTAAAACTTCAACAGTGATTCATATTATGAAAAGAATAATTAGAGATATGCCCAGACTCTTTTTGGAAGGTGATTAATAGAATTCTAAGTTGGTATTTACAATTTACCAAGCACTATGGAACCTTTTGTGTTTTACATTTATAATAACCAAACAAGAATTTTTCCAGGTACCAGAAGAGAACATTGAAGTCTGCAAATGTCGTATGTTACATAGTTACTTTCATGAAGCTGATAATACTAGAACCTAGAACTTCTGTATCTTAGATCAGAGCTTTTTCTTTTATTACATTTATTTATTTGTTTGTTTGTTTGTTTGTTTAGCATGATGAAAATCCAAAATCCATGTTCCTAACTGGCTGGAATTTAGGACCTAGACTTGAACTACACTCAGTCCTAGAAAAATCTACCTAATGCTAATATGAAACATTAGCATTTAAATATGGCTTCATTTTCAACTTTTTCAATTGTTTTACATATAAGTCTCTCCATAATCTTTCCCTTTTAAAGAATTCTATAGTCATACAAATAAGTCCTTTCTTCATTTTAGTGTGGAAAGAGAATTAAACTGTCCAGTTCATATGCTACACTAATATTATTTTCAGGTTTTTGAGAGGATGAGAAGGCAACCTTTAAAATGTGCTCTGCATCTCACAGATGAGATCATTGAAATAGTGTTCCTTTTTTAATGTAGGTTTTCCAAGTTTTATGGTGACATAGCCCTTTGGCCGTTCTGTTGAGGTCAATTCCAAATTCTCATTCTAGTACTAGATTATCAGGTGCTCCCAAATAAGCATGGGCCCTGGAACTTTTTTTTTTTCCTTTTTCTAACCCACTTCCCAATTAACGAATAGCCAATCCTGTCTCTTTATAGAGAATTAACAACAACAGTAGCAGTGGCAGCAATAATAACAATAAATATCTCCCATTGTAACAATTTCGTATTACCAGGTGTGAAAAGGCAGTAGCTGGAATGAGAAAATCACAAAATAATGATAATGCATACTTAATGACATTACAGTTTGGCTTACTCTTCTAAACCTATAACATAAGCATTGAAATTTGCATTCTTTCCACGCTAAGGAAATAGAATAAAGGCTCAGAGAAAGTAAATAGGGTATGCAAGGTTCCATCTTTTTATAAAGATTTTTATTTATTTATTTGTTAGAGGGAGAGAGAGAGAGCACGAGCACAGGCAGGCGGAATTGTAGGCAGAGGCAGAGGGAGAAGCAGGCTCCCTGCTGAGCAAGGAGCCCGATGTGGGACTCCATCCCAGTAAATGGCAGAGTCCTATTAAGAATCCAGGCATCTCTACTCTACTGCAAATTTGCAGTGGGTTCACTCTTTCAAACCTCTAATTCTGAAGCTGCATTCAGTTCGAATAGCCAGGTGAGACAAGTGTGGGCCAGTCTGGAATTCCAGAGCTCTGAATTCCTGCCTCTACCACATCTAGCCCCATTTAGTAATCTCCAGTAGCATGACATCATAATTAAGCATGTAGAGCCATCCAGAACATGGCTTCAGGCCCCAATCCTCCAATTACCAGCTCAATGAGCTTCAGCAAGTTAATTTCTCTAGGCCTTCCTTTCCTCATTTGTAAAACAAAGATTGTTACTTATGTAAGAAAACAAATGTAAAATTCTTGGCCACAATAGAAGTGTTGCATAAACCATTGCTTCCTATTTCACATTATGCTGATTTCTCTTCTCCCAGGAATGCTCAGCAACTGACAATATGTATATCAAAGTTTTTCAGAGGAAAGAAAATGAAAACCAATATAGGTTTCATCACACATAAAATGCTGAGCACACATGGAAACCTTTTCTCTAGTCACTTACATTCTACCTCTTGGGCACCTTGGAATTACTGCAAGGTCCTTGAATCCAGATGTATATGAAGCATTTCTTTGAACTGGAATATGTCTCATATAGCATAGTTATGTGACTCCATCTTTTTTGTCTCTAGGTTTTCAATCTCATAATAAATAAATTTAAAATTTACTAAAAATCTTTACTGAATTCTATTATGAATTTTCTTGATCAACAAATGGTTAGAGTATCACTATAGTTATAGATAAGGTAGGAAGTCATTGCTTTGTGAAAATATTTGACATTATTCAAAAGGGATTGGAACCAATGTTATCTTTCAACCTCAGTCAACATCAATTTATATATATTTCTAAAATCAGGTGGTCCAATTTGATATTGATTCTTGTTTTTTTTTTTTAATAAAGATTTTTATTTATTTATTTGTTAGAGGGAGAGAGAGAGAGCACGAGCGCAGGCAGGCGGAATTGTAGGCAGAGGCAGAGGGAGAAGCAGGCTCCCTGCCGAGCAAGGAGCCTGATGTGGGACTCGATCCCAGGATGCTGGGATCATGACCTGAGCCGAAGGCAGCCGCTCAACCAACTGAGCCACCCAGGCGTCCCCCTTGGTATTGATTCTTAAAGGTTAGAGGATTCCTTTTTATTTACAGGATGGATCCATTTCCTTGAATGTATCACAATAACTAAATCAAGAAAATGTTTAATTAAATAATCATCATTAGCAATTAATACCCTGTTTTATCTGTCTCCTTTTAATTTTGTTATCATCCAAAAATGTAGGATTGAAATACAGTAGTGACAAGTATAAAGGTGAGAAACTCACTTGTAATTCCAAGGGGTTCATTCAAAAACACCCCAGAATCTTTATATTAGGTGGTGATGACTTCAACAACATATTTGTATGCATAAATTCAGAATTTTTCTGTATCAGTTTGCATGCCCTCAGTCACAAGCAATAGGAAACTCAAAATGGATGAAACATTGGGGAAATTATTGGCTTACATAGCTGCAAATTCAATGGTAAGGTGAACTTTGGAAGAGGAATTATCCAGTGGTTCTGACTGAACTTCCCTATAGTTCTCTCAACCCTGTCCCACTCTGGATATAATCCTTAGAATGGAGTGGGATGGCTTCAGAAGATACAAACTCCACCACAATGAATGACCATGGCCTTGAGGGAAAAAAATAGCTTTCAGAACTTTTCATAAAAGAGAGAAAACTTCCTGAAACCCCAGCAACACCCTTTTGTGTGTCTTTGGTTAAAATTGGATTACATGCCCACTTGTGTAGCAATGTTTCAGGCAATAGAGCGATGGAATTGTGGCCATCCTACGTCAGTTTTCCCTGGGTTACTTGGCAGCATAATAGAAGGATGATGAATAAAACAAAATTGGGATTCTCTTGGGGAGGAAAAATGAACACATACTTCTGTGGAGGCAACCATCAGTGTCCTCTGCCTCTTCCAATATCTACCCATTCGTTTTTCTAAGATGTATTAACTGAATTTTAAGATCCTAAAATACAAATACTCCTTCTAACATACCCTTGGAAGAAAAGTACAAATGCCTTAAGTATTAAATAAATTGGCTTCAGCTCTGAAATTATTACACTGTTGGCATGCAACCATGTCACATGGCATGGACAAGATTAAACTTTAACGTTAATGGTTGGTATAAGTCCAAGTAGAGTAAAACAGGCCTGTGCAAATATGTTTCATGCACATATAATAGTGCATATTGCCTCTTAAAAATGTAAACCAAAAGATTTCTTGCAAACTAATATTAAACAAGAAAAATTAGGTTTCTCAGCTTTGGGATAGGCCTGCAGGAGCGGTATGGTATTAAGATTTCTATAATGCTAAGTATTACTGTGATCTATGGATTGATATCAGCCAGTAATCTGTCCAGAATCTGGTAACAAAAAAGAACATTGCTGGAAATGAAATACTACTTACAAGAAGATTTATATACAACTGGTAATGTTCACCACAATTTTTAAAAAATGAGAAATTAGAGTTTTCAGAGCTGTAATGGATCCAAATATAGACTTTCTGGAAATGGTATTTTGGACCTGAATGACTGCATCAGAGTAAGAAATATTCATTTTGTTTTATAATTTCTTTTTATTCACTGACCTATCATTGTTCTTCAAGTGTTTCCCAATCTTCATCTCAAAGAAGCAATTGGACTTTTCTCTAAAACTAAAGTTAGTTTGAAAAACAATTATTTTTATAACAATTGATTATTTAAATATTTATAGAATAGGCACTCAGAAAGAATTATAATGAAATGCATAGTTCCTGTGCTTAAAGAATTTAAAATCTATTTGAAGGCATCAATCCAAAAAAATATAAGAAATGATTAGCAAACAATAAAAGATAGCATTTAATTAACCAATGCATTGTGACTTGGGGCATATTGATGTAGAGAAGACCGGAGAAGGAAAATCATGTGCTTCAAAGAAATTGCAGGATCTTTACCATCACTTTAACATCTATTAAACGCTCCCCATGTACCCAATATATTTAGTGTTATATCATTTAATCTCACAACAACCCTATAAGTTCCAATCGTTATCAACAATGTTATACAGACAAAGAAATTGAGGCTTAGAGAGATTAACTTGCCCAAAGTTGAAAAGTAGGATTAGGCACTGAGCACATATAGTCAAACCCTACAGTGCCGTTGCTTAGTTACCAAGGTATTTTGCCTTCCTGGAATAAAATGAACTTGAGGAGTACTCTGCAGACTTAGCAGTCCTTAATCAAGGAGGAAAAAGAAGGGTATTTTAGGAAGGAACACCAGCATGAGTGAAGGCATAGTCACCGGAGTGGCCATAGTATATACTGGGACCTTTAAAGAAACTGCCCTGGTTGAGGCCAAAGTGTAGACAAGGTCAAAGAGGAAGAAAAGCTTGCACAAATCCAGTGGAGCTGAACTGTAGAGATTACTAAAAGCATTGAGGAGTTTTATAAAACCATTGCCCAGTGGAAAGTAACTACTGAATCCCACTCTTTCTCATCCTCAGTATCTTCAAGTCCAGGGGCCTTGAAATGAATCACTGGAGACCACCCAACATCTTTCAGACATGTAGATTAAACTCGAAAGTGGAGAAGTGTTCTTAATAGCTAAAAGGTTAATACTTTTCAAATCCTGGGTCAGACGACCCCAGGGAGCAAGCCAGAGACATTCTGGTGACCTGGAAATCCCGGAGGCCCCAGGTGACCTCCCAAGGCTGCTCCTGCACATTCCACGCATTTTGCAGCCTCCCATCGCCATGGCAGCTTGAAATGGAATGCAGGCTCACACTGTGGCACAGCTAAAATTCTCCTCCAAATCTGAAATGAAAGGAGCTCCAAAACTGAAATGGTTCATACGCGTGTTTTTATAAATATGTGGATAATCTCTGGGAAAAACCATAAAAACTGGTCATTGCGATAGGCTCTGGCAAAGACAGCTGGGGGCTTAGAGGATGGTCAAAGAGGGGAGACTTACTTATCCTTCCCAGCCCTTTGTACTTTTTTTCAATATAGAAGGCTCTGCATGTTTTGTCATGTACTTGAAAATACGTATATTGCAAAAGACTTCACTTTCTAGTGGCCTTTCTGCCTGTCCCATGGGGAATTCAGAGCATAATTGCCAGTTAATCTTCACCGAAGCACAGTTCCCATCACATGCTACCTCTGTTCCAAAACCTTTTGAGGTTGCCTATCACTAATAATACCTAATCGACAAGGTTGACAAGAATTGACTTACTGATATGATTTATATTTCACTCTACATTTTGAAGTAGGTGACGCCTCACAGGACAAGTAGGAAAATGGCATGTAGGGAATTTAAAAGGTTTGTTCAGGGCTGTACTGCCGACTGGCAGGACCACTGAGATTTAAGCATGGAATACCTACCCCTTCCTGTGAGATCACACAGCCTCTCACACAGTGCTTGTGGAATTAAATCAGGCTCTTTAACCTGCCTTTGATCATTATCCTCCCTTAGAAGTTTTCTCCTACAAATCCCCAGCACCTCTCCTTTGTTCCAGGTAAACTGCTTAACCACTGGTTCTTGAAATACTTCTCCCCTTTCTGTCCCTGTCGCTTTCCTCATGTCCTTTCTTCCCGGGAAAAATGGCTCCCCACTTCATTCATCACTTCCAGTCTTCCGTGGCTGACCACAGATGGTCCTCTTTAGGGCAACTTCCTCTGACTTCCTCTACCAAGGTCCCAGTGTTTCCAGTGTTTCCTTCCCCAGCACTGTATTTGTACCACTCATAAAACTGCCTGTTAGTCTTCAATTATAGTTGTATTGGTGTTTGTCCTAACCTAATTGCAAAGTTGTAAACGTAGAGAACAAAGATCATAGCTAGCCATGTTCAAATTTTCCAAATACCTAGCAAACTACTTTTCCCTTATGAAGGACTCAAAAATATTTGTTGAACTTGGTTTGAGAATTGATTTTCTGCGACACTCAGAGATGCATTGTAAGATGAAATGGACTTTGGAGAGAACCCAGAAACTCATTTTACTGCTGAGATCACAAACTCTCTGAAATACAGATGTATTGTGTTAGCACTGGGCTTGTTTCTTTTTGTGATTTAGTTTTTAGTTGAATTACTTGTGAGCATTTAAAAATTAGAAGATTTCATGTAAAAATCTGGATTTCTAGGTTTTCTTGAAAGTGGGAAAATCTGACAACACTGAGGCTGCCTTATCATGTGAAGAAGTTGGCTGGAGTTGGTAATGCCTGTGGGTTTTTTTGTTTGTTTGTTTGTTTGTTTGTTTGTTTTTTAAAGAATTTATTTATTTATTTGACAGAGAGAGAGAGAGAGAGAGAGAGCACATAAGCAGGGGGAGCTGCAGGCAGAAGGGGAGGCAGAAGCAGGCTCCCTGCTGAACTGGGAGCCCTGTGCTCCCAGTCTTAGAATCCTGGAATCATGACCCAAGCTCAAGGCAGCTACTTCAATGACTGAGCCAGCCAGGTGCCCCTACCTGTCCATTTTTAGTGAGATACAGGCTGCTTGGTGAGCCACAGTGCACCACTCACTGCTGTCCTACACCTATATGGATTTGTAATACCTGTTGGATGACATATATTTACATTTGCAGTTCCTACCAAAAATGTGGATCCTTTTTCTTTCAGAAAAAAAAACTCCCCAAGATTCATCTCCCCTTCCAGGAGCTTTATGCCCAGTTGAACAACAGCCTGGTGAAAGCAATTTTCTCAATCATCTTTGAAAGAGTAACTCACCCTCTTTGTGCAGGAAACCTCATGCAGAAGTCAAGCCCATTGAATTTCTATACACAGGGAAAAAAACAACCTGTCATTTGAACCACAGGATTTTTCTTTGAGACATTGCCAGTGAGGTTACCTACTGGTGTCCCACAGAGAGGGGAGAAGGGATAGAATACAACGAAGGTGACAGGATTCCATAGCCTGAAGGACTCTAAAGAAGGACAACGCAGTGCTTTAATTATTTCTGTGACATTCCTACCAAGTTGCTTTCTAAAATCTTCAGCTCTCTGGTGAGGGCAAGCCTGTTTTAATTTTCATATTTGTGCTGCACAAGCATTCTCTGTCATGTATAAGGAAAGATGATTTATTGTCCCTCTCCCTCCTTGGTCTTTCATTTTCCCTCTGGAATAACAATAATCATGTGAGGACTTTTTAATATATATAGACTATGATCGTGTTACCTCAAAGTCTTCCATTCTTCAGGTGAAATATCTATGGTTTCTGGTTAGTAATGCCCATAACTGCTAGTTAAGTCTTCTCTGTTTGCTACATTCCATCAAGATTTTTGGCACCCCAGACTAGACATAGCATTACAGGTATTATCTGGTCCAACAAAATAAAGCAGAAATGTATTGAATCACTTCATTACTATAACTTTATTTATGCAACCTCAAAGTTTAATTAGTTTTTTTGGCAGCTATACATCTCTGTTGACTCACATTATGATTGCAGTCAACTGGAACCCCCAAGTTCTGTTAAAGCTCATCTTCCTCATCATGTGATTCCACAGTTGGATTTTTGGGCTTCATATTTATCCCTGTTAAATCTCATCATGTTATATTGGCCTATTATTTCAACTGTCATAGTCTTTTGGGATTTGGTTTAAGAATTCTCCCTTCTTGATTTCTGTCTCTGCAAATTTAATGTGTATGTAGTTAAATCTTTCCTCCAGGCCACTAGAAAACAAGCAGAATGGAAAAAGACCTGACTTAAGTCCTCCCTCATGGTTTCCAGATTAAAGCTGGTCCGTCAGTATTTCTCTGAAGAGTAGTTATTTACTTGTCACTGATCTACCCCATTCCTGTGTTAGTTATCTCACCTTGTCTTCAAGTTACTGTAAAGAAAGCACTGGATTTTTTGCATACACGTACATACATACAAATAGGCATTTTCTTTGGGAGAGGACTCAGCTTCCACTGGGTTTTCAGAAATTTTCCTGACATAAAAAAAGATCAAGACCATTAATTTAGCCAATTATTCTGATATACAATACATAAAAATAATTCTCTTTAAATCATTAGTAATCCTTATTTAGTGAGTGCCTGTATATGCCAGGAATGCTCTAGATATTAAGGAGACAGTTATGAACAAAACAGACCAGGACTTTGTCCTCATGGCATTTGTATTCTAATAAGGCAGAACACTAGACTACAATGACTAAGATTAGTAAAGAAATAGATAATGTGTTTAATAGTGAGAAGTGCTAGGGAACAAAAATAAAACAGAGCAAGGGAATATGAAATAAGCAGTGAGAAGATTGTCTCTTTGAGAAGATGACGCTTGTGTAAAGACCTGTAACAACTAAGGTAACTTATTGGGGGAAGGTTCCAGGAAGAGATAACGGCAAGTTTAAGACAGCTGGATAGCAAGATGTTTAGCCTCCCCTAGAAACAGCAAGACTGTGACAGAATAAACCAAAGGCAGGTTGGAGGAGATAAGTTAAGGGAGGAGTGTGAATAGGAAGCTAAAAGGGCTCTCCAAATGGGAATGGGGGAAGGACAGCCCCCTCAAAAAGTAGATTTAGAAATATTGGGGTAAGGCATTCTTTGGTTGTCACAACAACTCTGAGACTCTACTGACACTTAGGGGGAGCAGAGATAACAAGGATTTTGTAAACTCCAAGACATTTTGTCCATTGAAAAACTGTTTTGCGGGCGCCTGGGTGGCTCAGTGGGTTGAGCCGCTGCCTTCGGCTCGGGTCATGATCTCAGGTTCCTGGGATCGAGTCCGGCATCGGGCTCTCTGCTCAGCGGGGAGCCTGCTTCCCTTCCTCTCTCTCTGCCTGCCTCTCTGCCTACTTGTGATCTCTCTCTGTCAAATAAATAAATAAAATCTTTAAAAAAAAAAAAAACTGTTTTGCACGAAATGCCAACATCATCTTCCATAAGAGACCATTTAGCCATTTATATAAACTTTGGATTTTACTCTGAATGAGGTGAGAAGCCAGTAGAGACCTCAGTGCGGAAGAGTGAATGGTCTAACTTATATTTAGTAAGTCTCAACCTTGCCATTGTGCTGGAGAGGAAGGAGACCAAAGCAAGGCACAGGGACCAGTTAAGAAGCTGTCAAAATAATTAATGCAGGAGATGATGATCGCTGAACAGGGTGGCGGGATGTAGGAGAGGAAAACTATCTGGATTCTGTATAAATACTTAAGATAGAGTCAGTAGGTATTGCTGCTGGGTTAGAGCAGAGTGCTAGAGAAAGGGAGGAGAAAGAGGATGAATCCAAGATTTTAGGCCTGGTCAGTATCTATCACTTGGAAAGAGAATTGCCTCTTGTGGTTGTGATGGGAAACACAGTTTTGGTTGAAGGCAGAGAGATTAGGAAGACCGCATCAGATGCCACTTAGGTTGTTAGATGTGCAGAAGGACATGTAATGTATGTAAAGATATATCTGCAAGTATGTAAGGGTATGTAATGTATGTTGATAGAACTACAGAGAGATAGAGATAGGATATTAGTTATTGACATGGACAAAATATAGAGATAGAGATACAGAAATGTAGAAAGAAATCTCAAAGAGATCAGAAATGTTAAATTAGCTATCTCTAGTTTTGGAGTTCATTGATGATATTTCTCTTATGCACTTCCTAACTTATTCACATTTAACATGTCTTAATTTTATGAAACGTAAAAATGTTTCATATCTACAACACTACTTTCTAAAGCTCACTTGTGACAGAGCTCTGATTTTATCTCTCTTCTTATAGACTCTCTCTTCTCTCTCCAACTGCTTAGTCATCAGCTACCAACGGACTCGCCATTTAAGGATGCCACTTTCAGGGATTTTAAATCTCAGCTTCACTCTACTGTGGTCATTATAACCATGCAATACATTTCCAGACCTTCAGGATTTTCATTCCGAGGAGAAATGGCAGAATTGTTAGCAGCTGGATCCTCTTTGAAAGAGTGAGCCACACATATTTACTGAGGCTTTGGGGAATTGTAGGAGGAGAGAAACAATTGTCACTTGGGTCCCCTTTCCTGGCAGCACCTCAAAGGTTACCAAGTGAGAACAGCAGTGCCCAGCTGCCCTGAAAACCAAAGAAAGAGTGAAATTTAAAACTTGAATTGCCTCTCTCTTCTCATTATGTATTATTTGTCAATCATAGATAAAAAGTGGTTTTTGCCCTCCAGCTGCTAGCCCTGGGGTGCACATATCACTCAGTCGTGCCACGACCCTGGGGAACACTGCAAGAAAAAAATCAGTGATTGCACCTTTCTTTCTTTTTCTCATTCCTCCCTGCTCTACCATTTTTAATCCAGTGGTTTAAACTAAAAAGGAAAATCTCTTTGGGAAAAAAAATGTATATATATATATATACACACACACTTTGTTTTTATGGTGATAGACATCTTAGATATTGAAATAAGGTATATTAGAACACATACGAGGAAACTTTTCCCTTTTTCCTATTGGAACCAAAGTGTCTGAAATTTAATGGATTGTCACAGCCTCATGGAAGGGGGTATATTGTATCCTTTGTACTGGGCCTTGCAAATGAACAATAAAACACACATTACCACTCCGTATGAAATGCGGACCTTTAAAAATAGATTCATTTTGATGCCTGTCTTTTAAACTTATTTTACAACATCAAAACACATTTCCTTCATTTGTACATTTTATTCATGTGACATAGAAAGTGCTTTTTAAGTTTCTTTGAGCACCATTTTAGGACCTGGGTAACTTTTTATGATACTGGTAGGGGAAGTAAAGATGAAGGGTTCAGGTGTGTTTTAAGTTGTTGTAATAAATACACATTAAACCATATTACACATAACTTTCTGTCTAATGCTTCTTAACAAAGCACCAACGCATCACCTCAGTTATTCAAGCGTATTCAAGTAAGAATCACTTCCGCATCTGTTTGGTTTTAAAGTTTGCATCTTTAGTTTTCATAAAGGAGAAAAATCCCAATAGAAGCTGAACTTTCTTAAGAATTCTTTAAGCGGAAAAGTGCCTTAAAAGCCTTAGTCATCACAGCTTTTCTTCTTTGTAAGTTAAATACCACTCACAATTCAGAATTGTGATAAATGGATCCATTGTACAGGTGAATCAAAATGCTAACATAATTGATAATCTGCAGTAAAGCATCCTATTTAGTAAGATAAGATGTTTTCTCTATTTTTTTCCCCTGTAATTCTGTCTAGGAACAGAAGTTAATGCCAATTGGAAAAATCCAGTCATGGGAGACCAGGTAAGTCAAACTTCTTTCATGCTCTGACTTACATGGAAATAGAGGGTGATCACATCTGTCATACATTTTCTAGAACCTAGGTCTAGATAGTGAGGGCCAGAGGTCCAGTAGTTTGGGCCCACCTGTTTCTTCAAACTTCTTATATTTTCTGTGGGCAGGATAGGCACCCTGCTGTAAGCTCAGGATCAAATGGAAATAAAACCACTTCGAGAAAGCTGATGGAAGGCACTGAGCTGGCCAGGCTTCTGGCTCAAACTGTTCAATGCCCTGACATTTCATCTGGTTTCCATCTGAAGCTGCAGAGGACTGGGGCGTGCGTGTCTGGACCTATGGATGCGTGTTTGTGGGCCACCACGTCGGCTGGTTCTGATTTAAGCCTAACTTTTTCCAGGCTCCCTAGACGTGAACTTTGGTGAACTTCATACAAGTTCAATGTAACCAAACCCGAAATTCCAGAAGTCTTGTCTGGGAGTCAGTTTCAAAATGAGGACGTGTCTTTCCAAGGTGCTTGTTTCCAACTATTGTTGATTATTTGGCCCCGGAATCTATCATGTTTAATGTTGTACATTCTCGAATAACTAGATAACGTAAGAGAATGGGAACTTGGGGAACCAGCATCATTGGAGTGGGTTGGTTGTAGAACACCTAAATTTCAAAGTCTGCCTCGTAAAAGAGCTTCCAAATAAATGAGGATTCTCTGATGGTCCCTGGCAATAAGCATCTGTTAGCTGCTTTTGACGCTCCTCTTTTCTCTCCGTATCTCCTCACCTTCCCCAACCTACCCAATGAAACTGAAATGAGAAGTCAGCCACACTGAACACTTTTCTCTTGCTTGTTGATGCTCTCTGAGCTCCCAACTTTATTCCTTTGTTTTTCTATCCCTCACCTAGAATATCTTTTTCTTTTTGCCATTTGTTCACAACCTCACTAATCATAAGGCTCCACTTAGAGCCTATTCATTCACAGAGCTTTTCCTGACCCTGTCAACCAGAAACGATTCCTCCTCTATCCGAACTTCCATAACCCTGTTGGGTGACATCTTCACAATCATGTTATACATGTTATCGTCCATGCTCCGCCATAGGATACTTGAGGGCAGAACTAATTCATCTTCCTAGCATTCATTTGTTAAAAAGATGATAGAGGTACTCAAATAATATTTCTTGAGAGGAATGGTGAATGAATGTAAACTGACAGGAGGACTTGAACATAACCTCTGAGTACTATTACAGAAGGTCAGAGTGAAAGGAAGAAGTTAAGGGGGAAAGAAACTTCCAGGGCTTTTACTAGTCTTGTGTACTATCTACTTAATGGCAGTCTCCCCACCACTGTGAGCCCCAGAAAGGCAAGCATCTCATTGTCTTCATCCACTACTACATTCCCAGCATCCTAATGTGGTAACTTGCACATAAAACAGAAAAAATGCTTGGTGGATGAATTATATATTTAAAAAGCAAGGACACTGTATACAATGTAATTCTTTGGGCTAAAAAGGGAAATTTTAGAGAAATCAGAAGGAGAAGATAAGATAAATAAAACAAACAAAAAGAACCTAAATAATTTTAAGGCAAATCATTAAAAATTCTCTCTCAGTTTCTACTTGTGTGACCTTGTCTGAGGTTCCTTGTGCTTTGAGTTCTCCTATATAATGTCAAGTTGATGAGACAGCCACAAGTGATAATCTGTGTAAATTTAACCACTGTCTCATTAGCCCAGAACAGATTATAAAAACTGATACTGACTCTTGAGGGTATCGAGTAGCTCCTAAGCTTGATAAGATCCAAGTCTTCAGAGGAGAGATTAGCCATCAGACCTAGTGGAGATTTTTAATCACATTAAAACAGGATAACATGTTATCTGAGAGAAAATTAATCCTCACTTCTAGACTATGTTATTTATGCAACTTGACACGTGAGAATTCTTTTAAATAGTTATGTGGCCCATTTCATTTCATAGGCTTTATTGCTTGACATCTAAATACATTTATGAGTATTCAAATGGTTTTTGATTAAAGGAGCTAACAATTTTATGATTATTTCTTTTTCCATAAAATAAGTAATACAATAAAATACTTAAAGGAAGCATATTAATTTCATATTTCCACTTAGAATTCTGGGTTTAAAACACCAGGCACTCTCAGAGCTAACAACATGAACAAATTTATGTAGTTCTGCATTTACAATTTAAAATTAACTTCAAGGGATCTGCAGAAAATTGCATAGCAGCCTATGCTTATTCATAAAGGGCTGAGGAAAGGTTGATGCACATTTGAAGGAACTTTGTAAAACAAGTATTTGCTTGTTTAAAAATTCCTCACATTTCCAGACAGTTCTTGTGATTTTTGAAGGCATCATATCCTATTTCAAAATATACAAAAACTTTATTTATTTATAGAGGTAGCTATTCACACCATTTTCTACAAATGACTTCAAATGACTTTATGATTTCATTAGGAGGGGAAGGGGAAGTTTGCCTTTACTTCACAAACTTTATATACCTGGCTAATGAAAATAAAAGGTATACATAAAATTATAAGGAAAGAGTTTAAGATACTGTAATACCTCAAATACCTTCAAAAATGTAATAAATATCATGTATATATCAATTACACAGCCAGGAAACATTTCTCAACTACCAGTATTAAAGGAGGCAAGCACAGTCAGAAGCTATTTCATTCCAGTTACATACCAGTTATCATTATTACATTATTACCAAATTAGATCCAGTGAATTACCAGTTATTCTTACTTACTTATTATAAAGAAAACTAGTCCCAAAAGATTCTTTATAACCTGTTTTTTTACTGTTTATAACTGTAGTTATAATAGCAATCAAATTCCTGTAAGTATATTAATATCACCCAGTTAAGCTAGAGATTTACAACATCAAGCATTAAAAGGTAAGAGTATAAACAAACTCATTTAGTTCTGCCACTTATTTTATTTCAAAATGTTCCATAATTCTGGTATTATGTGTATGATGTGAATTCTAGCAAACTACTCATAGGATGAACTCTAATCTCCAAATGCAAACTGTAATGACTTGTGTAATTGCATTTCTGAGTTGGGCTAGTGTAATAAAATAGCTTCAGAATTTTGATTAGGAAAGCATCCACTCAATATTTTAGGTAATTTTTAATTTTCCATTTGAAAACACAAAGTGACTATCTCAATAATGAGTTCAAATTTTTTTTTTAAAGATTTTATTTATTTATTTGACAGAGAGAAATCACAAGTAGTCGGAGAGGCAGGCAGAGAGAGAGAGAGGGAAGCAGGCTCCCTGCTGAGTAGAGAGCCCAATGCGGGACTCGATCCCAGGACCCTGAGATCATGACCTGAGCCGAAGGCAGCGGCCTAACCCACTGAGCCACCCAGGCGCCCCAATGAGTTCAAATTTAATCATAGTTTCCAAATCCATAAAGTGGGGAATAGTCATTTTCCCACCTTCTCCCCCACTCTTTATTACATAAGAGAAATTTGAGATTCAGAGAATCTGAGTTCCTTCAGATTGTACAGTTGGTAAGAAGACCCAGAGAGCCAGATAGAAGGGAAAAGAATTTGCCTACAAAAATTAATGGAATGTTGGGCATTCGGGTCAGCCAGAACCACTAGCTTTCCATTTCTTATATTTTTTCCCCAAAAATCCTGACTTGCTTTCCTATGGGTTATCCTAATCTGTTTCTGCTTTACTCATAGGTAGCATGTCTTCTATATGGGATAACCTTATTCCAGTCAGATTTCTATTTTCTATTAATCTTGGATTTAAGTATTGGTATTCATACAAAGTTGTTGTTGTTGTTTTTAAAGGCTGTTAGTCAAAGGTCCTCTAAATTTTCCTTCTTTTCAAAGTATCCTGTGCCTGAGAGAAATCCAAAGAGCAAAAATAAAGTTCAGCCAATTCAAAATCATATATTAGGAAGAAAATTGCTTTGTCTACTGTCATTTAACAAACAGTCACTTGATATTCCTATCATGCATCTGACAATGACCAAAGAAGTCACTACCTAATATAGAACACCTCAAGTAAGCCAATAGATGACTAAACTGTACATAGTGTGTGCTTAATAAGAAGCGAGAAGATCTGCTTACCTTCTGGGAGGAGTAGGTAACACTAAGGGAGTTAGGGGAGGATAACAGAGAAGAAAATTGAAATAGCCATTGAAAGAGAAAAAGGAATCAGCAAAAAAAGAAAAACAGAAAGAAAGAAAGAAAGAAAGATGACAAAGAAAGACAATCCAGGCAGAGAAGAGAGTTGCTCAACCTGGTGTGGTACTTTTAAGGATTTGTCCCCTTCTGGCAGAACGGGATGTGTCCCAAAGTGTAGAATTTACCATCGCATGCTCAGTTTTCCTAAACTTTTCTTCTTGAAACACTAGTTTTTAACCAGCTTTGTATGACCCATCTCCTCTCAGTTGGCTTAATACGGAAGGAAGCCAACTGGTCTTACACTTTGACACAAGCAGTGGTTTCATCTCTCAGCATATTCTTGGTAGATTTCTAAGTTATGCCACCCTAGTTCATCCCAAACTCAAGCACCTTCTAATGAGCCATAGCTCCTTCAGGAGCTATCAAGTCTGCTTCATCTTCCTGGGCGAAACTGGTAGGGAATCCCAGGGTATTGATCAGGGACAGACAACAGTTGAAAATGGATGAAAATTATGGAGGTTTGGGAAAAGGCAGCAAATACTAGAGGTAGAAAAAATAAAAATAAAAATTACTGTTATCACAACAGTAATAACAATAACAAAAACAATAATAAAACTTCGTAAGCACTGAGCAGTAATTATCTGTCAGATACCATATCAAGTTTTTTTTTTTTGCATTACCTAATTTAATCCTCACAAGAATTCTGTGAAATAATGTTACTATCCCTATTTTATAAATGAAGTGGTTGAAAGTCAGAGAGGATGAATAATTTCCTAAAATCATACTATGAGTAAAAGGAACATTCTCCCACCCACATTCCAGAACCCCCACTCTTAAGTTATATGTCTCCCAATTATAGGTTGGGTTGGCTTGCAAACCCCCATTTTATGTCCTATTAAAAATCTGAACCTGATCCTAATGAGGTGAGCCATCGAAGGTTTTTAAGCAGGACTGTGTTTGGACTTGAATTTTAGAAAGATCATTCTGGGGATATAGGATGAAATGGAGGGAACGTAGAGAGTTCAAAGACCATTGCTTGACCCCATCATGAGAAGATGAGGGCCTCAACTTGTGTGGAGGTAGTGGCAAAAGAGATAAGAGTATTTGAGAAGTTCCTCACTGTGCATGTGGATGAGGAAGGTGAGATGGGGAGGATTCCAAAGCCTCTGGCCTGGGTGGCTATTGGCAGCTGCCAACGGTGTCAGCAAAGAGAGGGAGGGAGCGAAGGACGAGCTGGTCTAAGAGACAGGATCCCGGAGTTGTATTACTTCCCACCACAAGACAGAGTTTCCACTGTGATCATGCTTGCTTGTGTCCAGATTGTTCTTCCAACTCAGCTTTAGAGCTGATTTTTTTTTTTTTTTTAAGTTTCTGTATTAGGGGTGCCTGGGTGGCTCAGTTGGTCAAGCACCCAACTCTTGATTTCAGCTCGGGTCATGATCTCAGGGTCCTAAGATTTGCCAGCATGGGGCTCCAGGCTCAGTGGAGAGACTGCTTGAGGATTCTCTCTCTCCTTCTCCCCCTTCCCCTAACCCTCTCCTCTCTCACAAGTAAATAAATAAATCTTTAAAAAAAAAGAAAAGAAAGATAAAAGAACCTTCCTGTAGACCTGTCAAAGTCTGTAAAATACTTGAAGACTAAGAATATGTGGACTGTCTGTTCTGATGAGTTTGTCTTCACATCCCTTTCCTACTCCATTTTCTAGAATATGTGTAGGTACCACAAAGAGAATCTACCCTTGTCTTCCAAATCAGCATCCAAGCCTTAGAGGAAAAGAGCCCACCCAGAAGGTTTTTAATTGCCTCTATATTTAACCAGCCAAATAGCCTTGTTATCTTCTCTCTTTCACTCACTCTTTTTTTCTTTCTTCCTTTTTTTTTTTTTTTTTTTTTTTAAGTGAATGCCGTGACTCATCAGACCACCAGGTAAAAAGCTCCAGGTCAGCAAGCCAGCAGCCAGGGAGAACACAGAAAGGATAGAGAATGGCTTCTAAAGTCTCCCATTTCAAGAAACTTTTGTAACTTATTCTTGCTGTGCAGAAAGCAGATTTTGAGTGGCTCAATTTATTGAGATAACACAAGAATGAAACAGTTGAGATTCAGCCTCATAAGAAAATAGAAATTGGTTTTCCATGCTAAGAAAAACAAAACTAGTGACATTTTCTCAGAGCCAAATATTTCATCACATGAACTAAAGCCTCTTAGTTATAGGTCATGTGTCAACAAGAGGATTGTTTATTTTTTTTTTAACTGTGTGGCACAGGACCCAACTGCATCTTCTATAACACTTTTCTGGAGTGAACCAGACAAACAGGACCCTCTCTCAAACATAAATACTAAGGCTAAGTCAAATGGGCAGCTGCTCTGTGTTTCTGAATGGGCTGTTGTAATTTAAATGTCTCATTCCATTGGGAGCTGGGGGTGGTGACATAAGCCAGAAGAACCTCGGAAGTGAGAGTGTTTGTGGGGGTGGATGAACTACATGACCCTTAAGGTCTGCCCTCCAATTCTGTCTCTGGTAGTCAATGAGTGTACTTTGGGAGTGTTAGGCACTCAGGGCAAGCTTCTTGGGAGGTTTATTTGAAAGGAAAAGAAAGGTTTGTCTGCAAGTAGGTGGATATGATGAAAGGTTTTCTTTACATCATCTTCCACAGAAAGGATTTTTAAGTAGCTAGTTAAATAGTGGATGTCTCTTATGCTCTGTATTATGAGAAAAAAAAAGGAAGTTCATTTAAGTGAACCAAATCTATACTACAATGGAGGATACAACAGGCAGAGATCAAGTTGATTCTAATACTTTGCTTGAATTTAGCTAAGAAGAATATCATTAAGCACCCACTACTTTCTGTTGTTTAAAAAAAAAAAAGAAAGTAAAGATAATTAAAGGAAACTTGGAAGCTGATGTATAAACTGTCACTTCAGTATTGTGGTTAAATTTTCTCTTGAAGGGTGGATCTTAATTTTTAGTCTAAAATTTTAATCCTTAAATTATACATGGAGACAGTTTTTCTGTGTACTGAATGATATCATTCAGTTAGCATTCAACAGTTCTTAATAAAAAATCATATAATTATCTCAATACATCCAGAAAAAGCATCTGACAAGATGATAAGATTCAAAGCCCTTTCATGATAAAAATCCTCAACAAACTAGAAACAGAAGGAAACTACGTCAACATAATAAAAGTCATTTATGAAAAGCTCTTAGCTAACATCATACACAACAGTAAAATGCCAAAAGTTTTTCTTCTAAGATCAGGAACAATACAAGAGTGCTCACTATCACCACTTCTATTCAACATAATACTGAAAGTCTTACCCAGATCAATGGCGGGGGGTGGTGGGTGCGGGGGTGGACATTAAGATGGAAAGGCAGAAGTCAAATTGTCTGTGTTTACAGATGAAATGATCATCTGATGATATAGAAAATTCCAAAGACTCTACCAAAAAACTATTCAGTAATAAATTCAGTAAAGTTGCAAAACACAAAATAGTGTACTGTGTTCCAGTACACTAACAATGAACTATCTGAAAAAGAAATTAAGAAAACAATCCCATTTAAAATAGCATCAAAAATAGTAAAATACTTAAGAATAAATTTAACCAGGGAGGTAAAAGATCTGAGCACTGAAAACTATAAAACATTGATGAAAAAACTTGAAGAAGACACAATTAAATGGAAAAATATCCTGTGTTCCTGGGTTAGAAGAAATAATACTGTTAAAATATCCATACTACTACCCAAGGTGATCTACAGAATCACTGTAGTTCTTATCAATTCTAATGGACTTTTCCCAAAAATAGAAAGAAAAAAAAATCCTAAAAGTCATAGGAACCACAAAAGACCCTGAATAGCCAAAGCAATCTTGAGCAAGAATAAACCTGAAGATGTCACACTACCTGATTTCAAAATATACTACAAAGCTTTAGTACAATATAATAGTGACATAAAAGCAGACATATATACCAGTGGAATAGAACAGAAATCCCAGAAATAAACCCAAGCATTTATAATCAACTGATCCCTAACAAAGGTGCTCAGGACACACAGTGCAGAAAGGAAAGCCTCTTCAATTTTATAGTGTTGGGAAAAATTGATATCCCCATGGAGAAGAATGAAATTGGACTCTTATCTCATGGCATATACATCAACTCAAAGTTGACTAAAGACTTAAATGTGAGACCTGAAACTATAAAACTAGTGAAAGAAAACATAGGGGGAAAAGCTACTTGACATTAGTCTAAGGAATGATTTTTAAAGTATAACCCCTAAAGCATGGGCAACAAACCAAAAAAAAAAAAAAAAAAAAGAAAGAAAATGGACAAATAGGATTGCATCAATTGAAAAAACTTCTGTCTAGCAAAGGAAACAATCAACATACTAAAGAGTCTACAGAATGGGAGAAAATATTTTCAAGCCATTTATCTAATAAGGAGTTAATGTCCAAAATAGAAAGGGACTCATGTAGTTTAATTGCAAGAAAACAAATAACCCAATTAAAAAATGGACAAAGAACATGAATAGACATTTCTTAAAAGTAGACCTACAAATGGCCAACAGGTATATGAAAAGGTAGTCAACATCACTAATCATCAGGGAGATGAAATCAAAACCACAATGAGTTCTTACCTCACACCCGTTAGAATGTCTACCGTCAAAAAGAAAAAAGATAACAAGGTTGGTGATGATGTAGAGGAAAGGGAACCCTGGCATACTGTTGGTGGGAGTATAAATTGGTTGATCCACTATCGGAAAACAGTATGGAATTCTCTCCACTTAAAAATAGAACTACCAGATAGTCCATCAATCCCACTTTTGGGTATAAATCCAAAGGAAATGAAATCAATATATCAAAGAGATATCTGTGCTTCTGTGTTTACTGCAGCATTGTTTACAGTAGCCAACATATGGAAACAACCTAAGTGTCCATCAACACATGAATGGATAAAGAGAATGTGATGTGTTTATGCAGTAAGATATTACTTACCCTTGAAAGAAAGAAATCCTTTCATTTGCAGCATGGATGACCCTGGGGACATTATGCAAGTGAGATAAGCCAAACATAGTAAAACAAATTTCACTTGTATGTGTATCTCACTTGTGTGTGGAATCTAAAAAGGTTGAACTATTAGAAGCAGACACTGTAGTGGTAGTTACAAGGGGATGAGGGTGGGGGAAATGGGGAAACATTGGCCAAAGGATATAAAGTTTCAGTTATGCAGGATAAATAAGTTCTGGAGATCTAATATAAAGCATGATAACTCTGCTTTAAATATTGTATTGTGTACTTGAAATTAGCTAAGAAAGTACATCTTAATCTTTTTCACATACATACGGAAGGTAATGATGTAACGTGGTGGGTATATTAGCTATTGTGATTAACTGTGGTAATCATTTTAAAATGTATATATTTATCAAAACAGCAGGTTGCCCACCTTAATTATAAATAATTTTAATTTGTCAATTATATCTCAGGAAAACTGAAAAAAGAATAATAAAAAGAATGCCTAATGTACTTCCACTTAGAATTGGGCTTTGTGTTACACTCCAGGGAGTATGAAGCTATATAAAACTCCCAAGAAAAAACACTTAATATTGACTAAATATTCAAGATAGTGTTTTTACTATGTATTATTGTTACTCTTCTAAGAATACTTATTGGTATGATCTTTTGGTTATGCCAAGAGCATTTTATAGATGCATATTATATCATTATATTGAGCAGTAGTATATACAATAAATACCTTAGAAATTTTCTAGACTTTAAGCCTCTTATCCAAAAGTTAAGACTGCTGTCAAAGCTAAGATTTATGAAAGGATCATGATGGGACACCTGCGTGGCTCAGTCTGTTAAGCATCTGCCTTCAGCGCAGCTCATGAATGGTCTCAGGGTCCTGGAATCAAATCCCACATCAGGCTCCTTGATCAGCAGGGAGCCTACTTTCCCTCGGCCTGCCTCTTTTCCCCTGCTTGTGCTCTCTCTCTCTTTCTGTCTTTCTTTCTCTGACAAATAAGTAAAATCTTTTTTTAAAAAAGTATCATGATGAAAAAAAAAAAGTATCATGATGAGATTAATAAGGTATTTAAAGACTGTCTGTATAAAAGCACAGAAGGTCACTGGGTATAAGGGCCTAATTATCATGGTATAAGGTCATGTTCCATATTCTAGACCTTCCCATGAACTCTGAATTTATGTTCCAAGTGATATATAGTACTAATTTCAATTCCAAAGGATCTAGAAGTTACTCATATTTAATCATGTATGTTATATATTGAACCATTGTCTCACCCTCCATGAGAACTAACTGGTAAATTTTATGAGCCTGAAATTTCCCCAGAGGCTATCTCATGTATATACAAATGTTCTGTGTTACTTGAATCAAGGTGCTGTATTTATAGCTTTTGAAATACCACATAGCTTCACGTGATTTCTGACCATGAATGGATGTTTGGGAATGGGAATTTTTGTCACATGTGTCCAGTGAATCCAGAACTGCTAGCAGTTTACCCCCAATCAAGCCTTAAGGACTGTTCCCACAATAATGTTTTGAGAGTAAGTTTGGGGATCTTTTCCTGCCTTCATCTGGGACTCTTGCAAACTAGCACTGTTTTTTATTTAGTGTGTTCGGAATTGGAACAATTTCTCAAATACTCTGAGGTTGGCTTTGACCATGAGGAGAGAAGCAAGAAGTGAAAGAAATGAAACCACTGCCTCCACTAATTTCAAAGACAGAAGTGTCCTAACCAGCACAGAGATTCAGAGCCTCAGTCACACCAACCTTCTCTAGGTCCTGCTGGTTCTTGATCAGCCTTAGTTCTTGGGTCCTGGTTTTCTTCCTGTTTTGGGGTTTTTTAAAAAATATATTTTATATATTTATTTGACCAACAGAGATCACAAGTAGGCAGAGAGGCAGAGAGAGAGGGGGAAGCCGGCTCCCCGCTGAGCAGGGAGCCCGATGTGGGGCTCCATCCCAGGACTCTGAGATCATGACCTGAGCCAAAGGCAGAGACTTTAACCCACTGAGCCATCCAGGCACCCCCTGTTTTTGGCTTTTAAAAACTATTTTCTATTGAGTTAGACTGGTCCTTGTCTTTCATTGCTTAAATAGAGCTATTTAAAGAACACAGATTAATGGGGGCACCTGGGTGTCTCAGTGGGGTAAAGCCTCTGCCTTCAGATCAGGTCATGATCCTAGGGTCCTGGAATCAAGCCCCACATGGGGCTCTCTGCTTAGTGGGGAGCCTGCTTCCTCCTGCCTCTCTGCCTACTTGTGATCTCTCTGTCAAATAAATAAATAAAAATCTTAAAAAAAAAAAAAAAAGAACACAGATTAATGGATTCACATTACCCTCGAAGGAGCCGTATGGAAGCCTGTGCCGGGTTTGTTAGCTTCCACGCCCTATTCTCATATTCATCTGTTCTAATAACTTGGATAGGACAGTGTGCTTGTCAAATTGTCCAACTCTACAAGGTGAAATTGACATTTATCTTACATGTATTTCTTACTTTGCTGTTTTAAAAAGTTCTGTAGATAGAATCTTGTTTGATTCCAGGAATGAGAGGTGCAGATGATAACTATAAATTTCAGTTCTGTATGAAGGACAGTTGTCCACAAATTGACCCGTCCAAAAATGAAACAGTAAGCTTCATGAAGAAGTGAGTTTTATACAGTGAAGATGTTTGTATGGAAGAGAGAAGGAGGGCGAGGAGGTAGAGGGACTGAGAGAGGATGCTTATTAGTCCAACTATGTTGTCTAGGGAGAGAGAGCAACCAAGAACACAGGCTGTAGTTTTCTCAAAATCTTAATTTGGCAGGATTCTGGAACTCCTCAATATAAGCTTAAGGTAGGACCTTAAACACACGTAGTTGAGCAGTTCAACATTTTTTACATTTTGTTTCAAAATGTCAGTAAAAATCTGCAGTAGTTTAGGCTCAAGTCATTATCTCTGGATTTACTGGGGATGTGTGGTTTATTAATTTCAATTCCTCACACCGAATGGACTGAAAACCGAAAAGTTAGTGGGGATAGCTAAGGGGTAGGTACAAGTGGGAAAAAGATGCCTGCAAAGACTGAAGATGCTGCCTGGGTATAGACAGTGGGAGAGGGATGAGGAGAGTAGCTGGCTAGAAAAAATGCTGGGATGGCCAAATGGAGAGAGTAGGAATTACTAAACCAGCATGAGGAAGAACTAGAATGAGGTCACTGCTCTGCTGAATTAGAAGCAGAAGAATCAAACAGCACCCGAACTGGTTTGCATTAGTGCTTCCATAGTTGGAAGGAGTGCCTTCCTTGTTTTCTCCAAGACAAGCTCAGAGAAATTTGGTGGAATATTTGGAGGAATAGTCACTCGGTCTAGTCCAACTGTACCTTAAGAATGGCCACTCCCTGACTCTCAGAAGAAATGTTTGAATGATTTCGTGATACTGGGATAGGCAGGGCAAGGAAGGCACAGGATTTGGACCAGAGTGTCATGTCATTCAATGTGAGCGTCTGTTCTTTAAGAACAGAAACATATCCTCTGACATTCTTTTTGATTAATGAAACTGTATGGTTATGATAAAGTTAAAAAGCGGTAGCTAAAAAGTCTAATTACAATTCAGCTTAGTGGTTCAGGAAATGTTAGACTATTACCAGGCACTGTGTTTCTAACAAGTCATTAAAAACATGATCTTTAAAGATCACAACCTCAGGAACAGACATTCAAGCCAATTGTATGATTTTAATCCTTTTCCTATTTTTTAGTAATCTCTCATCTCTCCTTGGGCCAACATGTTTTCTTTACTGTTCAGTTGAGGTGAGTTTTTGGTTTCAGGTGGTGTATAGTGTCGGAGGCAGGCCCCTGGCCAGGGCAGCCTCCACCATTAAAAGATGGCGCCTGGCTAGTTGCCAGGTTAGGATTGCCTCGTGAGACTAAGCGGAATGCCCAAAGAGGAAGTAAACAGCATTGGTTGCTAGCGAAGTTGTTCGTTTAGGTGAACAGCCTGATTCGCTCCCTCCTGTACCCTGCTCGCTGACTGGTCATGTAAGCGTATATAAGTGTGTAGACTTGCGGAAATAAAGAGAGAGAAGAGAGAGAAGATGCATCCGAACCAGGGTTCTTGTCGTCCTTGTGAGGCGAGGGCGATAGTATAGTATGATATGATATAAGATATAATATAATATTATATAATAATATTATATAGTATTCTAAATTATATAATATATAATATATATAACATTATATATTATATAATAATATAATATATAATATATTCTAATATAATATAATATGGTATATAATATTATATATATAATATATAATAAAACCATGGGAAATAACCATGTTTCATATTTGACTCACAGGAAAAGCTTGTGAGAAGTCTTAATTTGCCTGACTTAGGTACATTTTCTATCTTCCTCCTAGACTGCCATTGACAGGAATGCCACAGTAATATTGCACGAGGTGAGAGATCCCAGATGCCCTTCATGCTTCATAACATGTAAATAGTCACTTGGAAAATGTTCAGGAAAGTATATTTTTGCTCCTTTGTTTCCAGGGAAAATTGTTTATAAATTACTAATAATGCTCCATAAAATGTTAAATAGCTAGCACTCTGATCTTGTTTTTGTTATTGTTGTTGTTTTATTGTTTGCTTATTTTTTTTATCTTTTTTTAAAAGATTTTATTTATTTATTTATTTGACAGAGAGAGATCACAAGTAGGCAGAGAGGCAGGAGGGGGGCAGGGCGGGGGTGGAAAGCAGGCTCTCTGCTCATGCAGGGCTCCATCTCAAGACCCTGAGATCATGACCTGAGCGGAAGGCAGAGGCTTAACCCACTGAGCCACCCAGGCACCCTGTTTGCTTATTTTTAACCATCCTCCAATAAAAGGAACCAGTGCTCTTTGGAGAAACATCTGATTATTGGCCTGGGGGGGGGGGGGGGGAGAATGTAAAATGCCAGAAAGTAAGGAGGGTGTCAAAAAACAAAGCAGAATGACAAAACAAATGAATCCAAAAAACCCACATTGATAGGAATATGTGAAGAGACACAGGAGCCAGCTGAAGGTGCTCCCAATGGCCCTGCCAAAGCTGAAATGATTTGAGCAACAAAGTAAATAAATGTCTATTGGATAATAATGGAAGTATAAAATAAATATCCACAAGCCCAGACTGATTTTAAAAACATGATTAGATTAAGAAATAATTAAGAATAATTTTCATAAAAAGAAAATTCAAAATAATATAGGTCCATATTCTGCCCTTTAGGAGGTGGAACGTAGCTCTTATTCTTTTAATTCAAACTAGACACGGTGACCTCTTTTCCAAGAGTAGAGTATGACAAGGGCACAAAAGTGTGGCTTCAGAGTATAGACACCTGACAAACACTACCTCAACCAAGTGATCAAGGTTACCATTGCAGTCATAAATCATATACACAGTACGTGATGAGAATGCACTTTACCTCTATGCTCTTCCTCCCCAAAACTCATAACTTTGGTCTAATCATGGAAAAAAAAAAAAAAAAGAACCAAACAAATCCCAGTTGAGAGCTGTTCTACAAAATGCCAGACCAGTACTCCTCCAAACTGCCAAGGGTGTTAAAAACAAGGCAAATCTGAGAAACTGTCACGGCCAAGAGAGCTTTGGGAGACATGAAGACTAAATGTAATGTGGTCTCCTAGAATAGAAAGACCAAGAAAATATGAATAAAGCATGGACTTTACTTAATAACCATGTATCTGTATTGGTTCATTGTGACAGATGCACTATCCTAATGTATGATATTAATACTTGGGGAAATTGGGAATGAGACAAATGGGAGATCGCTGAACTACCTTGACGATTTTTCTCTAAATCGTCAACTATTCTAGCATAAAACTTTATTAAAAGAAATTGAAATACATGATCCTGTCAGTTAGTAGAAATTCAGTTTTTCAGCTACTCACCTTTCAAAGTTGTGAGCTTGGACAAGCGCAGTGCCCGGCAATGACTGAATATGAAGGGACAAATGATTACACGATTCAATGCATCAAAGAGCTCACTTTGCTATAGGGCTTTTTGAAAAAGGTTTGGTAAAAACCGAAGGTGATAATCTGCCCATAGTTTGGAGCCACATCAATTCCTTATGGTCCCTCAGGCACCGTTACACATTCTGCTAAAAAGCAATGGATTAAATCTGCTCTATTACCCTAGGTATTTATTAGTCACATGTAACAACTGAGCACTTGAAATGTGGCTAGACTAAACTGGGATATGCAGTCAGTACAAAACACTGCATTTTGAAGGCTTCATGTCCACAAAAAGGAGGCAAAATATTTCATTAATAATTTTTAGACTGCTTATATGATAACGTGATGTTTTAGCTATCCCAGGTTAAGTGAAATATATCATTAAAATTTATTTCACCTTGTTTCTTTTATTTATTCTGGTATGGCCTATAGAACTTTACAGTTGCATACGTGGCTCATGTTATACCTCTGTTGGACAGTGCTGGATTCAATGGCTCCCAGGAGGCTGGAAGAGTTCAGAGGGCTCTCAAAAGCAAACAGCGTCCCTTCCACAGTGTGTCAGACTGTTGTCAACTTCCCGGCCCCCACCACAAAGAGCTGGAGTTAAACTGCATTAAGGCAATGTCTTTGAGATGACTTTGGCCATTATGTAAAACCACCTACAAAAGCCACAGGTTTTCTTGACTTTGTTCCCTGTATGTCCTTGAAGATGACGCATTAAAAGGAAGGTAGGAGGCCTTGAAGAACTGCTCAATGAAAAAATGAAAAATACATAACAGAACCTTCCACTGTATACAGCACGTCTCTAATACCACCTTTCCTGTGGGTTTGCCTTTGAGGGGACATTATAACATCTTTCAAATTCCATTTGGAACAACATTTTTAAAAGCACGCAGACATTTTAAGGCAGAATCCATATGACAGCAAAGCAACTGGTGGGAAAACAAAATGTGAACCTATCAGTTGTTTGGGCTGTTAGAGGCTGTAAGACAACAGATAATGAACAATTAGTAGGAGACATTTTGTCGGCTAAGTTTACGTTTTCTCCTGAAAGAAGAGTGGAGGACAGGTTTCAGCTGGAATGTGGGAGAAATGTGTGTGTGCTTTTTTATTTTGAAGACAATTTTGGCTTTTTAGTTATACTTCCTTGAGTTTATTACCTTGGGAAGAAAGAGTAATAATAGTCACATGGGATGTTTTAGTTTTACATAAGCAACACAGGTACATCTGATCATAAAAGTTTACTACAGTTTGTCACTATAAGCAAGTTAAATGGATTGCCAATAATTACTGTTACCCTGTGCTGAGGGGCTCTTCGAAGGTAGTTATTCAGGAAGAGATAAAACATTGTTTTTTCAGATAAAAGCCTTGGGGACCAGGGTTTATCCCCATTTCAGTGGGTTGAACTGAGTCTGAGATGTGTGGGGGGGGTAGTAGGAAAATATGATTTATGTTATAATGTACAACTTGATGATTCATTCAATTCTGTTTCCATTGGCGTTGTAGGAGAGTCATCCTAAAAGTATGGGAAATAACCAGGACTAGCAATCCAGATATATAGACACAAGCAGGAGACAGATGAGGGAACGGAGAAAGCCCAAGCTGTATGCGGTGCTACAACCATGCAGCAGGTCTTGGACTGGGACTCTGTGACCCTAGGTTCTTTCTATGTTCTTTTCTTCACTGCCCCCTTTACACATACCATACTCAGCAAGCACACCTCCCTGGGGTCCTGGAAGACCCATAAGATCAGGTTAAAAACTGACCTGTCAGTGTATTGGCAAAGCGCAGGTAGACGGGCGTGTGATGTTCTTTAAGTAGAAGGAAGGAAAGCTCCCTCCTTCTATCACTATAGTCTTGGGCGAAGACCATTCTTCCTCAGCTTTATGCAAACTCTGTCTGAATGCTTTTCCTTTGCCTCAGAAGTTCCACATGATGAACTCGTCTACCTATGCAAAACCCACCAAGGTTCTCAAACAATCCCTTTGGGCTGGCAGTGGGAGTCGACACAAGTTTGTAGGCACACGGAGAGTACGAACCGGGTCTACTGCATTTCAGTCTGTGTAGAACAGACACGCTCACCACTCTGCCCTGGGCAGAAGCCAGCTGAGTTTGCCCCCTTTATTCCAGCTCTGAAACCCAAGTCCTGTGTAAATGGCCAGGGGAGAGGCTCAGTGTTGGATTAGGCCAGCCCTGCTGTGCACGGCTGGAGAAGCACATGAGTAATAACTTAGCACTGGGCAGCTGCAAGAGCAGAGGCCCCTGCCAAGTACCAGCCTTTGATTCTCCTCTCTACCAGGCAGGAGCTAGTTCATTCTCTGGGCACCCAGCCACATTTCAGAGAGAGCAGGCCTGGTGAGGGCTGGGGCAGCCCAGAGACACAGCCCCCCTAACAAGTCACTACTATGAACTGGCCTGAACCATTAAAGAATCGAGCCATTAGCAGCTAAGAGGATACACGGGATGACTTATTTAAAGAATTACAGAGCCAGTGATAAAATATAAGGTTCTAAATAAACACATTATAATACATAGAACATGATTTAGAGTCCTAGATGTAACGCGGCCTCTAATTGAGACTCAGTTTCAAATACAGGGATTCTGGACTCCGTTGATTTTCTGATTAAATAATGAATAAACAGTTCACCATGTCCTGTCAGAACCGAGTGTCAGATCCCTGGAACCAAAGGGGCATCAGTCATTCCAAATGAGATAATCAATGGATTGGAGCATGTGTGGGACTCAGGGTCTATGAAACGCTGGCAGCCTCACCAGCGTGTGGGAAGGGCCTCACCTTACCTCTACCCGATATGAAATGTCACTCATGTCCTCCTTTGTTTTTCACCCTCAATCTCATCTAGAGCAGGTCCGTGATTTCAACATCAAGTTCTGCTCACTATGGCCTTATTGCAGTGCTCTGTTTTTATTGGAAATGGCAGCTCTTATTCCAACAGACCCCCAGGCTTCCGTTTGTGGCAATCTGGGTTTGTGTTTGTTGTCAGCCTAAGGGGTTAAAATTCATTTTAAATAACAGCATGATGGATGCAGTCCTTCTCCTCACTTGCCTCAGGAACAGTTTGGTAATTTGCATTTAAAGTCACAGAACCTGTTTGGGTGGGAGAGCTCAAGTTTATCCAATTAAGACTTTTTTTTTTGAAGGTACAAGAAAAAATAAAATTATTGTTTAATAGATTTTGAGCTAACAAGGCATGCTGCAGAAAAGTTTTTGAGTACTAATGATAGGTTCACTGTGTCGTTTAAAGAGATGACAACGCTCTTGTAGTCACCATGTTTTAAAAATCTGTATATATATTTTTTCTCAAGAAAGAAAGAACCTTGAAGCATCCTGTGGTCTTAATATCTCAGAAGTCCTAAGGGATGCTTGAGCCAATTAATAAAGAACCCTGCACTTGAAGTACTGGAAAGCCAACCTTTGTGGTGAACAGAGAACATCAGCTAATCACACATTAGGAATGATTCCTTTGTTCGATGTGTGAAAATGGTTTCTAAGCAGACATTCTTAAATTGTCATACACAATATTTATCTCCTTGAAGCCAAAGTAATTCAAACAACCAGGGTGACCTTTTAAATAGTATTCTGTTTTCTGTCTCTTGGAAAGCAATTTAAGGGGTTTCACTCTATTAGTGGGATTTTCCCTTTTTTCCCCTAGTCTTCAAAAGATTTTTCTTTCATCTTCTTTTCTTTCTCTCCAGCTACAAAATGTGCTCATTATGGACCTATCTGTCAGCTATAAAAGGGAGGAGACTCCTTCTGTTTCAGCAGGTATGAATCTCAATAGCGGCTTTCATCTCCAGAGAGTTTGCTTCTGCTCTATTTAATAAAACCCAGCACTTCAGTTATCACAGTCATTAGGAGGAAGCAGGGCTGGAAGAGGGAAAGCCTTCATTTATTTTAGTGTCATATATAATTGTACTGTTTATTTCCCCAATGGGCTCTACACTTTTCTGCTACCCTTTTTTTTTTTCCCAAAGTATTTCTGAAGGAAAGCTCCTCGTGACAGAAAACTAAGCAGCAGCAACAATGACAGAAAACACTCCTTCAGAAACCAGAGTAGTTCTAGTACTGAGCAATTAGCACAAGTAAGTGCGGGGATGCCATTCATCTCTAACTAAACCAAATTCCCCTGAATATCATTGCCACTTTATTTATTGTCTTTACCCCTCAACTAATGGGAAGCTTGTTTGATGAGCCAAGTTTGCCTATGGCACAGCACAAAAGGGATTTATGTTTGATAACTTTAAAGGGCCGCAAGTCTCTGTGGATAGGATCGATAAAGGTTATAAAATGCATCTTGTGAAGCTATAGTCAGAATTCCAGTATTACACCAGAGCATGAAAACCAAGCTCAATTAATTACTTCTAACAACATTCCCTTGTTTAAGAAACTAAAAAATATATATAAGAAGTTGCAATTAGTTAAAAGTACAAAATATTCTGAAAATTATCAGTGCTGGGTCTATAGAGAAGGGGATTTCAGTGGCTTTCCACCAAGGTCACTTATATCCTGGTCCCCGGATTTCTGGGAGCTACGTGATAAGCCATCAGCTGATCCTAACTGATAATGATTCAGATGATTTAACAACGGAATCATATCATCTAAGAGATTTTTAAATATTTTATTTACTTATTTCAGAGAGAGAGAGAGAGAGAGAGTGAGTGCACAAGTGAGGGGGAGCAGAGAGAGAAGCAGACTCCCCACTGAGCAAGGCACCTTGACGTGGGGCTGGGATCATGACCTGAACTGAAGGCAGACACTTATCTAACGGAGCCTCCCAGGCATCCCTCATCTGTGGCATTTTTAATCAGAAGAAACCCCAAAACTCATGCTGTTTGGAAATTTTTAACTTAGGGCTCAAAACCTCCTGAATTAATAAGCGTAATTGTTTATAGGTATATGCATACTTATAAAAGAGAATTCTTGCATTTTTTCAGCTTTCCTAAGAGATTGATGACTCAAAAAAAAAAAAAAAAAGAGAGATTGATGACTCTAGGAAATGTAAAAATTATTAATCTAGTTCATCTTCATCTCTGCGAGAACTTGCTATATAATAAGGCTGTATTTTTTCTGAAGTTCTAAGCTAACCCGTCTATTGATGATCAGTCTGCGCACTGTCAGCTAGTATTATGTGACATTGTCCATGTATAGCTGTTTCACTGTATTTAATGTACAGAGTCAGAGACTTTGCAACACAAAGTAAAATTTTTTCTAACTAGCCGTTCGTCTCCTAGGTCAGTTGGTTTATTAAAGCCCTGTAGATCAACACGATCATTTTCATTCTTCGGAAATCAAAACTGGTTCTCTTGAATATCTATTCCATATGTAAAATAAAGTCAAACACTAATTTTCATATACTTTTCATATTTTTTCCGTGCATTTCTAAGATATACAGAGCTATAATTCCTATCCTTTATAAACTGAAACCGGAAGTGTGAATTTCGTTGAGGAGTGAACTAGAAACCTATAAAGGTTATGGATGGCATGTGCACCATATGGAAAACATTGTTCAAAATTCAAATTGTACCTTTCAAGTGTCTCTCACATCTCAGCATGTTTTTGTTTTTCTAATATAAAAAGGTCAAATCACTGGTATTAGGTGTCTTTTGCCTCCATTTGACATCCTACAGTACCAGGAATCTTTTTTTTTTTTTTTTGGTTTTGTTTTTCCACTTCTATTTCTTCTGGTGTTGGTTTACTCCCCATCTCTCCCCCAGCTCCCTCTCCCTTTCCTACTCAGCCTTCCCCACCAGAAAAAAAGAATTAAAGCTTGCTATGCCATGCAAAAGTAAACCAAAGTGTTTTTCTGACAATTATGTGGAAAACAACAAAAGCAACTAAGTAATTATGATCCATATAATAAGCAAACGTCAGAGACTCTCAGGACCTGAAAATGAGAGAAAGGAAAAATCTTACTTTTTAAATTTATGTAAAATATACAAGGCAAAGAAATAGATTTTAGTAGGTGGCCACAAGTGCTGATAGAATTTCCTCCAGATCTATTCAAGAAAATGCTGTATGTCTGGTTTTGTTTATTTTTTTCAGTAACACTTACATTTATCTAGACTGTATAACTTGGAGGTATATGTCATGAAGACATCTGACCCTGGTGTGAAAGCACTGAGGTCTCAGCACAGAGCCACCACTTACCAACACCGACTAGTCAGTCAGTCTCATGAAGCTGCAATTTATTTATCACAAAATGGCGATAATAATAGTAACTACTTTGTAGACATATTGTGAGGTTTTGTTTTATTTTGCTTAATATCTTAATTATTTGACAGAGGTCACAAGTAGGCAGAGACACAGGCAGAGAGAGTGGGGGAAGCAGGCTCTCTGCTCAGCAGAGAGCCTGATTCAGGGCTTTATCCCAGGACCCTGAAATCATGACCTGAGCTGAAGGCAGAGGCCTAACCCACTGAGCGACCCAGGTGCCCCATATTGTGAGGTTTTAATAAGATCTTCAATATAAAGCAGAATGTCTGACACCCTTCAAGTTTGCTGTAAACATCACTATTATTAGTACTGTTATTTTTTAAAAATTTTTTAAAGATTTTTTTTATTAATTTGAGATGGAGAGAGAGTGAGTCAGCAAGAGAGCATGAGCAGGGTGGTAGGGGCAGAAGGAGAGGGAGAAGCCGACTCCCTGCTGAGCAGGGAACCCAACTTGGGCTCAATCCCAGAACCATGACTTGAGCCAAAGGCAGATACTTAACCAGCTGAGTCACCTAGGTGCCCCGGTACTATTATTTTTTATTATTATTAGGCTTCCTACCTTCAGCTCTTGCATCAGAAAACGCTATAGTGGCCCTCTTCTTGAGGTTGCAACTTCAGATGTTTTTCATCTTAGTGTTCTTCTGTACTCGTGATTCCCATACTTCTCCCTGCATCAGAGTCACCGAGAAGGCTTGTAAAAAACACAGGATACTAGACTCCATTCTCAGGTTCTCATTCAAAAGTCTGCGGCGGGCCCAAGGCTGCATTTCTAGCAAGTTTCCAGATGGTAAGGATGCCGCTAGTCAGGGATGATGTTCTAAATCAAGGTTGGTAAATGTTTTCCAAGAAGCACCAGATAGGAAATTTTTCAAGAGCAGCCCTAGACAATATGTAGACAGATGAGTGCGGCTGTGTTTTAGTCAAAGTTTCTTCATACACATTGGTATTTGAATTTTATATTCATTTTCTCATCATGAAATATCTTTTATGTGTTTGGCTGGTAAAACGTATAGAAAAGCCATTCTCAGCTTGTGGGTCATGTAGAAATAGGCTGTGGGCCATAACGTGTCCAATTCCTGCTCTGTGGAGACTTGAGTGGTTCGCGTCTGCCCAGTCTGAGGCAGAGTCGTCTACCTTCCTCCCTGGCTATGCTTTCCTCAGTACTGGTAGGAATCTGGACAGCAGCTTGTCGGAACTGCTGTGGAGACAGCCTGCCTGTTACTGTCGTTCCTAGAAAGTGCCGTTCCAGTCATTCTAGCATTTTAGCTTCAGCTTCAGCCTCTCTTAGAGCATGTACTTTGGTATATGTAAAAGAATCCTTTGTCTCTTTAGCATTGAGGTCCTTCTTCTGGGCATGTACTGATTATCCTTTGGAGACTGTAATTTCCTCCGCTGGTAGAGGCCCAGTGATTGGGTTGGTTAGGCTAATCAGATCATCTGATTTCCCGTGGTCATAAGCATTGGTTTAGGAATGGGAGCAAGACCTTGTTCAGGCCAGTGAAATGTGAAGGGAGTTTTGCTGGAAAATTATGGAAAAGGAGAGTACCTGCTCTTCTTCCTCAATGGTTATGAAAGAGACCTTTTCTTTTGTTGTGGACTGTATGCTCAGGGAGCAAATTCTGGAATGGCAGCAGGCGTTATTGCTATGATGAAAAAAATAAGGCTAAGACAGTAGAAAAAATAGGAAGGATAGAGCTGAGAAAACTATGCATAAACAATTAGTGTCCTAGTCCCATTTCTAGCTCAAACCTTTGGATCAAGCCGCACCTGAAATTATTAGGTAACTCAGGACCATTCAGTTATTTGAGTCAATATATTCCCTTTTACTGATAAAAAGATTAAGAGAAATGTTTTCTCTTACCTAAGCTTGAAATCGTCCTAGCAAATGGAATTAGTGTAATCTGGAATTAACTCAGTGAAAAAGAAAAGTAGAGAAGGATCAGGATGTTTATATTCTTGTTTCAGATGGACTGATTACTAACTTCATCTCTGAAACACTTTGGGTCTTCAGGTCAAATGAGGGGAGTGGATTAGGCTAGTGGTTTTTAAACATTTTCTACATGTGAAGCCCTTTCTTCGAATGAGGTCTGAGGCAGAATCCAAAGAATTGCTCTCCAAATGGGAGTCCAAAGTGTTGGGCGTGTCCTCTCTTCTGTGACTTCAAAGAAACTTCAAAAATTATCTATGGCTTCGAGGATCATAGTTGGAAAATAAATGGAAGTAGTGATCTGATGGCTGGAATTGGACTCCAAAGCATAGGTCTGGTGTTCAAGAGACATGAGTTCCAACCCAAACTCTGCTGCATTCATCCTTTATGTGACTAAGGGTAAGTTACTAAAAGATCACTAAGCGTCATAATTTTTTTCAACTCTAAATGGAATAATAAAAGCACCTATCCCTTTGCATGGTTTCTAAGACTAGGAAATAGTGCTTTGGAAGTTTCTGGCACAGTGCCTGGCACTGTGAGTACTCAAATGTTAACTGGGATGAAGGCTCTTACAGAAGTATTTGATAAGTGTGTTATATCAAAAGGGTGTTTGGGGGTGTGGATGGATTGTCAGGGCAAGCTGGAGGGCATTATCCTTTGATTTCCTTCCATATATTAGATTTCATTTTAGAAAGATAACCTTCATCACTTATCTGGATACATCTGAATACTTTGAGGAATATTCCAAGACCTTTATCCTTACTAAAGGACATGCATACACACAAAGTGCTTGACAAATAAGCATAATTATGACTAGAGTTGTAAGTAGAATCGATAGCACTTTTGTCATGTCTTTTGGCGTTTTCCAGGTTTAAAAGCATCACTTAGCTGCTGCTTAACTTCATCCTGTCCCTGTCTTAGATAGAAGATGTGAAACATTCAGCCAGCCACCTGTTCCAGAGGATGTTGTTAGTAGGGACAGAGTGAGCCCTTCTTGGATTCTCTGGTAGGAAATAATATAGTCCAACTGTGAAGTTCTCTGGATAACTTACATGTCCTTGAACCCTGGTTTGCTGCCCAAAAGGAGTGTGTTTGAAACAGTTATTTTTTTTTTATTTTTAAAGTTTTTATGTATTTATTTAAGAGAGAAAGAGAGTACATGAGTGGGGCGAGGCGGAGCAGAGAGAGAGGGAAAAGCAGGCCCCTCTTTGAGCAGGAAGCCCAACCCAGGGCTCAATTCCAGGACCCCAGGATCATGACCTAGGTGGAAGGCAGAAGTTTAACTGATTGAATCCCCCCAGGTGCCCCTGAACTAGTTATTTTAGTTTCAAACAACAAAATCAAAATTCTGCTGATCTAAGCAAAAAACACTTCTTTTTTTTTTTTTTTTTTTTTTTAAAGAAAGAAAGGAGTAGGAAAGTTACTGGAAAACTCTTGAGGGTTTTCATGAGCATCTCACCAGAATGCTACCTTTGAAGCACCTTAAACGCACTTAACTCCAGGCGTCACTCTTTCTCCAAACCAGATCTTAAATACTTGGGGCAAAGAATATGATTGTCTGCGTTGACCAGGGGTCATCCATACTTTGACCATACTTTTCAGAAAAGCAGGAAAACTGAGTTGGGTTAGCATTCCAAAAGCTCCGGTTCAGGAAACATGTGCCAACTACACATCACTCAAACCACGCAAGCTCCACAAAAGTGTCAGAGTGGAGGGCAAGAATCTAGGTTCCATGGAAGGAAGAAGTCTAGTTTTTTTGTTGAATTCAATCAGACTGATATGTTTGTTGCTAAGTGAAAATTCATTACAAAGTGTACATCTGCATATTGGTTGTCAGGCCACACCAGATGCCTCATTCCCTTGATGTTCAGTGCTTTATATCTATTGAACTGGCAGGAAGATGGGAACTGTTTGAGATGTTCTTTAGGTCCTGGGTAACATTAACAATAGATACTTGGTGACTTCAAGAAGGTCATTCTGGAGCCTCATTCTTATCTAGAGAAATCAGTATCACATATGGTCACTGCTAGCAATTGGCAACTGCTGCTTATTTACAAAATTCACCTGTCCCTAAATCCCTTTTACCATATTAGTCACAATAGAATAACTGGTCCATTTCTAAGCCAATCAGGATTTTCCAGTGAATGACCCTGGAACTCTCTCCAGCAACAAGTGAGGTGGACCTCATTCCAGTTGTGGGGGGAGGAGATGCAGCTGAACTCAATTTCCCAGGGAACTTGGATCCCTGAAGTGTCTAGGTGCCAGACAGTTGGTAACTCCCATTATTGTCCGAAACAACTAATAGCTTATTTTGCTTGGCAGCTGAGTCCAAAATATGTATTCCTCCAACTGATGTTGCTTTCATACCTGACTTATAAAAAGGGGGCAATGGTGGGCAAGGTCCCTTTCCTGGTGCATGCTCTATGCACCAGCTGGACACCAGCCCAACCATGTGCTTCTGAAGGTTGTGCAGTAAGGAGTTCCTCCCGGGCCAGCTCACATTTCTGTCTCCACATTCTCATCTTCATCAAGTCATGCCACTCATGCCAAATTGTTGACTTTCTGCCCAACACCTAGCTGTGCCTAACATCACATTTAGGAAGATTAAAGAAGTCCAGAGGGAGACTTCTTTAAGAGGACTTCTTTAGAGGGAGAATCAGACTAAGTTTGCCCCAGTTTCTGTTTTTGTTCCTACCAGGGTGTCAGAGTAATGATTGTTAAAGTTCTTAAGAGGAAAAAAAAAGTGGTGTTTGGCAGAAGATTTTGCTGATGTTTGTTTTGTTTTGTTTAGAAGGAGTGTAGTTCTTGCTGATGGGATGTGTGTGAGAAGGGATTGAACATCTTCATAAATAAGAGTGTTCCTTACTTTCCATTTCACATCTCTTTGGTTCCAGTATATCTTTTTGGTTAGGAGGATGAGAGAAGAATAGCATATTCATTCAGGGTTCCGTGTAGATCCAGAGCAAAGGTCTTATAAGTGTGATCATCTCATTGTTACTATTCTGGAAAAATGATGTTGCCTCCTCTTTCCCTGCTACATAGCCCAAGTCTCTAAATTCCTACTCTAATTTCCACTTGCCAGGCATGCCGTTTCTTTACAATCTACTTGAACTTTATCGAAGGGAATGGGAAAGCATGACTGGGCACTTTTGATGGGTATTTGGTGCTTTGAAGACTGTTTAGCATTTGAACCCCTCCCCCCTTTTTTTTTTTTAAAGATTTTATTTATTTATTTGACAGACAGAGATCACAAGTAGGCAGAGAGGCAGGCAGAGAGAGAAGGGGAAGCAGACTCCCCGCTGAGCAGAGAGTCCAATGCGGGGCTTGACCCCAGGACGCTGAAATCATGACCTGAACTGAAGCCAGAGACTTTAACCCACTGAGCCACCCAGGCGCCCCAGCATTTGAACCCTCTTATGGTAGGACCATTTCTCTGCTACAGAAATCAAAAGGGCCAAGTACTTGGTCTCTTCATCCTCTTGGCAGGTAGGGCACTATCCCAAGGCTTGAACTTGACCAGAAGGAATTATCACTGGACTAAATTAAAATATTAGTCCCAATTTTTCATCACATTCCGTGTCAATGACTTGCTCTATGTGACTTCACAGCTCTTCTCATTAGAGGTGCAATGTTTTTCACGGGCCACTTGACTTTGGGCTTCCCAAGAAACTTGCATTTGCCAGTGGAATGTAGGTAGATTTGATATGGCAGAGGTTTCAAATGTACTTACACAGTTTGGGTTGGTATCTTGAACTTCTGCCATCACCATGAGAAGAATGGTCAGGCAGCCCACTGATCCTTCAAAATAAGAGATAGGAGTTGAAAGAGAATTCAGCCTTAAGTCTAGAGCCAAGTACAAATTAGCAGCTCTCAGCTGAGCCACATACAAATAAGCTAAAGTAAATTATTATTGTTTAAAGTCACTGATTTTTTATAGTTGTTTCATTGTGCAGCTCTTGGTGTGGCAGCAGGTGACCAAGACACTTAATCTTGGGACTTTGAATTTGTAGCACATGGTGCATGGAAGTGGAGAAAGTGAAGAATTTATATTGTCTATGAAGATACCACCTTCAGGAGCATCTGGCACGGTGCTAATGACAAGGCCCAGGGTTCAGTGGTTCAGGGTTCAGGTTCAAGGCCCAAGGTTCAGGTTTCAGCTCCTCCATGTTCTTCTTTCATTTGTTTCTGTAGTTTCTCAGCCTTCTGAGTTATTCTGTATCTATAAGGTCCTTAGGAGATAACTTACATCCTTCTAATAAGTTTAATTTCTGCTTAATTTGGTCTGGGCTGGGATGTGTTGTTTGCAAATAAGAACCCTGTCTGAATCTGCCCTTATATTTCACTGGAAGTGGAGGATTTGGAAAAAACAGAGAGTGAAACTGGCCAGTAGTGGAGGAAGCAGGCACGTTCATCCATGGGTCCACAATTCTGGTGGCGTGGTGCACAGGAGAAGCTCTGTATGGGGTGAGGCAGGCTCTTTATCTTATGCCTCTGAGAATGTTCGACATTTCCAGTTTCACAGAGAGCACATGAAGATGCGGTTGGTCAGTAGGCTGTCTTTCAAAAGGAGTGATCAATGTTTTTCAGTCGGAAAGCTAGGCCCATCAACAATCCTAAAACTGGGGCACCGGGGTGGCTCAGTGGGTTAAAGCCTCTGCCTTCGGCTCAGGTCATAATCCCAGGGTCCTGGGATGGATCTCCGAATCAGGCGCTCTGCTCAGCAGGGGGCCTGCCTGCCTGCCTCTCTGCCTGCTTCTCTGCCTGCTTGTGATCTCTTTCTGTCAAATAAATAAATAAAATCTTTAAAAACAACATCATCAACAACAAAACAATCCTAAAACTAATAGGATAGAAAAAAAATTTTTTAAATGTCTAAAGCCATATGCAACTACCGCATAATCACTCATGCATGGTTTTTGTTTTGTTTTGTTTTGTTTTAACTAAGACTTGTCAAATACTTTATTTTTTTCTAAAGCCTCAAAGTATGTATTATTGAATGGTGTAATAAATACCAAATTCTTCAATGTTTTATAAAGCATGTGAAATGAATGGCGATATGTTTGCTGTTATTGTCATGAACCAGAGAATCAGGAGTATTTATGAAGTTGACAACCTTGTGCCATGTAATCTCAGAGAGGTGCATTTCATTTCATTTAGGGTAGAAGAGAATTGAGTTTCATCACTCAGAAAATAAACTCATTTACTTGGCATTAGTTTTATATTCAACCCCCAAGACATTTATTTCTGGAACTTGGATCACACTTACTGTACTGTGTATGTAAAACGTTCACTGACTAGTATATACATTTTAAGTTTATTATCTTTGCCTTTACACAAAACCCTTGGCAGACTATTCTTAATGCATATATGTTAGAGATCCCAGAGTCTGTTTCTTGTCAGTTCTAAATTTAAATGATTTACTTTCTTGATGGTTGAAAATGCTTGAAGTCAGGGCATTAAGGGGTAAATCAGTCCATTTGTGCTTCTTCAAAGAATTAAGAATTTACATGATAGACGAAAGTTTACTAAATACTGTTCACAAAGGCAAATAAGGAGTGACCGCCCTTAAATACTTGAAGTTCATTTGAAACATCTAGTTTGAGAAGCAAATGGGAAAAAGGGGAGATAGAGAAACAGGATTGAAGGTAAAATGACAAAGACCTTTCATATTCTCATGGGAATGAAACAAAGAGGAAAAAAATCAATAAAACAAGTTGCATCAAGAGCCCGATGGTCTGAAAATAACAAGCTCGAAGAAAAAAAGTAGAGCATGAAATTCAAATGTCCGTTCTTAGCATTTATTTTATCATAAATCTTCACCATAAAAATACGGATTAAAAAAACTAAAAGAAGATAACAACCATCGTTATTTCTACCTCCTAGAGAAAGCCACTATTAGCATGTTGGTATGCATTTTTATAGCTCTCTTTTAATAAGTGTGTGTGTGTGTGTGTGTGTGTGTGTGTTATGCTCAAATATAGGATTTTTTTTTACTAACAAAGCACATTTTATAGTGTTTTGTAACATGATTTCATCACTTAATATATTGTGTGCAGCCCTTCGTGTCAAAAATACACTTCGATATGCACTTAATGGCTGTACAAACATTTCACTTATAGAGTAAACAAATGAATTCTGCCAATATTTCCTGTAATTTTCCATCCCACTACTTCCACTATTAAAATGAAGCTATAGCCTCATTGCACCCTGAATGACTGAAAAACTGTAGAATTAATGTTGTCAGGAGGGTAGATGGCCTTCTGATATCAGGCTGTGGCATCCATAGGTATCTTGCTAAGTCTGAATGTTTTATAGGGAGCCCACATCCTTGGCTCACTTTTTCAGCTCCTGTGTCTGCTTCTAGTCTGTCTCTCTCAGATGCTTCATTTCTTTGGCCCAGCCTGGGGAACATCTCTGTTTTGCTCAGTGTTCTGCGATGTTTAATAGAATGGAGTCAAATATGGTACTTAAGCGCTGATCCCCTTGCCTAATGCACGCAGATACTTTTTTAAAGACTATGGTGATAGGAGAGGGGATGACTTAACATGCATTGTGCCCTTCTCTATTAAAGGTTGATAAAATATGAATGTTAAGCTTCTTAAGAGTGTAATTTTAGTTTGGAGGTAGTGGTGGAGTGGAGAGAAATTTCCAAGTGCCCTGGTAATAATGAGCAGTAAGTAGTCAAGTCCCGTTACCTACCCGTGCTTCTTATCCTAAACAAAAGATCTGTGCATGCAGAGCTAAGCAGAAACTTGGGATATCCGTTTCACTAAGAAAAAAAAGAAAAAAAAAGCAATCTTAGAGGACACTGATATGATTTGTGCTGTGCTGTGCTGTCCTTTAAATGTATCATTTCTGAAGAGGAAACAATGTAGTTGTCCAGTAACAGGCTATAGTATAATTGCAAAAATCTATAATTTGTGTAAAGAAGTTCATGTTAAATGGGGAGGCTATAAAATAGTGTGTAACATTTTTTATCTCATTTTGTAAAAATAAATTATGTATGTTTATTTCTTCCTTTTTGTGTATTTGCATTTTCTAAATTTTTTTTAATTCAAAGTTTTAAATAGCCAAAAAAAAAAAATACCATTTCTGGTTATGAGACAAAAGGTGTTATGGAATTTTGTCTTCCATATCATTCTGAAGGGCTTCGTTGCACCATCTCTCAAGTACAGGGCTTGTCCTTCAGACATCACTATCCTCTTAGAAGCAAGAATAGACAGTGGAAAAATAGAAGCATTTCTTATTCATTGAGTCTTACTCTGCTAAGGTGGTTAGGGGTGGGGGCAGCTATGTTAGCATATTACCTTGGATCATAATGTGTAAAAACTTATGGAGAGCAAAGAGTAGGGGAAAATGACAAGCAATTAAAAGCCTAGAAGTAATTTTCTTCCTATTTTTTCTTCTTTCCGTTTTTCAGGTTGATGTGGATATTTCCCTGAGTGAGCATGGTGTAGCTAGTGGGTGAGTTGATTCTTGCTGATATTCATAGATAAGGTTAATCTCAGGTTTAGGGAAAGAGAGGAGTAACAAGCACATGGCCCGGGAATGTTTCCTTTTGAAGTGACCACTCTTGTTATCACACAGCATTTCCTGTAACTCTTCAAAAAGACTGAAGTGAGCCTTCACATAGTTTCTGGCAAGGAGAAGTCCCTGGTATATTTCACAAAGTAGAACTTCCAACCACAGTGGGATTTCCAGGAACATGCCTGAAAAAAACACAAGTGAATTACCATTCTCTAAAAGCTCTCCGTCCAAGTTAAAGCAACCACTGAGAAAGAGAAGTTAGGGGGGTCAGTGAAGAACGACTTCACTGCACTGTAAATACGGGATAGTCACTGGTTTTCAGAGCTGGAAATCTTCAGACACCTTCTAATCCAAACCCATGGGATATGAGACTTGCCCCGAAGTTCTGGATTTATCATCCTCCCACCACTTGCCCCTTAGGTAAATGGAAAAGAAGGACAGCGCTCACTCGCTTACACTGGAGTTCTATTCCTCACGCACCTAGTTTTCATAAGGCCTTTTGCCATTTGTGCCATAACTGCATCTATATATACTTCAGCAGAAGGAAGAAGTGGAAGTAGGAAGTATAACATGACCCATACCTACATAATGTGGACAAAAATATGAAATAGGCTGTATTGTGTGATAATGTCCCCTTAAAAGGAAATTAGAGGAATCGAGTATATTTGAGCCATAACTCTCAACAACTTTCTTTTCTGAGAGCCGATTTCTCTACATTTCCATGACTGATTAAAAGATGACAAATCTGGGTGGGGAAGGTGAAGTCCCTATGGAATAGAGAGTGTTAATGTGCTTAAATAGAAGGGAAACTTGGGAAGAATTAGTGATACATGACTCAGGTTCTGTCAAGTCTGCTGACCAGACCAGCACCAGCTCACTAGTACCTTCCTATGACCACTTATTTCCTTGTAACTCCATTGGGTGTGATATTCACAGTGTCCAAGATCATCGATCATTTTGCTGGACTTCTTCACAGCCCTTCTGCTTCCTGGCTGAGTTATTTATGTAACATTATCCCACATGGGAAAGCCCAGCTGTTAAAGTTTTAGAATCAGGAATAAGAACACATTTTTATTAGATCTTTCATCTTGTCTACAGTATGTTTTTCTTGGTTTAAATAATGATAACAGCATGCTAGCTCCTCCACCATAACTCATTTGCGTGTACATGCCTTTGGAGGGGAGAGCTGCCCCTGTTGTACTTCTGGGGTTCTAAAATGGGGCAGATAGCAAACTGAGTATGAAATCAATGTGTGGGATTGTATAATCACCAGGTGAGTTTGAACTCCTATGCCTGGGGCAAGTACTGCGGAGGTAAAAATGCTAGAACTAAGTTACATATTGGTGGGAGCAAGATGGGGATATGAGAGAAAAAGAGTTTAGGGAATTAGAAAGTTTTGGTAATATAAGAAAAATTGTACTATTTACAAAAACAGGGAAACTCAGAAAGAGAATGAGGAGGTTTAGAAGGGAAGTTGTTGGAGAGTAGTTGTTTGGAAGGGAAGCAGTTGGAGTTGCTGGGGAGAGACCCAGGTAAGAGGGTCTTAGAGGGCATGATGACCTGTGATGTGTCAACTTGGTTAGGCTAACCTACGTTTCCTAGAATTCCCTTCTCTGTAAGGCTCCAGTGAGAATGTGCTATGGGAGAGTCTTTTAGGAAACTCGGAGGTCAGAGGCAAAGCGGTAGCCCTCTCATTAGCTCATACATGTGGTCAGAGATATGCTGATGAACTTGATAGTGTGAGGGGACAGCTGCGGCTGCTACTGTTCTTACCTTTTCCTTTAGCTTCTCTGACTCCTGCCACATGTGTATTTTAGCTCCAAGATGAAGGTCACTGGCTTCTTTCTGCAGGATATCCACAGCACCAATATCAGAGCAACACCTGACATGGGTTTTTAGCCCATTCTGCAGCCTTTAGCCCTCCCTTCTTGACTATCTGCCCTGTGGATTTCAGCTCCAGTACTACAAACACATTAGCCTTATAGAGACTATTATACTTGTTCTGGTTATGGAAGGTCAAATACTCTGTATGACATGGCTGGCCTTTTCTGTGGTTCAAAGAACTGCATGGTTTGGTCTGCTTTTGTACCCAATTGACACCTGTCTTAGTAATATTCCTCACGCTAGTTTCCTATCAATTTCTCCACCACTTCAATCCTCAAGTCCTTTCTCTTCAACTCCATGGACTGGCCTCTAACCATTCCATCCAAATCATCCTTTGTTTTCTCCAAGGTCCTTACCAGAGATCGTGTTTGCTCATGTAATTAATTCATTGATTAGCTGATCTTCACTACAACCTTGGTTCCAGGACAGGAGACATATTTGTCTTGTTCCACACTATACACCCCAAACCTATCACTGTAGTTGGCACACAGCCATTTCTCAACGGATTTTTCTAGGAATGGAGAGGGAGAGATGGAGGACCCTACTTGGGGGTAGCAATATCAGAGGGGTTAGTTTTCCATTCCTTGAGGGCAATACGCGCTATCCTGAGTCCTACCCTTATTCCTGTTCTTCATGGGAGGTCAGACTAATTGCCTAGGGATTCAGAAAACATCTTAGTAGCTCCCTATATCCAATTTCTAAGTGTTAACAGATTCAATTACACTTCTCTGAAAAGGTGCTTGTGATGGTTAATACTTAAAAACAGAGTTGCCAGTAGTATGAATGCAATTTTACTTTGTGGGCTTAGAATTATGTCACTATATGTTATTTTGGCTTTGATTCACTTAGAGCTAAAAATGTGACCCATTAACAGAGATCTGAGTGAGGTTTAGGTTACTTATAAAACTCAATTTTCAGAAAACCCATCCCACTTTATTACCCTATATTTTGTGTTCTACAGCTCTCTAAATTTCATATTGCAAACTTCTTATATTTTACAAGTCGAAGTACTCTCATCATTTTCCAAGAATTAATAAAGTTTCCATTGTGAATAACATGTTAGTTAAGAAGGAAGTGAATATTTACTTATTAAATAAAAAGGAAAATGCTATCTTTTGGTTTTCAGGAGCCCTAACGAAATGTTACTGAGAACACTCTATAACTTTCAATTCCTAATGTCAAATCTTTTTGTGTTACTCTGAGCTGGGAGGTCACTTTAACACTTTAATACTGGAAATACTCTCTTCAGTCCTGGCCCTCTTGAAATCCTTCATGCCCTAACAGTTCGATACTTCTTTTTACACAGTACCTTTGCTCATCATTCTTCCAACATTTAGTCTAGACATAATACTTGATCAAAAATGTTGAAATGACTCATAAATTACATGTTTTGGCAATTTGGCTACACACCCTTAGTCACTATACATTTGTTCCCAGGTTACTTCCCTTACCAAATAAAGCCCTGGTATTTTGCAGTTCTTGAGTGTTCTCATCCTCCATATAGTGTCTATGAAGTGATTTACCCTTATTTCCAATATTTATGTTTTTTCCAGACAAATCTGTTATGGTTTAGGAAATTAATACAAGCTCTCTGAATTGAAAACAGATTTTGCTTTCCCACTATGTTAAATTCAGTGGTCTCAAGCAAAGCCATTTTGCATTGTTTTGACCTGAGTTAGGAACCAGAAATTTAGGGATTTTTCTCCATAATGTCTCAGATTAACTGGCAGTTATGGAGTAGTGAGGGAGGTTTACGGTATACACTGAAGGAAATAACTGAGATAGTGTTTTCTATTCATACCTGAAATGCTTTTTTTTTTTTTTTTTTTTAAAGATTATTTATTTATTTATTTGACAGACAGATCACAAGTAGGCAGAGAGGCAGGCAGAGTGAGAGGGAAGGAAGCAGGCTCCCCGCCAAGCAGAGAGTCCGATGCGGGGCTCGATACCAGGACCTTGAGACCATGACCTGAGATGAAGGTAAAGGCCTCAACCCACTGAGCCACCCAGGTGCCCCCTGAAATGCTTTTTGAGTTCAAAGTTCAACTAAAAAATATAGTTGTTCCAATTCATTTGGTTAAATACATCCTTTCTAGTTACAGGTGTAACAAAAATTTAATCTATGTCAGTTCACTGCTGGAAAGGTAATTGTAGAAAGACCATGCTGTGCAAAGCAAGGCACACTGTATATATAAATTCTGTCATATCTCCTAATAAATGGTGTAAATTGTCTGAATAACTGACGGACACTGCTCACAGATTTTGGACTGAATGTTTTGGGTATCTTAAGACTCTTAGTGGAAGACAAGGTAAAAGTACTGTCAAATATTAATACTGTCACTTTTATTCAGAATCCAATTTCTACTGTGTCTGGGGGTGTGTGAATTAATGACTTCTTATCTGAAGCAAGTCATTTAGGCTCTTGAAGATTCACTCAGAGAAATGGCAATATAATAGAACAGCTTTAAGATGCAAAACAACATAAAAAAAAAATTCCCCCAGAATCTTGACCAGCCATGAATTAAAATACAGGTAAAATTAACAGAAACATTTCTCTTTCCCCATCTTATTCAAAAGGTGCCAATTTCAATTTTTTAACCTCTTAAGAAACTGTTCTCACTCATCTGACAGTAAGACAAAATTGGGAGGCTCTTGAGAGTTTGTTTTGATTTTTATTACACAACACAGGATGATTCTGTTGTCTTAAAATCACAGGAAATAGATTTCCACCTTCCCCCTTTTTTGATGCCAGAGTTGCATTTCGAATTATTTTGGTACTGATTTAGGGTGAAGTAAAAGAAACCATGGAAGGCAGTGTATGCATGACATAATTATGAAGCTATGTTTGGAAGCCAGTAGTAACTTGCTGATTTAGACTGACGAGGCTGTCGTATTCACAATGCTGCTATTACTCACTTTGATATTGAACATCTACTGTTTACTTAACACCAGAGATAGTTCAAAGCGGTCCCTAAGAATCTTCAATTCCTTTCAGCTTCCTATGATCCAGTAACTTCCCAAAGACTTTGAAGAGAGTGCAGGTCCTTGCTTCCTAGAAATCTTTTCTTTGCACCCAGAAAATGTACACAGTGCAACCCCCTCCGCCTCTTGTGCGGAAGTGTGCGTTAGGAATCATGGCTGCTTTAGGCAGTGACGAGTATAAGCTTTTGAGAGTTGCTGAAAATATGTGACAGAACTAATGTTACCTCACCTTTACAGACTACTCAGGTGAGTCTCCGGAGAGTATACTATTGTATTCCTGGTCCAAATTAAGGTTTGCATGGATATATTTAACTTTGTTTACACATACACGTAAGATTTTTTTCCCCCCAAGTCTTTTTGTCAGGCAGGAGGGAACATACACTTAACTTCAATTTTGAGGTAGGTGATAGTAGTCAGAAAAAATACAAGACCCTCTAGGATCCAGCCTCAGTTCACCTTTTTAGGCTTATTGTCTTGATACTCCCCAAGTGGCACAACAAGCTAGGTGCTTATAGTTCATAATATACCACTGGTGCTTTTGCATACTGCTCTTAAATTCAGCTTAAGCACTGCTTCTCTGGCAGGAAATTCTTACCTCTAAGGTGTCACCCTTATTTTCTTCTAGAATCCCATCATTATTTCAGTAATAAGCACTATCACATTGCAGTTTGTATAAGTAATTTCATCTCTCTCATTTACTGCACTGTGAACTACTAGAGGACAGAAGTTATGTACTTGCTCTTCTGTCTTCAGTGCTAAAGTACTACATGTACTCCATAAATGCTTCTTGAAAGAATGGTCAAATGTATAAATTCTATTTACAAAATGCTAGGTCTTTCCCACAAAACTAGGGAGAATGTTCATTTTTTACTTTGTCACTTCATTCTGACCTCTTCTAGGTCCTAAGATAAAATGAGACTGATCTGCCTATTACTAGGGTGAAGGAATCTGTTACAAATTACCTATTACTATTCTTCCCAGTATGAAGGGGCTATTTTGCATTTGAACATGGAAAATGCCTAGCATAGAAGCACAGGCATTTACAAGACACTGGATTTGATTCTAGATTTATTTTTTAAGACATGCAGGGAATTCAACAGACTAAATGGCTTTTTGACTGACCATCTTTTAAGACTGCCCCAAAAGAAGACCAGTTCCTGCCATGGACACAGCTGAGCCCATTCAGGAACTAAAATATCAGCACCAAACAATTTCCAGGAGAGATGGAATAAAAAAATTCTGGAGCCAGGAAAGAGGTTACGCAGAGTATTCAAACCTTGGTAAGCTGTGGACTTCAGTGCCCACCACCCATCCCTTCTAGCCCTGCAGTAAGTTTCTGTGACAGAGACAGTCCATCTGATGCTAAATTGATCCTTAATTTCTTCTGCATCCTACCACCCCACCAAGACCACAACAGGAGTATCTGAACATTCTGTGGGCCTAAAACTACCTACGCTGCCCTTTGGGTTAGAGAATAGGATTCAGTGGTAGCTTGTTGAAAAAACTACATTAAAGAAAATGCTAATTGCTTTTCTTCACAGAATCATAGAATCCTTTTCTCTGTGTCCCAAAGAGCTTGTGTTTCAAAAGGTCACAGTGTCTAGGGTCAGAAATGAGCTGCCTCCCACTCTGTTGAGCATCTACACACAGCAAAATTTTTTGTACGTTACCACAGATTTTTCAAAGAAATTATTTCTTCCTCTATTTTCCACCTAGCTTCTCCAAAATGCCAAATTTAAAGAAATGCCCTAGAACTGATTATCTAGAATATTCTTGCCTTTATTCATACTAGATTTGTGCTAGCATATAAAAGATTAGTTGACATAGCTTTCGGAAAGTCTAGTTGGCAGGAGAGTGGGACAACAGATGGGCTCAGAAACCAGACCCAGAAAGGTGACTTACTCTGCATGTATATGCTGATAAGAGTCCTATTTTTAGGATACCCTAAAAATTCTTGACCTAATGCAAAGCCCAAGAGACAGTTCAGAGTAGGCACAATGATCATAACCTGATTCCCTCTCTAAAGCAAAATATGTAAATTTTGGCCAGAGAGATATGCCAAAAATGTAAAATAAACAATTATATTGATAGCCTATAGCAGCTTTTATCTTTTGTGAAAAAAGCAAGCAATGCTTAACAAGCTTTTCTTATGTTTCCTAGAATTCTTTTCAAGTACTTTAAAGTGGTCTTTAAAAATAGATGGCTTTTAGTTCCAAACGTTGTTCCTACAGAAAGAGCTACTGGCAGCCTCATTTTCAAATAACTCTAAATAATTTTCTTAAAAAAAGAAAAGGAATTAATAGCTGAGGACAGTATCTAACTAGTACTACCTACAATGGGCAATTTTTAGCTAAGATGTTTATGTTCCTTTTAGCTTGAATTTCAGCTGAAACTGAAAAAAATGTTAACTGAACTTTTAATAACGCTCTACTGCAAAATTTTTTAGTCATATTCCAAATGTTTCTCTTGCTTTCATGGAAACTGTTGAAGGTATTTCTTTGTTATCAAAACCCAAAGACACTTATGATAAGCTACATGGATAACAGATCTGAAAACTGTTTATCATCACCTACTGAGTTATTCAGAAGATTCTCGTTCAAGTTGACATATAAAAAGTAAACTAGACACATTAAAGTGCTGTATTTAAAAACACACAAAATACAGTTTGTGTTTTGGGGCAATTAAAGTAAGTGGAGACCTGACACTAAAAAGAATGAAAAACACAAACAGGATTATCATTCTGTAATTGTTCTATTTTGCTATTTTCACTCTAAGTACGCAGTCTTAGAGAATGACAGCCGGTCAAATTTTCAGAGGCTACTATACCAGTCAGTTATTCTAAACTCTTTTATGCTAAATATGAACATCTTCCCAGTACTACTCTTAAGTCTGATCTCATTTATCTTCCTCCTTAAGAACTGCATAGCTTGTTTTAAATAGCTGAGACACCTGTGATACACTAGCGAGTTTGCTTCGAGGTACTCTATTAATGCTCTGGTGTGACCAGAGGAAAAAGCAAGCATTATTAAATATGAATGCAATCCTTACCAACACAAATTGAACATTTTCCCCAATAAAAAAGCTAGTCCAGAAAAATGTCTCATTCTATAAGGATTTATCATTCCCAAATCACAGTGAAAGAAACTTAGGTCATTTACCAATTTTGTTTCCTATTATGCGCCTTAGAGATACCTCACGAAAAACTGGTATCTGACATAACAGAATAACATTTGCAGAATGTTATATTGTAGTGACAGTACTGAGGTTGATTGTTACAGACATATTAAACTCTTTGAGTATTAAATGGTTACATCCTATTTATATAGAACATTGGTCCAATAATAAAAGTAGAGAACAGCAGCTGGAAATTTATCTCATTCAATGTTCAGAGATAAAAGGGTTAACCATTCATTCCATTATTTTCTGTAAATAAGTCCTTTCCCATACTGAAATCTGATGGCAATTAAATTCTGATATTCTTCCAAGCTACTGTATGAAGAGAATGCTGAAGGCCATCACTATACAGCATACTGCAACGTAAGGACTCTTCCGTTCACCTATTAAAAAAAAGGGGAGATGTTTATGTTGATTAACTGAATTTAAGTTATCATGGTTATGATAAGGTTACTATGGGAGAGGGGTGAGGGGTACATGAGGCTCAAGATAAAGTTCTTAGCTAGGGGGCCCATACATTTGGGGAGATGGGCCAGACAAGCAGTGGCTGCAGCATAAAAGCAAGTACAATACAGAATGAGCTAAATTATGCTGATTTTTAAAAAAAAATTTACTTGACAGAGAAAGACACAGGGTGAGAGGGAACACAAGCAAGGGGAGTGGGAGAGGCAGAAGCAGGCTTCCCACTGAGCAGGAAGCCCGATGCAGGGCTCGATCCCAGGACCCTAAGATCATGACCTGAGCCGAAGGCAGTCATTTAACCGAATGAGCCACCCAGATGCCTCAAGAAAGAGACTCTTAACTATAGAGAGAACAAACTGATAGTTACCAGAGGGAAGGTGGGTGGGTGGGGATGGGTGAAACAGGTGGTGGGGATTAAAGAGTGTATTTGTCCTGATGAGCATTTCGTGATACATGGAAGTATTGTAATCACTATATTGTATATCTGAAACTAGTATTACACTGTATGTTAACTAACTGCAGTTTAAAGAGGAACTTTGATTACTCTTGGGCTAGAAATGTAGAACTTAAAACAGCCACTTTTATGAGTCAATTTTCACATGTGTTTAAAAGTTGTTTTTATTTGGAGATTTTCCTTTGCCTGAAGTAGAATGGAGTTGGCTTGTGAAGCTGTCTTACAAACAGTGACCCTGTGATTTTGAGTTATCCCAAACTCATTTTGTTCTTTCTTGCTTGTCATTTATTGAAGGGCTGCAGAGTTCCACAAAGCACCAGTCACTTACGCTATTTTGAGGGTGCATGAGAAAGGAAGAAAGAAGAGGGAGTGATGTGCTACTTCTAGAAATAATCATGGGCATATACCTGGTGTTGTAGTAGAGACTATATATACTCCCCTCACTTGTTTTTCTATGTTTAAAATTAGCTCTTTTGGGGTACCTGGGTGGCTCAGTTAGTTAAGTGTCTACCTTCAGCTCACATGATCACCCCAGGCTCCTTCTCCCTCTCCTCCCCACTGGTGCTCTCTCTCGCTATCTCTGTCTCTCTCAAATAAAATCTTAAAATAAAATAAAATAAAATAAAATTAGTTCCCCTCTAGTAACTAAATTCCTTCAGCAAGGACTGTTTTATTTGGCAAGTTTAATTACCGCTGGAAAATGTCAATCTTGACCATCCTCATCAACTAAAATCCTCAAGGTCATTTTTTCTTTTCAGAGCTTCCTCTCAAAGAGCTTACACAGTTATGTTGTTACTAATTTTACCTTTGTGTCTGCTCGGTAACAATATTCACAGAAGATATACACATATAAGTAGAAGAAACATTCATTGTTTTTCTGAAAGTATTTTTCTGTCCATAGACATTGGGCTGCTTCCTAGCTAAAGGAAAATTTAAAAAGCGAGACAACAGCATTTTCACAATGCTGCTATCTTAAGAGGAAAAAAACAAAACAAAACAAAACAATTTAAACTAAAAAATAACCTGGGTCATCATTTTTAACTGATGTTAATTTTTTGGGCAAGTTACCAAACAAAACCAAACCTTATTCAGACATAATTTTCAGGTGGATTTCATAAGCAAGCCAGTCATTCTAATTAGGGCTAGATACTCTAATTGTCCAATATCGTCTTATTAAACACCTAAAAGAAAAAATTAATATTGCCCTCTCCATTTGTTGGATATTAAGTTTTGAGGAAGTTCTTCTTTTCCTCATCTTCCAACTTAGAATGCTATAATTTACACATGGGTTTCATTTTCCTGTTTTTGATTTTCTTGAAAGAGACTGCCATGTGGTAGAACTAAACATCTTCGGTTGAACTTGGGTAAGAATGTTACTTCTTGTCTGGTCTTCAGTCTGTTTAAGTGAATGTGAAACAGTTGCTGTAACGTGATGTGTAACATGATAAGATGATTTGGCTGGACCTTTTCCTATTAAAATTGTATCCTTTCTTGGTGGATATATTCTATGTCAAGATAAGAGAGGAGCATGTGGCTGGGAAAGTCTGCCTATCAGCATCAACGTTTTTGGGGCCATTCTGCCAAAATGAAAAGCTACTGCTTTCACATGCATGAATGAACACTTTAACCGAACCATTTAACGTATGGCACTCATACAGTCAAGAGAAAAAATGAAAATAGTAACTGACCAAGCAAAAAGAAAGGCACAATTTATAATTAGACATCAAAATAGATGATATCACAGGAAACCATTAAGAGCTACAGACTAGGGGCGCCTGGGTGGCTCAGTGGGTTAAGCCGCTGCCTTCGGCTCGGGTCATGATCTCAGGGTGCTGGGATCGAGTCCCGCATCGGGCTCTCTGCTCAGTGGGGAGCCTGCTTCCCTCTGTCTCTCTCTGCCTGCCTCTCCATCTACTTGCAATTTCTCTCTGTCAAATAAATAAATAAATAAATAATTAAAAAAAAAAAAAAAAGAGCTACAGACTAGATGCCTTAAACTTTCAGCTATACTTTTAAGTAACGATTGTGAAAAGGGTCACCTGGGTTGGCTACTGAATGAAGCTGTATACACTTCTCTATTTTATTACACAAAATGGATTTAAAATACCTTCACATTTAACTTAAAATCCCTTAATTTAAATATGTTATTTGTGAATTAGCAAGTTCATAATAGTAAGATGAAAGCTCAATCTCCTAACTCCAGACTTCTTATATTTTTACCAGTGAATATTCAGGATTCCTCTGATCCAGAGAATTTTACTGTATTTGAACTGTCCTATTCTTCCATTATGTTCTCGTTTTGTAGTTTACTTGAGGTATTCTTTGCACTCTGTTCCTTGACAATATTATTTCATTTTCTTTGGTGACTTGGCTTTGAAACAGTTTGCTTTACACATATTTACATTTACTACTAGCTATCAGAATTAGCCATCAAGGGTGCTCTTCTGTCTCTTGATCTCTTCCTTCTTAGTTATTTTTAAGGTGATTAAGATTTCTACTGTTATTTTAGGCTTTGCAGCTGTTGAGAATGACTGGATGTCAGTTAAGTCTGTACCACAGATCTCTGTAAATCTAGGCTGAGCCCTCTCAACTTTGGCACTACTGACATGTTGGGCTCATTCTTTTATTTTATTTTATTTTATTTTATTTTATTTATTTGACAGAGAGAGATCACAAGTAGGCAGAGAGGCAGGCAGAGAGAGAGGAGGAAGCAGGCTCCCTGCTGAGCAGAGAGTGTTGGGCTCATTCTATGTGAAGAGCTGTTCTGTGCACTTTAATATGTTTAGCAACATCCATGATCTGTACTCAGTATATGTCCCCCCAACTCTAGTGGTGACAACCAAAAATGTCTCCAGACACCATTAAAATGTCCTGATTGATAACAACTTATCTAGGCTATCCCTGATAGGCTTTACCTATCTAAAGTCAATGATCTTTTCTACAAAAGAAAGATTCACATGTCAGTCACCCTAAGAGATAGTAAGTCCAAAGAACATTGAGGAAGGACAGTTTAACATGTTAAAAGCACAGTGAATTCTCAAGAAGATGTCTGTTTCAATAATCAATACATTAAGATGAGGGCCTTCACTGAATCTATTTATAGTACACTGTCATTTTCTATAGTAAGACACCTGAAAGACCAACGAATCTTGTGATCTAATCGTTACATATTCTGAAAGGACTTCTATGTAATTTGTGTGAAGCTTACAACTTCACTGTTAATGGGTCTTGCCTAGTATTAAAAGCTCAAAGGAAGAAAACTTGCTCTCTCATAATTATTTATATCCATGGCTAACAATGTATTTCGAAAATGTTACAAAATCTTAGTTTGTACTTCTCAATGTTTAATCAATTTTGTTTCCTGTTATGGACCATCTTCTAAATCTTCCACATCTATGATAAATGAATCCAAACGAAAACATAATACTCTGGATGGAACACATTTTATCTAAGGGACATGACTCCTAAATTCCCCCTATTTAAAGTGATTCACTGGGGTAATTCAGGTTGTTATCAGACTAATTATACTGTCAAATACAGCAACTTTTTTTTTTATTATGGAAGTCTTATCTTTATAAAAGAAAATAGTAACATACAAATTAAATATTGGAAGAGTACTAAAACCTAGCTTTTTTTCAGGGGGTTATGTAAATAATTCCAAAGAGGAGAAATATCCATTTTGTTCTGTCCAAGTAGAACAATCACAAATTGCTCTGTAATGCCTTTTTTTTGGAACTAGCTATGTTAAAAAGGGTAAAGTCTATTATAAGAACACTGGTGGATTACATCAGTAAAGTACATTTTAATTCATTCACTTGTCAATCATTTCAGTCTCTACTATGAACTAGGCACTCTGCTAAATGTTATATACATATAGGGATGGGCTAAGAGTATATTATTATTTGAACAAAAACATACAATGACACTACTAATTTTACTATGAGAAATTAGAATATAATCATATTTAACTTTAGTCAATTAGAACAAAATTCAGTTATGATCACAGGAGTTTGACAGGTGAAACAGTGAATGCTTTCCAAAAGCAACAAATAACATTCTTGGACTTAGCATAGGGGAATAAAGTGATTAATTTTAGACGACTGCTTAGCGGGCCTTCCATTAGATGGAAAATTCATCCTTTTTATCAAAATAGTACCTGTTATACAGAGCAGCATGCTCTATAAGAATGTGTGCATTCTTATAAACTGTACACGTTTGTCTAAAATCTCAACACTAGGAATGCATAGCATTTGATATTTGAATTAGATTTTTCTTGTAGTTTCCATCTTCCTGCTAATTAAGTCTTATGTGGTATCTACCATGTCTAGTATTAAATAGCATAAGGATAAGAATTTGGGGGAATTTGACAAACTTTTGCAAAACTGCTCAAAATTGGGAAGCCTGCGGTTTTAAAACAGATGTCTGCCTTCTGTGAATATGGCATAAGTAAACTGCCCAACAATTTACAGCTGAAGATGTGGCGATTATAACAGACACTTACCAATTCTGGCGCATTTCCAAAATATACCCAACAATCTGCATGTAATAAAAAAGGAAATAGTAGCTATTAATTAGTGAGAAAGGTTAATCATTTTCTCAGTAACCTACAGAGCATTCAATACAAACTGGCATTTTTACCTTTTGATACTTCAAAACTGAAATTTGGTATTGAACCACCATTTATGTAGGAAAGTAGGACACACTTGCTTATCAAATGTCAGTGTATATAAACTGTTACAAACTGGAATATATGTCGTATCCTAGGTTAAACACACAGTAAATTAATACGTGCAGCAAAAATGTGCACAGTGTTTTTTTACTGCAGAACTGATTGAGTCAACTTCAAGTGCTTAATTCTCAAAAGTAGAAAATATATATGCCAATTTACATAAACATTAATTTTGAGAAAATGGTAAATGAACACAGTTGGTTTGGGTGTTTTTGCCATTAAAAAATAAAACTTTTTATAGAAAGTAATTTTTTATAAAAATTACTTTTTATAGAATGTAGTTCTATATTTAAAGGATTTATAACCATGAACTCCAGTGATAGCATTTACATAACTATGTCACTCAATAAGGAAGGATATAAAAATAGGTGCCCATGTTTTCAATTTAAGTACAAAATCCTAGTTTAGGGTAGTCTGTGTATGAGTTAACTAAATATGACATTTAAAACACATACATTCTGAAAATAAGAATTAGAATGAAGTGTTCATCACCATTCTTTGCATGAATATACTATGAATTAAATACAAATTATATGCATATATCACTTATTCAGCATGTATAAAAAGTAGAAGATTTAAAACAAAATCAACTGAGTAACTGAGATAGCTAAAGGATATGAAAACATTGTAGACAACTATTTTGTTGCTCTGACAAAAGAGGAGAATTATGAATGGTGTTATACATAGCTACAAATCAAGATAAATTAGTAGTAATTACTGCAGTAGGTTAGGAGTGGTGTAGTAACAAAACTGAAATATGTAAATTCCAGGGAAATTTAGGTTATGCTTTTTTTGGGGGGAGGCCCTAAGAGATGGCTGGCTGATAAATAATTACGTATGAGTGGTTAAGAATGAAAGAAATTACTGGTTCAATTAAGTTCTATATATATTCCTCCTTTGAAATATAACTTCCTGACCTCAAATCAAAAAGTCTCATGGTTCAGTTGCCATGAAATGGGCAAAAATACAAGTTTATTTTGAAGGATGGATATTCCGACAGGTGCAACAATTTTACTATAGGAATAAAAGGACAAAGATCAAAGATATTTTTGAAAATAATATAAGAAAATATAAGGCCCAGATTGTGCCCAAGTTTAATTCTACTTAATTGGCTACATAACTGTAAGCAAATTTTCTCAATAGAAACTCACCCTCATAGGCTTTTTATAAGGATTGATTTCATTATTGCAAAGAAATTCTTCAGAATAGTAACTGATGGGCTGGATTAACACTGTGTTAACCCACTGTCTTAACTCAGTGGGTTAAGCCTCTGCCTTCAGCTCAGGTCATGATCTCAGGGTCCTGGAATCAAGCCCCACATAGGGCGCTCTGCTCAGCAGGGAGCCTGCTTCCCCCTTCTCTTTGCCTCCCTCTCCACCTACTTGTGATCTGTCAAATAAATAAATAAAATCTTAAAAAAAAAAATATAAAGGCACATGTGATAGTAACTTTAGATGTCACTTAAAATTGGCTTACATATCATCAAAAAAACTGAAGACAATCAGTTAGTCATTTGCAATGCCATGGTTCCTTGATTCTAAAAATCTATTGAGTATAACATGCCCATAGATTTAAAGCTGTGGATGAGGGACCCAGTGGCAGGACACCTGAAGCTCCTCCATGAGAAGCTCAGAGTCCCACAGAACATAATCTAAAACTATAAGATCACAATCAGGATCAGTTCAGGTTTGATAACCTAGAAATAACTCAAAGCATCATTAGGGAATTGTTACAACACATATACTAAAAACTATATAAATAAAAAAAATTCCCTAACTCAAGCAACTTAGAGATTTATCAGTACTACTTAGGCCTTTCCCTTATATTTCTCTACCTAGACATATTTCTGTAATATGCAAAATGCTATTTATCAAAGGTATTTATTTATTTATTTATTGGAGAGAGAAAGTGCATGTGAATGCACAAGTAGGCAGAGTGGCAGGCAGAGGCAGAAGCAGGTTCTCTGCCTCTGAACAGGGAGGCCAGACATGGAGGCTCTATCCTAGGATCCTAGGATCATGACCTGAGTCGAAGTCAGCCACAATCCCAGGATCCTGGGATCATGACCTGAGTTGGAGTCAGCCACTTAACCAACTGAGCCACCCAGGTGCCCCAAATGCTATTTATTAGAACACAGGAACTTTATTAGTTAGGAAAAACCAATACAATTATGCCGCTTGGTTTCTATGGCTATAAGCCAGTAAGTATATATGCTGATAAAGCTAATCAAGTCTATGATAACAGGAAATGAGGCAAAGTAGCAATAATTTATTGCTGATTTTAGTTCTGTATTATTTGAAGCAGCAAAAAAACTGTTATTTTCAAGAGTGAAATTATCAAGAAACTCTACTGTCCAGTTAGCATACACATCTCTACTTAAACATGGGATATTCACTATAATGAAAGGACAGTTTATTATGAGTCTCAAAAGAAAATATACTATAAAAGGACAATGACCCACTAAGAATTGCTCCCAGAGAAAATATTCCTAATGTACGAGTCAAAATGGGGCCTAACATTTATATAAATAGAAGCAAAGTTTTTAAAAAAAGCCTTCAAGCAGCTGACTATATGAGTACATGCTTCAAAGTACAGAAGTAGGCATGCTAGTTCTTTGGTCTTATATGTAGGAGAAATATACTACTACTCAACCTCTACTGTAAGGTTGGCAGCCCTGAGAACTCCTTTTTTAATGTAGCATGTAATGGATGTATTCCTGCTCCCCAAAGAATGAGGAGCAGACTTTTCCACATGCAACCTACTTTATCCGTAACAGCAGCAGCAAAGCATCGATATTCTATTCCATTAACGTGATTGTTTTTATAATGAAATAAACACTTAAATATCTTATTAGGTAGTTACGTATTATATTACAATACCAAGCCAAACATCAATGAGGATGTTTACTGGTTTCTACCATATACTTTAAGTCAATAGGGGTTGCAGAAGGGAAAGAATAAAACCATTTAGTTGCATGGAAAGGCTTAATGCACAACTAAGCAACAAGTAAGATTAAGGAACTTCAACAAAGGAACAAAATACTATGTAATTTCATCTGATTTTAAAAAATGGACATAGTAAGTGAAGACTAAGTGCAAGAGGACTTCAGAGGAAAAAAACGTGATGAAAAGTCAACGTCTACAAAGGAAGAAGGGCATTGTCACAAAAACTGTTGGACAAATAACATCAGCAGTTTGAATAAAATCCCTCAGGCTAACAGAAACAGATGATCAGTATATTAGAACAGGATTAGGGATTTTTAATATTTGAAACTGGTTAGAGGTTCTATTTATGCCTTTATATATATTTCAACAACCCTAGGAAATAACAAGGAAGAAATGGTAACAAAAGCTAAATAATTTAGATGACACAATGTCTGAATAAATGCTAATTATGTCCTCAAAGATAGAATGAAGGTGAAGGAAAAAGCTGAAATTATTACTCTCATAGCTATCATCTTGCCTCTTGCAGATTTTTATTAGTTGAAAAACAGAATTTGACCTTGCAGGATCCTAATTTGGCCCAATACAGGTGCTGGAGAGAACTATTCCTATGTGAAGTATATTCTTTCATTCTTTTGTTTCTTAAAATGATTAAGTAGGTATAGGCTTTTATTAAGGAAGGATTAAGACAATTTCTCTTAGAAATTAATAAATACTCAAGGCAAAGAAAATTTACATAGCTTTCATCACATAGTCTCTGGTTTGCTTTTTTTTAAAAATTTATTTATTTATTTGACAAAGAGAGAGATCATAAGTAGGCAGAGAGGCAGGCAGAGAGAGAGGAGGAAGCAGGCTCCCTGCTGAGCAGAGAGCCCGATGTGGGGCTCGACCCCAGGACCCCGAGGCCATGACCTGAGCCAAAGGCAGAGGCCCAACCCACTGAACCACCCAGGTGCCCTAGTCTCTGGTTTTTAATATACTTTTCCTTTTGGTTGAATTCAACATGTACTTTTGTATTATAAAGATGGCACTTTAAAATTTCAATTCTTTGTGGTATTATATTTGAGCTCAATTTTTTTCAGGGTGTGAACATATAATACAAGAGATGTGTCAAGCTCAAGACTTAATTTTTACTATTACAAAGTTAGCTAAATATATTTCCCTGAAGATGTTTGCTTTCTGATGCTAATAGGGAACCTATATGATTCGAACAGTGTTAGACTGGAGAGGGAAATGTCTACATCATATTTTTTTATGGACACAGTGCTTGCCAACTGTTTTATGCTTCAAAAACATGATAACCAACTTGGTTTTTTTGTTTGTTTGTTTTTGTTTTGTTTTGTTTTGTTTTTAAATAACCAGCTTTACTGATTATTGCATAAAAAGTTAAGGCCAAATACGATCTTTGAAAGTGCTAAATTCTATTTCTAATTCCAGATGAAAAAAACCCTGTAATATCTTTTTAAGTGTACTTTTTATAGACACATTTCAGGTCACTTCTGATATTTGTCTTTTTATTTATTAAAAACAGAGAAAATAATGTAGAAAGCTGTTACAAAATGAAGTTATATACAGGAACTAAATTATTTAATGACCTTTATGGTAATTTACCCTCAATGTCTATAGGACCTAATTTGGGTGGTTAAGTATCATTAGTAACATACCCAGTTTTATTTCTGTCCAGGAGGCTGGGTGCCAAGGATCGGATGTAAGCACAGGTACATATAAGCAGCAAGATTACTGTCAACAGACTCTGAAAATTGAAAATGGCAGACTAAAAAGAGAAAAAGAAAAAATTATTATCACAAGAAAAAGAGCATAGGTAAAAAATGCCAGACAATTCCATATTAAGAATTAAACTTTTGTTTTTCTCAAAGACAAACAGAATGGCATGTCTGTGAACACTTAAAACCCCAAATCATAAAATATTCCGAGAGTGTACTTCCCTCTCCATTCTTTGGGCTAAGGAATGCAGAAGATGTAATAAAAATTCTAAATGTGAGAACTTGAAAACACTACCGAAAATGTCATGGATCCAAAACTAAATCAATATGTAATTAATACAGATGTTTTAGGAGCCCAGACTACTAGGCAGGGCACAGAGTTTACAAGCTCTGAGTTTGGCTCTGAACGGTTAACCTCAGTCTCTCTTTCACATCTGTAAACTGGGTGGAGAGTGGGTATATAAAACTAAATGTTGGCTAAAGTTTCTTTCAATTCTGAAATTGTTAGGATAAGAATGCTTTAAATTTAAGCAATCATGTTCCATGCATTGACTAAACTAAGCCATTAGATTTTGGTGAAGGAAAACCACTTGCTCATTTACTGTTCATTCTTTAAAACTTATTTAACAAGTTTAACACAGGTATCCCAGGAAATCCGTTTTCCAGTAAAGGAAAACTGAGGTGGGCTCAGTCTATTCAAAATTCAGTTGAAGCATTATCTTTCCCAGGAAGTCTCCTTGAACCCACTGGCCTCCCCCTTTCCTTTTTTCATATAGAACTCTCCTTTCTGTTCTCACAGGAACTGTTAAAACATTTTATAATGCTCATCCCTGAAAGTAGACAACATCTCATCAGTATCTGACTGTGTACCTATCACACAGGAGACCAGAAGTAATGGCTTAAAAACTAAAACAATTTTTTAAAAGTGCAGGAATATCACTATATATAGTAATATAAGAATAATACTTCCATTACAAAGGTAGATAAAATGTATCAATCTCACACAGTACCTAGCAATATGCTTATTTAGTAAACTCAGAAGGCCCTCCTATGGTGTCAGAAGTTAGACGAAGAGTAAGAGCTGCAAAATGTGGGGTGCCTGGGTGGCTCAGTGGGTTAAAGTCTCTGCCTTCGGCTCAGGTCATGATCCCAGGACCCTGGGATCGGGCTCTCTGCTCAGCGGGGAGCCTGCTTCCTCCTCTCTCTGCCTACTTGTGGTCTCTGTCTGTCAAATATCTTTAAAAAAAAAAAAAAAAAAAGAGTTGCAAAATGTTTTGAGAAAGGCAAAACTGTTACTTTCAAAGAAACAATTGTTAAGTGCTACCTGAAAAGCCCAAAAGAATCTAGTGAAAAACAATCACACACAATAAGGGAATTGAGTAAGGTGGCTGGGTACATAAGTAAAATAATTTAAATCAACAGCGTTCAGAATGACATTACCAACCGCCTGAAAGACATAATGGAAAAAATGTTTCTATTTACAGTAGCAACTAGAACAAAAAGCTGATGTATCTAAGAATAAGCTTAACAAGAAACACAGCACTGGTATTAAAGAACAAAACTGACTAAACATTTAAATGTACTGAAAAACCTTAAAGTAGAATGGAGTGGGATACCATGTTCTTATATTGGAAAGCAAAATTATAAAGCTAATCTATAAATTTAAAGTTGACTTAATACCAACCAATTATTTTTGAAATACACAACTGATTTTGAAGTTCATATGAAAAAAGAAATAAGCAGTAACAGCCAAGAGAATCTTAAAACAAGAACTAGCCTTGTCAGAAACTCAATATTTTTTAATCTGTTATATATTTTTATGATAAATATTTATAAACTATTCAAAATATTAAGAAATTACACATGCCATTCATCAATATTCTTAAAGGCAAAAAAAATGCCTTCGTACAATTCTAAGCAGTGGGGAGAACAGCACACAAAATTTCATAATCAGCATATCTTCAGCTGTGTAAACCTTTATGTAAACAAGAAGGAAGAAAGCACTGATTATCTTTGGAAAGTTTTTAGCCCAATTCTCAACTCTTTTGGATTTCTCAGATTTCCTAAATGTTATTTTTATGGTCTGAAAATATAAAATTTATTTGTAATTACTATTTAAATAGTTAGTTTGTATGCAAATCACTTCTTCATGGATATACAAAGGATATATTTTAGTATGTCTTGGTTTCTTATTGAACTGGATTTTAATTTTACATTTATGAGAGTAAGTGATGCCAATTTTATAACTTGAAAAAAACCAATAAATGAACTCTAAAGGTACATTCTATATAGAAAAGACAGTATTTCACAATGTTTATCTTTCAAAGATATTCTGAACATGTATGTGAGTATATTGATACAGTATTTGATAACAACCTCATGAAATACAAAGTACAGATTTCTTTTCAGTCAACATAACTAAACACATATTTATTATCTACTCTTTTGGGAGCAGGAGGCTAGACACAGGATTAAAAAAGTACATAGCAAGATTCCTTCCCTCTAGGAGTCTATAGCTAATGACAATAACTGATATTCACTGGAGGCTTGTTGGGATTATTTTGTTTATCCTCATATATTTGAGTTAGATGTTATTAATACCTGTATTTTATATATGAGACAACTGAGGCATACAACAGTTATAAGCAAGTTAGAACAGGATATACATTCAAAAAGTAACTAGCAATTCTTTGTAGCATGTATTAAGCAGCAACTGAGCCATACTGGCAAAAAAATGCTGTTTTCATAAAGAAAAGTCAAGAAAAGCTTCAAGGAGAAAGCAAGGACTAAGAAAGGGCACAATTAGACTGACAATAGAGAACAGGCTCCCAAAGAGACAAAAGCATGGAAAACATCCTCACAGAATTAGGAATTTGCATGTTTAAGGAATAATGAGCAGGCTTACTATATCAAGCAAAGGACTGTTGTAGTAGAGTGGCTGGAAAATCAATTTACAAAGTAGGTTTATCATGTTCCTAATGGAGTATCTAAATTTCACGATTTTTGCATTGTGTACTTTTTCTCTCCCTGAATGTTGTAGTGAAAAAAAAAAATGCTTAAATGATAGGATGTCTGGGATTGGTTTCTAAATAATCCATTGTGTGTGGTGGGAGGTGTGGGGTTGAAGAAACGCTGAGGATGTGAGGCTTCATTATACTTTTCTTTCTACCTTTCTATGTTTGAATTTTTATATAATAGAAGAATTTAAGAGGCACTTAGAGACATGCCTATTATTACATAAGTGGGGTGTGTATATATACATTTGTGTGTGAAACCATTTATAAAGGAAAACCCATTTATAAGTGTGCAATATATGATACATACAACTTTGTTTCTGGGGTTTATAGACCCTAAAATTTAAACAAATAATCTTAGGTGGTAAAGGCTTTTAGATGTACTCAGACTCTGACAAAACAAGAATGTTTCAAAGCTACAGACATTAGCCTACCATTCCTTACCCTACCTAAGCATTCCTTTTAATGCGTAGCATCTGTTGTCTGCTGATATAAACTTTTCATCTCAGGTTGAAAGGAAACAGATGTTCATGTTCTTGTAGAAAAATAATTGGGATTTTCAATAGGAAAATGATATTAAAAAGGAAGAAGCTAAGAAAAAAAGTAAGCAAATCCGATCACAAAATAGAGGAAAAGATGATTAATAAAAGGTGATACAGGAGGTAAAATTCACTTAATGTTTAATTTTTTTTTCAGATCATGAAATCTTTTTTAGACCTAGCTACCACTCTTGACTTCCTGATACGCTTCAGATAATTAGTGCTATTTTACTAAATAAATTATCAAAACCAGAAGGAAATCAACTTGATGAGTCCCTTTGCATAATCATTCTGAAATAAATCACAATTTGTTAGGCCTTCTGAAATAATGATAATTCACTTTCATCTGGCCACCACTGCAGCAGATGAAATAATTTATCAATGAAAAGGTGAAGATTCGTTGATGCAAAGCTTAGTGCTAAAACAAGAAATTACTTGTGATGTTAATACATCTTTTTAAAAATTCTTTATTCAAGTCAATTTGAAGTTAGGAATATTTATTGCAAATTCAATTTTTATCATTTTACCTAAGAAGATACAATTTCCTGTTTCAGCCATAAGTGAATGTTCAAACTATTAAGTTTGGATATAAGGCAAGAATTCAGTGTAAGGTTTTGTTTTAAATGTATATATAAAAATAGCTTAAGAAACCATCTGAAACATTAGGAATAGAGAGAAAAACAGGGGAAAAGATCCCAGCAGTATAAAGGCACAAAGAACCAATGAGAAAGGCAGCAGAAATATACATATTAATATGCTGAACAGTTGTTTGGAGTGCTCAGTGACTGGTTGCTAACTGTACTTAATCTATAGAAAAGCCTAAGCCTACAGTCTTTGTTAGTCCTGGATCACTTGAGCTCGATATAGCTTATACATTTATTTTTAGCACTATCAAAATAAACTGTTTAACCAATTGCTGATTAAGGGCCTTATTCATGCATGACACTGTATGGGAGCTTCAAATGTTGGCTGCATCTTATGTGGAAGTAACTGACGTATTAATTCCTCCAGTTTAACTGAACCTCACTTTAAAAGAAGAGCTGAATACCAAAGACTTAGAATTTTTAAAACTCCAAATAGTAACAATTTTACTTGTTTTAAGACTTGCTGCTTTTTACACACAACTAGTCATTTATCCCTCTCAAGAGGTGGAAGGAGACCCAGAAATGATATTCCTGACCTAACTGTGATAAAAATTATACAGTACTGCAAAAGTGGGTCAGCATTTTATCATTTACAAATCTAAGTCAGGCCAGCATTTTCCAACAAGTTTGTACTTGTAAATTTATACATACCACTATTTTCTCTTAAACTGGAACACATGGAAATGCAGGGATAAATGAAGCCTGTAAATAAATATGCAACCCCCCCCCACTTGCCCAAGATAAGTAATCACAGGTGATTAATAGTATTTTCATTAACACACAGAAATACTGACCTTTGATGTTATTAGCACGTAGTTCAACCTTGGTTGCTTACTGTAAGGTAGCACTTACTGTAAGGTAGGCAAATTCTCTTGGTTTAATTCAAAACCAAGAAATTAACAATTTCTTGGTTTTGAATTATTTCAGGATTCTTGGTTTTGAATTATTTCAGGATTTCTTGGTTTTGAATAATTTCAGGATTACTTGATGTTTTAATGTTAAGAACCTGTCTCCTTAACATCAGTGGTCACTATGCACTTGCATAATTTAGGAAATAAATCAATATACATATATGCCCTTGGATAAATCTGCACCTCTAAATTATCAGTTTAATTTAATTTCACTTGTAAAATGAGGAGCTGGACTAAATACCCATTTGATCTCATTGGTCCTATTTCAAAAATGTAGACCTTTTCTACTTAACCTTTCCACTTAAAGAACTTTCATGGCTGTGAGGAAAGGTACAGTTTAGAGCAGAAGCACCTCAATTCTGTTCTCCATTGGTAACACAGGTGGTCATTTGCACTTATTTTCATCTCACTGTCATGGTATCTATAATTCATTTGCCATGTTTGTGTTGCTTAGTTCCAGAGTGGTTTTATAGACACCAGAGATCTAAACATAAGCAACAAGGGGATCAAAGGTGTTAATTGGAGAAAGCATACATAGAATCATGCTAAGCAGTAGACTTAAAAAAAAAAAAAAAAAAAAAAAAAGAAGCAATAAATGATTCACATGTTCTTGATAATTTGATAGGACAAAAGTATCCAAAGGCCAAAGTGCAAATCCTGTTATGAAGAGAAGTGTCCTGACCATACAGTCAGAAATGACAAAAACTGATAAAAGGGAAAAACTTTTCAATAGTTGGAGTCAAATGTGGTATGAAGCCTGGCTGTTCGTAAGAATGACTTGAAGCTTTTGGGCGCCTGGGTGGCTCAGTCGGTTAAGTGTCTGCCTTCGGCTCAGGTCATGATCCCAGAGTTCTGGAATGGAGTCCTGCGTTGTTGGGCTCCCTCTCTTTGCCCCTCCCCCTACTCATTCTCACAATCTTTCTCTCTCAAATAATAAGTAAATAAAATCTTAAAAAAAAATTACTTGGAGCTTATAAAAACTATTGCTGCTCAGAAATTTGGACATAACTGGGCAGGACTCTCTTTCCCCAGACGTAGAGTCATCTGAGTACTAACTCTAGCTGTCACTGTAATGTAGAAGATATTAGAAGACCTGGTCTCTGGAAAGCTCCAGCTAGAGAGGAAAGAAATATAGGCAACAACGTATTGCTGTTTTTGTTTGTTTTTTTGTGGTAAGTGCTATGGCTGGAGGTACATTGGAGGTATATACTGGGATATGGACGCCCAAATAGAGACCCAGGAGAAGAAAACAGATGGGGTAGGGAAGGATTTTTGGGAAGAGATAAAACTTGAGATAGATTTTTAAGGATATTAAAAGGGAGAAAAAGGCATTCTGAAGTTTAAACACAGTATCAGTCTTGCTAGTAGCTAGTTTGAAGAAGCTAAGATGATGAAAATAAATCTTTGACATGTACTATGAGTAGAATGATTAAACTTCCGCATCTAGGAAGATCTGCAAGAATTAAGAGTGATAATTTCTAGGGGCACCAGGCTGGCTCAGTCATTAGAGCATGTGACTCTTGTTGCAGGTAGACATTATTAAAAAAAAAGAGAGAGAGAGAGAAAAGAAAAAGGAGAAGAACAAGTAACAGCATCTATTCTTTTTCAAATGAAAAAGGAATCAAATTCTCTAAATGAGTAACAGTTCTCTAATGACACTCTAAGAGCACATGTACTCATCCGGTTGTGGCAGCTAGGCTAAGATGCTGGAGTATATTCTTGACTAAGAATAGACTGCCATTTTCTAAGTTCTCCAGGAAAGACGCTGTGACTTGTGTCCCATCTATAATCAAAGTACTAGGCCTAAAGCAACAAATAATGAGTTTTCAATTAAACGCCTAAAGGTTTAGTGCTGTATGGGGTTCTGCAGGAACCTCTGGAAACATAAGCTCAGTAGCTTTCATTTCACAATAACTTTTTTTGGGGTTCATGGTTGTTTTTGATACTATAATAAAGGCATGCATCCTTTCTCCAGAAATATGCTCATAAATGCAACATCTGGCCCTTGCATTTCATTAAGTTCACCGGGAGTAGAGGCTGTTGGCATTACCATAACAAAGGTAAAAGGGCTTGAGACAACTTGGGAGATTTCACTATTACTACCACTACATCTGTCCTCTGGCCATGCTGATTTTACCTTTTTTCTCTGCCTGGAGATCCAGGCATTTCTTTTGAAAACTTTTTACGACTCATTTTAAATTTTCCGAAGAGGCCCAAACTATCAAAGGAATCTGCAATAACACAAAATAATACACACAACCTTAAAAATGTGTGGGGAAGGCAGGTCCGAGGTCAAACACCACCTTAACTACATTCGTAGAAGGAAAACCACTTCTCCAGAGATCGCCAATAAGTAAAACCTACAGTGTGTAAAGCAGGAGGAGCCTGAAAGGTCACTACCTCAACAGACCCCAATTAAGATGTAGAGCTTGGGGTTTGGACCAACAGTGAAAGACCTGGACCAGGCCCGTAGAGACATCAGAGAACGCGAAATAATCCGCGCAAACTGAAGCTCCATGCCTCCAGGAGCCAGTGACCAGAAAGCGTCTGTATACACGACTGAGTTAAGGCAACCAGCGCAGTTCTTCGAAACAAGTCAGAAAGGTGGACTGTGCAGGAGGCGCTGGGACCTGCGACCGCGGGATCTCTCTGGGGGCGGTGGGCCCTGGTTCGCCCCGGTTCTCCCTGGCTGGGCGTGCAGGGGCCACATGGTTCCCAGGCCTGAGCATCTTCCCAGCCGCGGCAGAATCAAGGTCGTGACAGGGCTCCCTGGCCCGCGCACCCAGGGCCGCCGCCCAACCCTACAGCCCTAGCTCGCGCCCGGAGCCCCTTCACCAAGCTCGGCTGCGACCCCACCGCCCCAATTCTTACCATAGTGAGGCCGGCGAAGCCCCAGCCACATCACCCTTCCGGGCCCAGAGCGGAAGAGGCGTGCACGCCCCGCCTGCCCCTCTCGCTCCCTCCCCGCATCCGGTTGGGCCTGTCAGGGTCCCTCCTCCCGAGCCGCGCGACCCGGACACCAGGATAGGCTCCTCACGACCGGAAAAGGCAGGAGCTAAAAGACGTCATGCGTCCGGGCGGAAGTGGACCACACTCTCATTGGCTGCGGGACGTCTGTCTGTGGGAGCGGGCCTTTTGGAGGAGACCGGAAGTGGAGGCACTGAGAGGTAGGGTGCGGAAGTGTGAGCTGCGTAGTTTAGTAAGTTAGGAATAGTAATGGTCCTCTGTGCTGTCCTTTGTTTGTTTCTCACTTTCTTTTTTAGTTCCCTATTATTTCCCTCTAGAATTCCTCAGTGCATGATTTTTCCCAGCTCGGAGCCCCCTCAATGTGTAAGCTCCTGGACCTTCCGTTGATGCACTCTCGGGGAAGCCTGGTTCTCTAAACGTAGGCGCAGGGTGTGCACCTGCTACGCCCCCCGTTCGGCTTCTCCCTTTGCACCCGAGGGATTCTGTAGAATGTAGAGCGCCTTTGCAGTGCCCTTGTGTCTGTTGTGGAAGTCGGAAGGCATTTGAATCCGGAGGGTTGTGTTGAGTAGGCTGTGGGACACTTCGGACGCTGGCCTTGCCTGTCTCCCAGTCCCTCGCTCTTTGTAAATTGTGCGTTGATTTCACCTGGAGCCTGAAGCAGACTAGGCCCTTTGGAGTAAGAAACTTGGTGTAGTAACAAAGGGAAGGAAACTGCCCTTTCCTGAGTTGAGTGGTTGCACAGGTATTCTAGAGAAGTGTTCCATCACGGAGAGGAATCGCATGCCAACTTTCTCTTTAATCAGTGTATTTAGCTTCTTTTAGTTTGGATAATCCCATTAGGTGAAGCTTTATTTTCCACCCGTTTTTGTCTTTGCATAACCCAAATGGAGAAACAAGAGTTTTGATGTATTCAGTTCGCATAGTTCTTGGGAACCCAATATATGGTTTTCGAATTAAAATGATACTGCCTTTTTACCAGTAGTCAGCCTCCCTCATCCCCCGTCCTCTCTTTTTACTTTATATCTAGTGTTGATAATGGTTTCCTTTTGCATGATTTCCTTTTTCAAAATTCACTGATGGGCACATATATTAAAAGATAATGGTTTTACTTAACTGCTTGTTTTCTCGAATCCCCAAATAGCCACCAGCAGTTTAAGAATAAGGCTCTTTGGGTGCTAGTGTTTGTCTTTGTCCTTCTTCTCTCCCCTCTTTCCCCTGTGGCTCTTAGATTAAGACCCACATTTGACCTGCATGTTGTTTCTTTTAATTTTAAGAAATGCTTCTCTTAATTTTTCTCCACTTCTCCATTTCTTCACTTCTTCATTTATTGCTCTTCTGAACAAAAATTCTCTAAGGATTTTATATTCCAAATCCCCATTCCTCTTTTTCTGTACTTTTTTTGAGATCATTCCAGCATGGCTTTTGGTCCCACCCGTCCCCCGCAAACCTCTTCTTAGTGGCACCAGTGGTTTCCAGGTGTTAATCATTCTGTCTTTTTTGTATTTGAACTATCAGCAGACTTTGACGTAGTTAATCCCTTCCTTCTTCATGATGTATTTTCTTCACTTCATTTCTAGGACATCACACTCTTGGTTTTCCTTCTACCTTATTGGTTCCTTTTGTCTTCCTTCTGTTCTTCTTGATTTCTTATTGCTAAGTGTTCCAGGGCTTCAATCTTTGCTTCTCTTCTTTTCTTCTTTTTACACTTCGTTTTAATTATATCATCGAGTCTTAATGACTTTAAATAATCTTGTGTATACTGAAGGCTCCCGAATTCATATTCTTAGTTCCCTCTCTTTCTGAATTCCAGACATTAATACTATAAGAAACTGGGTGAGATGTATATGGGAACTCTGTGTTATCTTTGCAACTTTCCTGTAAATTCAGTATTACTCCAAAATAAAAAGTTTATTAGAAGAAATGTAACATTACTTCTTTGCGTAAAACCATTTTATGACTTATCATTTGATTCATTACATTATAAAAGCTAACAACTTGACATGGGCCTACAAAGCTCTATATGATCTGTTTTCCTATTACCTCCCTGACTTCAGCCCTTTGTATGTTCTCCCCTCACTCTGTCTTAGCCATATTGGCTTCCTTGTTTCTTTTTATTTTTATTTATTTATTTATTTATTTATTTTTAACTATTTTATTTATTTGACGGACAGAGATCACAAGTAGGCAGAGAGGCAGGCAGAGAGAGAAGGGGGGAAGCAAGCTCCCAGCTGAGCAGAGAGCCCGATGCGGGGCTCGATCCCAGGACCCTGAGATTATGACCTGAGTCAGAGGCAAAGGCTTAACCCACTGAGCCACCCAGGCGCCCCAGCTTCCTTGTTTCTTAAGCCCACTTCTGCCTTAGGGCCTTTGCACTGGCTGCTTCATCTGCTTGAAATGATTTTTCCCAGACATCCTCACAACTGATCTTCATGTATGTGCTTAAACATCACCTTTTCAATAAAGCCTACCTCAACCTCCCTACTTAAAATTGCAGGTTTGCAACTATCCCCTTTCCCCCACTGGCCTCTGTACTCCCAGTTTTCTCTATCCTGTCTTATCTTCTCCCTTGACCCTAGCACTTATCACCATACTATATATTTTACATATTATGTGTTTTTTTCATTGTTGGCCTCCAAAGGAAAGAGTTGTTATCTGTTTTGTTTCCTTATGCCAAATTCTAAAGCTCTATCTAATGATATAGAAGTGCACATGTTTTGGTTGAGTGAATGAATTTGATTTGGTATTTGAATTTAGTCATCCTTGATTTATAGTCATTGTGAAACATTGAATTGTTTATGGTTTCCAGGTATTATGCTGTTTCTTGCCTCTAAGCCTAAGCTCATGCAGGGTCTTCTGCATGGGGTGCCTTTTCTTATCTCTTTCCTTTTTACCTTTTAAGATTCATATCAGGTGTAACTCAGGGAAGCCTTCCCTGAAATGTTCGGCTGGCTTACATGAACTCTTGAGAGGAGAGACCATCCCACCTCTGCACTTTACAAGCTTTTACAATAATTATTTTGGGGTGTTTTTTTATCTCACTAGAGAGATCAAAATGTGTCTTACTCATTCTGGGGATATCAAAGCCTGGTACGTAGGAAGCAGTCGTAAATGTTTTAATGCATTAATGGCATGACCAAAGTCACTTAGCTATGAAGCAGTAGAGTTTTGATTTCAAGCTGACTCTTTTGGGTATAAAATCAGTGGTCTGTTTGCTATACCTCGTTCTCTAGGAAAAAGATAGCTGTCCTTAAAATAATAGAAGGATTGTTTTTATACAGGTAGGAGGTAGTTAATCATTTTATTGTCCAGGGCAGTTTGTTCCTTGTCATTTGTGAAGCTGCCAGCGCTGATGAGAACGTGAGTTGTGCTCTTTTTCCTAAGACATTGGCTGAAATGAACAGAGGGTTATCATAGTCATTATAGTCAGCAGTTTTTAATGTTGATGAGATGGGGCTCTTTGTAGAAGAACACCCTTGAGACTTCTGTTGCCTCAAAGTGGGAAAGCCATACTAGAATTCCAAAATGCTCATGAGGCATCCATACTTTTGGTAGATGCCAGTACTGCCAATAGCTTTAAATTAAACCTTTGATTGGGTGTCGTTGGGAAATCCCAGGCTATTTTCAAGATATTGCAAAGATTTTTCTCACAGTGATACGGAAATTTGTTGTTAAGGTTGAGTTAAAGATAATAGTTTGTTAACATAATTTCTGATACTTGGCACAAAACGTAGGTGATTTTGTATTTAAAACACTGTTTGGGGCGCCTGGGTGGCTCAGTGGGTTGAGGCCTCTCTGCCTTCGGCTTGAGTTGCGGTCTTGGGGTCCTGGGATCGAGCCCCACATTGGGCTCTTTGCTCAGCAGGGAGCCTGCTTCCCCCTCTCTCTCTGCCTGCCTCTCTGCCTACTTGTGATCTCTGCCAAATAAATAAATAAATAAATCTTTAAAAAACAAAACAAAAACACTGTTTAATTGTAAATAATGAACCAGACTTCTACCTTTCATGGTAAACATTTTTAATTTAAAGTGTCCTCTGAATATTATCATCATTGTCGTAGTCCATAAACCAATCTTTTTATAATGTTGCATACCCTTCAGGACTAACAGAAAATAAAATAATCTGACTATAAATTCTGAAAAGCCTTCAGCAGCTTTCAACCCCAGCAGTGGGGTTGAAAATGGTGATTAGGCTTGGGATCAAGTAATCAAAAGCAGCTCTTGCTAAATTTGTGCCTTGTTTCTTTGAACTTTACTAACCCTGTAAAAGAGTCCAAAATGTTGAAATAAGCAAGAAAGTCAATCAGGTCTTTGTGTGAGAGGATGCTGTTGAATAAAGAAAGACCTTGCTCAACTGGAACAGAAGCAAGCGGCTGCTAAGAAATAAGATGCAGCCATTGTTGAGGAGACTCATCAAAGTCTTGACAGTATAAATATTGACATGCTGAGATATGTCAATATTTACCATGGAATTTGGAAGTTGCCAAGTTCCTGTTTAAGAAATGTGACCCTAGCATTGAACACAGTATATCAATAAATAAGGAACATGTCCAATGAACAGCTGCTCAGAGAAAGTAGGATAACATCTGTCTAAACTTTGTAGCATTTAAAGTTGAATTAAAAAAATTTATTGACAGTTCTTTGGTAATTTATAGGTGGATGCTTATATAACATAGTACACTAATATAGTTCCATATGGGGGCTTATGTGTTTTTTTAAAAAAATGACAGCGTGGTTGCAATTTATAATTTTGTAAAATCTGTAAACTGAATAAAAAAGCTCTTGCCTTAATCCTGTGTTTAGTAACGAACCTCATCATTCTACATATTATTCTTACAAAAATTGGCTCAACTCAAGACTTAGATATTACTTTTGGGAACCAAAGTTTATGCTCTGAGAATTTAGCAATAGAGAAAGCATAATAAGTTCCTGAAGTTTAAATGTGATAAGATTTGGTCTAATTGTTTGATAGTTATATCTCAGAAGAAAATGAGTGGATTAAAGGGCTAGTAAAGTTGATATGTTTGGTTGAATGTCGCAGATTACCACTGTTAATTCCCATATGGATATCACTATAATAGAGCATTTGATGCAAAGTAAAGACACATTTGAAGCTTTTATATCAAGTCACTGGAACCATACAAACAGTCTTACATCTGTTTTGCAGACGTCTAAAAGTTTAAACTGAGCGTTCTTTGAATGATGGTCCTAAAACAGTCCTCAAAGAGCTTTAACCATGAGTATCAGGACTAGTCCTCTCATTGCTTTTCTTTTCTAATAAGAGACTGATGGCTTTTGTATAGCAATCTTAATTGTTTAAGCGCATCACACTCCTCTAAGTTTATATTGAGAAGAATGGTTGGAAAGTATAGTCGAAGTCATATATTCTGCCAGGAGCTACATTTGTTTCTATAAATATCTTATAAACGTGAAAAAATGAATTGTATTAGAGGTTTATAACAGTCTTTTAATGTGTTCTTTTGAATATATTAAAGATGGAAGAGAAAGAAACAATTTTAAAATGTAAATTGATTGGGTCCCTATTTTAGAGAACATTTGCCAATATTTTGAGGTAAGCTGTTGAGTTTTAAGGAGAAAACATTAAACTTATTAATTAATGATTTTTAAAACTTGGAAAGCATTTTTTTTGCCATGTAACCAAGACTTGAAACTTCGTTTTGAATAGACATCCCCCCCCACCAATCATTAGGGCCTTTTGGAAAATATTCACCAGTTGTCTTCTTGAACCACCTGTTACCAGTTATTTATCATGTAGCAATAACAAAGTTGCCCAGTGCTTTCAAATGTCATGTGCTTTAGAACTGATGAGAGTGAGCTGAAAATTGAAATTATTAAGCTGAAAATGTGAAACTTCCTATTTGGTGTTGAATGCTATGAGTTTAATGTAGTGTTTCCCAAAGTTTGGTATTCATGCCACTAACAGAATATACACATTGCAGGTACTATGAGATAATTGAGGTTTAGAGAATTAAATAATTTTCTGAAGTCCACACAACCAAGGAATGATAGTGAGGATTTCATACTGAGGTCTGACTGATTCAAAAGCCTAAAACAGAGTAGCTTAAACAGCAAGGAACTTCTTGGCCTCCTACCTAAAACATCTATGGTTAGATCTAGATTCTGGTTTTGCTGGAATCAGACCTGAGCTGCTGTGCACATCTCTGTTTCACTTTCTGCTCTGTTGGTTTTGTTGCCAGCAGCTTCAGGCTCACAGTGTTATAGCATCAAATCCAGTACAGAAGATTCTATATTCTTAAGTCTTGGAATTAGACTTTACTGGTCTTAGTTGTCCTAACTTGAGTTATGTGCTCATCTCTGTGTCAGTCCCCAGTGCATCTCATACCAGTATTTCAGGTGTAGTGATGATCAGATAGAGACTAACCAAAGAGCGAACACTGAGCTCAGTATTTCTCAAATAGGCTCCTAAGTTTTAAGGTGTTGAATTATGTATTTGAGTTATATATTGAAGAACACATTTCTCATAGATGACTTTGTCTCTTTTTATAAATGTACCCTATAACAATATAATCAGCTTGGTGGTCAAATAATGCTGAGGGAACTATTTTCTTTTTAGTCATTTTATTGTAGAAAATTTCAAACATATATAAAGGTAGAGAGAACATAATGGATTCCTGTGTACCCATCACCTAGCACAATTATCAGCTCGTGAATCTTTTGCTTTTATCTTGGAACATCCTCCCACTAGAGTCCAAAATATGTTCAGGGATGTGGTTAAAAATGACTTAAAGTAAAAAAATTACAACATGGGAAATAAGTAGTAATTATTCATCCAGTTTGGAGTCTGTTGTTTATACTTACGTCTTTCAAGCCATGTGAAATTGCCATTTTTTGGTAGGTTAAACATTGTTAAATATGGGCAGTTTCTCATATTTCTTAAATATTTTTGAGTGGCTGAATTAGGTAATGTCACCAGTTGAGGATATATTATAGGGTTCTTTTTTTTTCAGGATTAACGTTTTTGTACCCCAATCTTAACATTCATCCCTTTTGCCATTAGAAATTGGTAGATAAGTGGGTATAGTTGTCAGTAAATGGTGGGTTTGTGAGTAGGGGAAAAACTACAGTACAAGTCCTGTTTCTTTTTCATACGAGTGCTTTCAGTTACATTTCATTCTGAGGAGCACATTTTTCAGGTAGAAAAGACTGTATATACACTTAACTGATGGTATTTCACTCTTCTGAAATTAAAATACAAAAGAGGTGTCAAAACTTCACGACTTACAAATCATAATTACTAAATTCTTAATGAAGAAAGACTGTTGTTTAGCTAATGCTGTATTTCAGGTATTATCTCTTCAGCTCTGTTAAGTGTCATTCTCACAGGAAACGCTGCAATTAGGAATGAAGTGTTTTTGTGAAAGTTTAGAAAGTTTCCAAAATGATAAGTATGCTCTCATCCTTTCTGCCAAGTTTATTGGTAATTAAGAGTGTCCATTTGATGAATAGAAAGGAAGTCCTGGAACTTGGGGTCTAATTTTCAGGGCATTTTGGATCTAGGTGTTAGATTTTATGTGGGAAATTTAGTCAAGTTATTTTATTGTTTTAAAATACTTAGTTCATTGGGTAATGAAAAAAGAAAGAGGAAGTGAACTTTAAGTGAATCACTGAAACTAATGATTATTAATGGTATTTATAAAAGATAAGTAGAGGAAATGAGTAGTTATACGATATTTGGAATGGCAGTAGTTGGCATTCCACAGTCATAAGAGGTAGTTGAGAAGGGACTATGACCATGGCAAAGATGCTTTGATTTTTAGACGGATTTTATAGTTCTAATGCTTTATTTCTGAAGCATCAGACTGTTAACTTGACATCTAACTTGAACATTAGCTGTATTTTACAAGTTTTTGAACAAGATTATGTCCACTGTCTTAACTATATTTTACTCTGACTTTGGATGACCATCCATCCTAGTTTGTCTGAGTCTGGGATGTTTCCTGGACATGGGACTTGCAATGTTGAAACCAAGAAAACCTCAGGGAAACCTGGATGGCTGGTCACCTTATTTTCATTTCTAAATTAATAGAATGGAGGCAATATTGACATTATTAGAAAAGTATTTAATAATACTATAAGTTCTTTACCCTTAAAGTTTAGATACTTGGAACTTGAAAATACAAATGCCAAGAAAACATTTCTTCTATAGAAAGTTACCTTGATATTTTTGTTTAATTGCTTTGGAAATTTAAAGTTAAATTGTTTTTGTGGTCATTTAAGGGGGAAAAAACCCCCTTAATTTAGGGGTGCCTGGGTGGCTCAGTGGGTTAGGCCGCTGCCTTCGGCTCAGGTCGTGATCTCAGGGTCCTGGGATTGAGTCCCGCCTTGGGCTCTCCGCTCAGCGGGGAGCCTGCTTCCTCCTCTCTCTCTCTCTGCCTGCCTCTCTGCCTACTTGTGATCTCTCTGTCAAATAAATAAATAAAATCTTAAAAAAAAAAAAAAACAACTTAATTTACCCTTTAGTCAGATAACTCCAACCAGCAAGTTGACATGCTGTTAATGAAAATGATAGGAAAAAAATAATGAAAAGGCTAGGAATCAATTATTAACTTAAAAAAAGTTTTCAGTGGGGGAATTTTGGGAAAATAAACATTAATAACCAATGCTTTTAAAAAATACTAAGCAAATAGGAAAATTGTCATTTTCTTTGCACTTAGTTTTCTGAATTGTGTGATGTTTGTCTCATTAAAAGTAAATAGCCCAGTGGTTGTTGCATAACAATTTCTTTCCTTTTTATGTAGCGATCCATATGGTCTGACCCTTGAATTTTTATAATATGATAGAACTTTAAAAAAATTTATCACCATACTTCAATTTACAATTTACATTCTTTTCTTTTCTTTTTTTAAGTAAGGTTTAACAAAATAATATCAGGAATCTAATTACAGGCTTAACTGTGCTGTGTGCTAATCTTTAATCTGAATTCACTTTAGGTATCAGCCTACTTTTATGAACAAGGGGCACTTAAGTTAATTGCTTCATTAGAAACATGCATTTAGTCCTTTCTGATCTGTAAGTACAACTCCTTGGCATAGCTGCCTAAGTTTGAACACCTGCAGCCCAAGCAGCTTGAAAAGAAGCCGTAGCTTACTATAAAGGAAAATAAAAGAAGCTCAAGTTCAAAATGGTGTTATCAATGATATAGTGTTGTCACTAACTTGAGCTGACCTAAGAGAGTTGGCTTCTGCACTGCTCCTTATCAGCATCCAAAAGGGCATACAAAATTCTTTGTAAACTAATTTAAAAAGCGTCTTGTTTATTCAGAGGCAACTGTGAATGGTATTTGTTCAGAGTGTAGATCACATCAACTGCATACCAGCCAACAACTTATTTCTCTTCTAAGAAGGAAGCCAAGTATCAAAGACACAAAGTACTAAAGATAAGCTTCTCAATTCTCAACTGTTCTGAGCTCTCAATAAAGCTACTGAAGTACAAATTGGGGTGGGACTCAACTGTTTCCACCTGCAGGCTTCTCTTAGATCCTTGGCTCTGGCTGAGAGAGGTGCCGATTCTAGTACTTCTAGTGTGACCTTTAGTGCCCTTAGAAAACAAAACACACGCTTTCTTATGGCCCTAATCAATCAGTCCCTCTAAAGAGGATTGCACCCCTTTCTTCAAGTATTTGGGACAGAAAAACTATGGCCGACTATTCCCATTTACAGGGCTGCTGGAAGCAAAGAGATCATTGGTTTGCTCTTAGGATTCTTGTAAGACTGACAAGTCATCGTTTTTCCTATTTTTGTGGTTGGTTCTTAGATCTTTTGTATTTGATATTTAATGAGGGGGTGACTTCAGTAAGTAGAAGAATGAATTTCATTCAAAAGTCATTCAAATAATACATCATCAGGAAATTATAACTCAGTTGATAGAAAGCATCTGAGGCTACTGAGGCACAAAGTATTTTTAAGATACTGAGTGGTCACATTTGGATTCTTAATGTTAAGTGCTTAAACGTGACTCACAGGTAGCATCCAAAGTCTCAATCTGAGTTTAGTGAAATAATGGCATCTTTAAAATAAAACAATTTAATTTTAGCGCTGAGTACGTAGAGTTGATCAGAAAACTGGGAAATAAATACTTGAAACACAAATAATTCAAAGATGTTAAAACTAATTCGACCCCTAAATGTCTATTTAACATTCCTGAAATTAAAGCCCTTTATGTCATTGTGAAAGTAGAATGAAGCATCTGGAATATTGAATTTTAAACTGCTTTGTATAATTAGCAGTTTGTCACTTGTTTTAAATATGGTGAAAAATAGCAGTGAAACCAATTGCTGTTTTAGAGGAATTTAAGCTCTGAGTTTTCTTTCCACAGAGCCACATTAATTGCTAACAATAGCCATGCTTCTTGAGACATATTTAAGAAGGAAAAGCCTGTGCAAGCGTCTCTTTGTGTTTGTATATAAATTCTAGAGAAGCAAAAAGTGGCCTTCAAAAGTAGTTTCTAGGGGAGCCTGGGTGGCTTAGTGGGTTAAAGCCTCTGCCTTTCTGGCTCAGGTCATGATCCCAGGGTCCTCTGATCAAGCCCACATCCTGTGATTGAGCCCCACATAGGGCTCTCTGCTCAGCAGGGAGCCTGCCTGCCCCTCTCTCTCTGCCTGCCTCTCTGCCTACTTGTGATCTCTGTCTGTCAAATAAATAAATAAAATCTTAAAAAAAAAAAAAAGTTTCTATTACCTCCCCCTCTGAAGTCATGGGTTTGGGGGCCTATTAGAATTATGTAAATCTCTATGTGTCTTTTTCGATGATTGGCATGGGAAAATAGTAATACACATTTTCCAGTTATTTTCAAATTTAAGGATTACAGAGCATGCAGATAATTAACTGCATTAACACTTAATAGTGTTTTGATTAATTGATTTAAAAGAAATTTATTCACAAATGGAAAATACATTTCAGAAGTAAGCATACTGAGGCAAAAAAGACCTCAATGTAGGAAAAATTTTTCAGTAAATGAAATATGTAGAAATAATTACATTTTTTAGTGGATGATGTAGTCAAACCTACACATTTACATATTTTTAACACATAAACATACTTAATTGGTGTGGCTACAAGTATGATTATTTTAAAGCTTGGTCTTTTAGTGGGAGGAATAATAAACAGTCTTCTGAGTACACTAGGTAGAAGTTAGAATTATTGTTAATTTACCAATTTGGAGGTATCTTACACTCTTAATTGTAGATACTTTTTTTTTTTTTTTTTAATTCTGGAAATTGCCCTGCTTCCTTGCGCTTTTTACTGTTAAGGTAGAATGGCTCTAGGATTCTATAATTAAGCATCCCTCCCACTCCCAGAAGATAGAAATCTGTATTAAGTTAGTTTTGTTTTGTGAAGAGCTGACAAAGTGAGTTGTTTTTATTTTCATATTCAGTTGTGTGAGGAGCTGACAAAGTGAGTTTTTAATATTCAGTTGTTTTTATTTTCATATTCAGCTGTTAATTGAGAAAAATAATATGCTTTATTTATGAAAATAATTTTAAATTGAGAAAGCAAATTAAAACTGATTTAAAAATTTGCTCTTGTTAAAACTTATTCAGTTGTCAGTGAAGTGCCAATTAATTTACTTTCGGATTTTTATAGCATATTATATATCTATATCTGCATATAAATATATATATATATATACATATATATACTGGTCATAAAAGTTGAAGCAATTTTATATTCTTCTTCCCAAATAAAAGATTAAAGAATTTTGTTTTTTTTTTTAGCTTTTTCAGAATTATCTAGCAAGAGATTCATGCTTTGTGATTAAAGAATAATTCTTTGTAGTTTTTCATCTTTGGAAGTTTTGCTTTGTTCCTGGCTTTGACTTTTTGTAATGTTTTTTCTTTGCATGTTTGTAATTTTTAGGGTATTTTTGTTTTGCATGTTAGCTTCTACAGCTTAAGCATCTCTTAATGAAGTGCACGTGGTCAAGGGGTATTCCAGTTTTAGAAAAAATAGTTATTTGCTTTTAACCAAGTATATGTCGTACCACAGTTTGGTAAGTGAGGTCAGTCTGGACAAGGTTCTAGAGTAAATTACCAGAAGAATGGTTTTTGAATTCATAGAAGAAGAACCTTGAATGATTAGAAATGAAATTGGCATCAGTAAGAAAGTCTTTACTCTTCATATTGTTGGATATAGTAATTTTTTTTTCAGCATTCAACTTGGGCAGCTCATTTGCCATTTATGGATCTCTGTTTTTCTCATCTGTAAAAATTACAAATCAGTATTGAATAGAACTATGATTTACTGAGTTTTGTGGTTGGCTAGCTATTACGTGTTTTTTTGTTTTGTTTTGTTTTGTTTTACTTATTTCCTTGGTGCTTTGTGTAGCTGAGAGACCAATATACAAAGCATCACTATTTGATAGTTTCTTGCAAAAATATTAATTTTATTCTTTTATAACAGGTCACCAGAAATGGAGAGAAAAGTAAGCAGAATCTGTCTTGCTTCTAAACCTGATATAATTCATTTTCTACAAGTGGCTTGGGAGAAAACATTAGGATCTGGTTTTGTTATTACACTTACTGATGGTCAGTCAGCATGGACCGGGACAGGTAATACTCAAAGCAAATCATTTTAAAAATAGAATTTTGGTAATGTGCTGTTCTTCAGTCCTCAATGACAATTCAGAATTAAGGTATTTCTTTAGTAGATTCTGGGTAAAATTTATATGACTGCTGTACTTGTTACTGCTCTCTAATATATGTGTGGATTTATAATATTTAATGCCAGTTTCTATAATGAATAGAAGGATAGAGAAATAAGCATGTGCCCCAGCAAATTCTGGTTACTAGTTGAATCTTCATACTTGGGCGGGTCACGGTTTTTAAATGACCTCTTTATACGAAATGTAGATAGTACTTTATACACTTCTTTTTTTTTCCCCCCCAAGACCCCAGGGAAATACTGGGAGGTTGTTTGGCTGGGCCGAGGGATGGTGCTAGCTTGATAGAGTGGGGTGGTGGTGATTTTCTTTTTATTTCAGACACTTACATTGTTTGAATTATTTTCTAGTGAACATGTATTACATTTGTAACAAAAACAAAACAGTTTTAGAGATTTTGTAAACCAAGGTTCAAATCTTCATGTGGGATATTGGCTTTTATTTCATGAAATAGACTTTGAATCTTTTGTGTCTCTCCCAGTACTCTTTTAAAAAGCCTCATGGCCCAGAAATTATTTATGGAACATGGCAGGTATAAAGTGAAAATATATAGAATTATGTTTTGCTCATGTGGTGAAGTTTTCATGCTCTTCTAAAACATTTTTTGAAACATTTGAGAAACTGTCTACAGTTACGCAACAGTCATTTCTAGAGTTATGTTGTAAATTACGTTTTAGGTAAAATAATTTTGTCATGTCACTTTACATGCCATTTATATGTTCTATTAATTTTGAAGTATTTCCCTAAAACTTGTTACTATAATTATTATATCATCTTTTAAAATTACATGGTGAAATTTTGTTTTTTGGATATTACAAATTCTGTTACACAGTACAGTCACACTGAACTTATACTTGCAGGGTTTTTAAAAAAAAACTCTTCTTTTATGACAGAGAGCAAGGAGTGCTGGTTTAAGTATTAATAAAATAGAGAAATTTCAAGGATAATGTTTGCAGTACCTATCGTGGCATTTTTTTAAGCTGTAAACTTCTATGTAGGAGAAATCAGTCATTGCTTGGTTGTTACCATGGAGGAGTGGAAGAGGATTTTTCGGGTTAACTCTATGTATGCTAGTATACCCAGGTGGCAATAGCTCTGTTTTGGAGAGGGGGTGCACACGGCTGAAGATAATGGCAGTAGGTTAATGCCAGTTGTCTGGAGAGAAGAGGAGTTCCAACCAAAGAGTCCAGGAGGCAGATCCTAGGTGAAATGGTTGCTTGTATGTAAGGAATACTGTATTTATAACTTAGATGTTCCCAACTGACAAATGCCTTATTGTGTATAATGAGTTATGATTAGACAGATGACCTTGAGATGCTATGTTGTTTGCATTTTTTTTCCCATTAAGGATTGGGGATAAAAGAATACACTGATTAAGTTTTAAATCTTGATTTAACCAGAAATTTAAGCTGAATTTACATTTATGGAGCAATTTGTGTATGTCATAATGTGCTGGCAGTTGTTCTCAATATTATTATTATTATTATTATGAATATTGTTTCACTAGATTCATTAGGAGCAAGGAATGCATTTGATTTGTCTGTCACTCATTCTTTATAGGTACCTAGACCAGTGCCTGGGACCTCCATGTTCAATAGATATTCTTTAAAAGGATGCCTAAAATGTATAGAACTTTTTAGGGAAAAAAGAAAGTGAACCATTTATTTTAGAATTAGCATTTTTTTTTAAAAGATTTTATTTATTTATTTGACAGAGAGAGATTACAAGTAGGCAGAGAGGCAGGCAGAGAGAGAGAGGAGGAAGCAGGCTCCCTGCTGAGCAGAGAGCCCGATGCGGGACTCGATCCCAGGACCCTGAGATCATGACCCGAGCCGAAGGCAGCGGCCTAACCCACTGAGCCACCCAGGCGCCCCTAGAATTAGCATTTTTGATGAAAACTCCAGTTTCATATTTATTTATCATTGGCATTGATCAGAAATATAGTATGCTTTGCCATTTGTTCTTTAGATAATGAATAATGTGAGCAAAATGTGATAGAAAACTTCATATCCTTTGTTGTGTTGTTAAAATTTGGTTTGCTTACTAACCAGGCTTTCAGACAGAAAATTTTACAGTTCACCATATATGGTTGGTTTATTTCCAAGGATACTAAAGTTTTGAAACTCACAAATGTTTTATGTATCTTTCAGTATTCATTTCTATTTTCTTGTATAAATTTCAGGGACAAAGTATCAAACCAAATAATATAACATTGTTTCCATGGTTAGTTGAAACTTATTACAGGAATATGATTTGGCTTGGCACTTTATAGATAGACAATAACATGATTAAGAACATTGAAATAATTACATAATTGAAACATGAAAATGGATTTCCTTCCTATACCTCATCCTGTTTTTTTGTACAACTTTTTGATTGCTGCAGCCTTCAATTTGGATAATTTTTTTTCTCTTTTCATTTGAGTAAAATTAAAAGGATGTGGGGTTTCTTTTAATCTCCCACACACTAAATTCACTGATTTCTTTTCCATTAGTAATGTTTTATCTAATGAGTGTTTTGAGGTCTAATTATCATGTGGTTTATCATCACTTCAACATTATAGAGGGTTGTATTGCACAGTTAAGTCACAAAGTAGGTTAATGATTGATGACTATTATGTGAACTTTATAAATCTATCAGCACTAAGAAACTTATCCATCTCTGGAGTAGTTCACTGAAAAGTAAACTTTATTAATACATTTATTTATTTATTTATTTATTAAAGATTTTATTTATTTATTTGATAGATGGAGATTACAAATAGACAGAGAAGCAGACAGAGAGAGAGGAGGAAGCAGGCTCCCCGCTGAGCAGAGAGCCCGATGCGGGGCTCGATCCCAGGACCCCAGGATCATGACCTGAGCCAAAGGCAGAGGCTTAACCCACTGAGCCACCCAGGCACCCCTGCTAATACATTTATTATCAAGTAATTATATTCATTTATATTTGTTCTAACCATTGATATTTGGTGACCTATATGGAGATTATGTGTCAGAGTACAGGGGAAAAAGGATATTTAATAAATGCAGTGAAGTAGGTCTATGATGTGATACCAACAAGATCTGTAATAGGATGCTAAGGCTGTCATTAAAGCACCAACACAAACTTAGGTTATGCACAGTCTTTGGTTCATTATCCATAAAGATTCAAAAGAAAAAATCTTTCATTATTTACATCTTCATCTACCCACAAATAGTGTTAAAATGATGCTTTCTTGGATCCTATGTATCTGAGAATAATTCCTTGGTTTTTGGTCATGTTGGCCTGCTTACTTTTTATGCTATTATTATGTGGTTCAGCTGTATCCTTGCTGAATTTTATTATTTCCATGGCTTTTATTTCTGGTCACCAGAGTTTTTGGAGCAGTGAGTGCTTACAGCTGTGCTTCTTCCAGATGTTCTTAGCACAAAATTCAAAACCAGTGACCGAGTTGTTTTTCCAGAATTGAAGTTCTGAATATGCAGTCAAAATTTCACAGTTACTATTAATGGAATATTCAAATGAATTTTTTTCTTTAATTTTTTCTCACAGTTTTTAAAGGGAAGTATAAATAGAAAATTTTCTTTCATATTTTTTCTCTTAAAAATGAAATATTCCATAATAATAGAACAGCATTCACAGATGGTATAATGTAAGAGAATATCTAAGATGTCAGCACTTGAATTAGGCTGCATGAGGCTGGAATTTCTCTCTTTTAAACTTTTGTATCCTTGGTGCCTAGAATAGTACTTGGAACATAGTAGATACTGAGTAAGCATTGTTTTAAGTAAGTGAATTAAAACGATAGATGCTATGAAATATTTTCAGATATGTATCTTTTCATTTTATTGAAATTTAGAATGCTTTTCACTGGATGTTTATTAATAGGTATCCTTTCTTTCTTTCTTTCTTTTTTTAAAGATTTTATTTATTTATTTGAGAACGAGAGCTAGAGAGAGAGAGTGTGAGCAGCAGAAATAGGGAGAAGCAGGCTTCCCACTGAGCAGGGAGCATAATTTGGGCCTCGATTCCAGGACCCTAGGATCATGACCTGAGCTGAAGGCAGACACTTAACTGACTGAGCCAACCCAGGCGCCCTCTTTTGTGTTTTTTGTAGTTACATTAAAGATGGTTTCCACAGATTTATTTCCTGTTCTCTGGGAAATATTTTCTCTTCTTTGGTATTTATAACTCTTCAGAGTTACCCAACACAAAATATGAAATTATTCCTTAACTAGGAAGCATTAGTATTCTTATTTTTATTTCTCTATCTTCTTTTTTTTCCCTCAGAAGAGCTATTAGGGTAACTGAAAGGTCACTAGATTTGATAAATAGATTTGATAGTGGTGATCATCTTAAATATGTATCTGCTTCAGAGAGAGACAAAATATGTGAAAGGATTTTTAGAAGCTGTAAAATCAAATAAAGAATATAAAAGTTTTTGTTCGTGCCTTTTTTCGACATCTGTTTTGAGATTCATATTTCACTATCAGAAATGACCAAAAGTGATAATGAAAAATATATGGATATGTTTCAAAATTCTCTTCCTCTTTGCCTGTCATGGGGCTTCCAGACGTACTTGATAGAATACAGACCAAAGGTATGAAAATCTGTGTTATATTTTAGGGTTTCTTTCGTCAAGCTTTCATTAATTTCTGTTGTATGTCCTATTGTGTTTTTTAATACCATGGAAGGAAATCGTTTTTCCAGTGTCCCCTCTCTGCCTCACCACAAAACCAAACAACCAAGAGACCATAAGTATGAATCCCAGTTTGACCACTTAATCTATTCTGTGACTGTAGACCATTACTTGATCTGAGCATCAGTTTTATCATTTGAAACATCTTTCAGTGTTACAAGGAATAAAATAGATAAATGTAACCTTTAAGTATAAAAGTATAGAACCACAGGAGTCTTTCATCATTGTACTAGCCTGAATTGACACAGGAAACCACCCAACCACATGCATGCATTCCAAACAAATGTTAGACTAAATCTTGTAATTTTACAAGCAAACAGACCCATTGCAGTTTTGGGATGTAAGAAAGGGAACCCTCCAGGTGCCATCTGTGAAAAGGTATCTGAAAATCAAAGTGGTTAATGGGAGCTAAAGCTTAAGTTTAGGTTCATGGAGTATCTGAACTGTTACTGTAATACCTAAGTGGAGTGGAATGTTGAGACGCAGTCCTCTTAAGGAACTGGAACTGAGCTCCCAATGTTAAGAAAGGAAACTGGGGGACGCCTGGGTAGCTCAGTCATTAAGCGTCTGCCTTCAGCTCGGGTCATGATCTCGTGGTCCTGGGATCGAGTCCCTCTGCCCTACCCCCTGCTTGTGTGCATTCTTTCTCTCTCTCAAATAAATAAAATCTTTAAAAAAAAAAAAAAGGAAACGGAAAGGTATCTTGTTAATGAATCATCTTAAAAAAAACAAAACAAGACAAAACAAAAGACTAGTCTTTGGTTTGAAGATGCAGCATAGAGTCAAACTTGTCACTAAGAGCTATGAGTAGATAAAAGTCTGGACAAAAATCAGAATCCAAAATCTGTCTTATGTATGGATGAAGGACGGGGGATTTAAGGATGAACTCTTTGCTTCCAGTGTAAAAACCAAGTTAAGAAATTAACTTTCAAAACTGGTCCAGAGCTGTTGAAACCTGTAGCAGCTCCAACAAAGGTAAACTAGTAATCTTGATTCAAGGCCACCTCTATTGCCCAGAGCAGATTATACTCTGGCTAGAGGAAAATCTTGTTCGAACATTGCAAAGCACGAAAGGGTAAAAACAGAATGAGAAGGTGTCAGCAGTAGAAATGGAATTAATAGTCCAGGAACCATGCATAAAGACTGATCTGAAAGAGATCTTAAATATGTTGAAGGCCTTCAAATATTTAAAGGAAGGGTGTGTCAAGAACAGGATATTATGATAAAGAAAGAGAATATCTATCTAGAATTGAGAATGTAATTGCTGAAGTAAAAATCTCTGTAGATGAGTAAAGCATCCGCTTTCAGCATAGCTAGATGAGAAAACTGGAAGCCAGATCTGTAATGTAATGTGTGTCTAACAGGCTACACTCAATAAATATTAATTCCCTTCTTTTTCGTTCCTCATCCCCTACCTTCATCCACCTTTTCTACTTTTTGGCACATAATGAGATGAGAAGAATGAACTCCATTTTTACTTTAATTTGACTCATCCCATGTGAGTGAGAGGTAGACTATAGACTACGTAATCTCATTAATAACTGAGGTAAAGAAGAAAGATGTTATAAAATACTGAATTTATTAATCATTATAAGAAATAATTTACCTGGTTTTGACCTAGGATAAGGCATATAGGATGGTAGTTTTTCTAGTAATTTACAATGCATGTATTTCATCAGAGGACAGAGAAGAAAAATGCAAGGAGTCTAATGTTTTTCAGATGAGGTTTGAGACTAAATTAATATGTTTCTCAAAAATTTCTAGCTCAGTTAAGAGGTATACCTTTTATTTAAATTTCTGTTACATAAGTGATAAATTAGTAGCGACAGGTAAATAAGTGTGTACTCATGTTTAGAAATTTATTTTTCATTTCAAAACTTTTTATTAATGTTTCCCATAGTTTCTGAGTCAGAGATTTCCCAAGAAGCCGATGACATGGCATTGGAAAAAGAGAAATATGTTGATGAACTGAGAAAAGCATTGGTATCAGGAGGAAGACCAACTGATGCATACAAATTCGATTTTTCTAGAGAGTCTTGTCATTTCTCCTTTGAGAAAAACCTGAAAGATGTTTCAGTAAGTAAAACTTTCCGTAATATTGTAAGTGGTAAAATGGCAGAGCACTTATTGAGGAATTATCTAAGTAACTAGCTTATTATTCCCAGGATACCTGGGAAATAGAAGTGTAAAAAGTACTTGGTTTTCAAGTTGGAAGAATGCTTCTTCGTTCAACATTACAGTCATTAAGTGCTTCATACTAATTAATTGTGAAAAGTACCTATTAGAAAATGTATTTAGTTTTTAATGCCTTAAAAATAAGTATTATAAAGATAATTATATGAATGAGTGGTTGTGCCAAGTGGGGTCAGAAACTTTAGACCATTGAGACAGGGTTTATTGTGTTAAGTTTTGGGAAATACTGCTTTTAAGAAAGAAGGGAATAGGGTGCCTGGGTGGCTCAGTGGGTTTAGCCTCTGCCTTCGGCTCAGGTCATGATCTCAGGGTGCTGAGATCGAGTCCTGCATCGGGCTCTCTGCTTGGCGGGGAGCCTGCTTCCTCCTCTCTCTCTCTGCCTGCTTGTGATCTCTGTCTGTCAAATAAATAAATAAAATCTTTAAAAAAAAAACCTTTAAAAAAAAAGAAAGAAGGGAATATATTTACCATTGAATATTTAATAATTATAACTCATTCGCTACTAGAATGTATTCACAATTACAAAATAAGACAGGTAAGTGTAGGAAGACATATCATCAGGAATTAAGGTGTTTTATTTATATATCAAACTTAGAAATACTAAAAGAGAAATAACATTCACCCCAGACTTTTGAAGGCTTGCATGCTTTACAGACAAGGATATCTGCTACTTGTCTTGTTTAGTTCTTATGCCAATTCAGATCAAGGTAGGTGGTTTATGTATCAAAAATATTTATCAAAATGTACTGTTTATATATTTTACCCAAGTTTATGGGATAATTAGAGATTGAATTATTTGCTTTTGCCAGTGGTTTATATTCTGATATAAGGTCTTTAGTAGAAGAAAGCAAGGGAAATCTTAAGCACATTAAGGGTAGAGACAGTTATTGACAATTTATGCTGGAACTAAATTGAGTTTAAAAAATTCCTTGAAAACGACTCTTTAATTCAGAATGATTAAAGGGATTTCACCAAATGGAGAAACATGTAAAGCAACATATGGAATCATTATTTTGAAATGTATGTTAACCTATAGAGGATAATACAGAGAGTCTGGCTTCAGTAATTATTTCTTTTTAGAAGATACATAGTTTTTCCATTTACCTGCCAATTTATATAAGTTTCACTATGTGGGGTCCTTAAAATATGATAATTTAGAATGGGTTAAGAAAAGTTTGAAGGGGCTGCTGAAATTTGGTTATTTATTACAAAACGTTCTTTCCTATGGCAGAAGCACAATCAGATGATGTTATGTACTCTAAAACTGCTGAGTGTTTCTTCTAATATTTTGAAGCAGATCATTGTCAAATTGGGAGTTATACCATTTCCCATTCAACAAACAGTTGTATGAAATGACTAACATTAGGGGGTTTGCTGCGTCGGAGTTGGACGGAGTACTTACCGTGCTTGGCAGCACATCTGACTTTGCTGCTTTTGTGAAGAAAGAACTTCAAATATTCATGACATACATGTTTTACAATTGGCTTGGCATGAATCAGCGTTAAGAACTTTGACAGTTATCCTGAAAGATACTTGCTTACCACCCTGAACAGAATCAAATTCACCGAGTCAGAACCATGAACCATGAACCTACTCAATGGGTTTTCTTAAGAAGTGGAAACAGGGGCACCTGGGTGGCTCAGTGGGTTAAAGCCTCTGCCTTCGGCTTGGGTCATGATCCCAGGGTCCTGGCATGGAGCCCCACATCGGGCTCTCTGCTCAGCAGGGAGCCTGCTTCCTCCTCTCTCTGACTGCCTTTCTGCCTAATTGTGGTCTCTGTCTGTCAAATGAATAAATAAAATCTTTAAAAAAAAAAAAAAGGAAGTAGAAACAGAATAGGAGATTCCCAGTAATGCAGAAGTGCGTTGGTTCCTTAAAGGATATGTCTTAGAGCACTACACTGCAGTTTAGGTAGCTGCCTCCTTATTTATCATCTATTAAAATGCTTATGAGAGAAAGAAATGCTACTCGGAACAGTTGGACGAGTTTATTCATGACCGGACTTACTTGGATATTTTTGGGTATTTGAAGCTTTATGGATGCAGATGAAAATCACAAATTCATTTGGCCAAACTGCCATGGGAATCTTCCAGTGCTTCAGGATGTGCTTATGCAAATTGAATTTCAGAGTGACGATATCTTGTAAATTCATCTGCTGGCAAAAATATGCACACAATTGGAAACATGGAAGAATACTTTTTAAGGCTTATAGTGCTTTGGATGACCTAAAAATTTAAAAGGAATTTGCAATCCTTTCCTTTATGACACAGACATCTGATTGTTGCCAAAAATGACCTCTTATACTTAGAAAAAAAGAAAAGAATGAACATAGATGCAATTCAGAAAGTTGTAGTGAATTCTGTTGTTTGTTGACATAAGGTTACTTTCTCATGGCAAAAAGTATTCTGTGAGCCCTAAGTACATTTACTACCAGATTCAGACTCTCAGAATCATGGCTTTTCAGCATTTGTTGCCACCAGTTTCAGAAATTTTATGTTTTTAATTTTGTGTTGGAGATCACTGCGTAATTTGAACATTTTGAGTATTCAAGTCATATGAGATTTACTTGAAATTTATATAAAATGTTCCTTTTTTAAAAAAACTTTTTTTTTTTTTTTTAGAGACATCTGGCTTGCTGAGTATGTTGAGTCTTGATCTGGGGTTGTGAATTCAAGCCCCATATTGGGCATAGTGCTTACTTTAAAAAAAAAAATTCTTTAAAGGAAGTAACTACTGATTTTTGTACTCAAAAAGACCTGAGTTTCTGGGGGCACCTGGGTGGCTCAGTGGATTAAAGCCTCTGCCTTGGGCTCAGAATCCTGGGATCAAGCCCCGCATTGGACTCCCTGCTTGGCAGGGAGCCTGCTCCCGCCCCCCTCTGCCTGCCACTCTGCCTACTTGTGATCTGTGTCTGTCAAATAAATAAATAAAATCTTAAAAGACCTGAGTTTTTAAAAATATTATCTTATGTTTTATTAGAGTGAAAGAATTAGTCCAAAGCAATGAAATATTTAAGGTATATGTAACACATTTTTTGGAGGGAGCATGTGCATATTTTTCATGAGATTGCTTTTGAACTCATAACACCCCAAATTCCATTTACACTCTAATTTTTCCTTATGGATAACATAGTTTTTGTTGTTGTTTTGCTTTTTGTTTTTGTTTTTGTTTTTATTTTAATTTTAGCTTAATTCCCATTGGAATAAGTGTTGAGTGACCAACAAGACATTAACTTACTTTCTCCATATGGGACAAACCTTTGGGACCCTTCCTGACCCATTACCAGTGCCCTTCAGTTGACAGTAGATATTTTAGATGAAAACATACTCTAGTGCAAGCATGGAGAAACATTATGTCTCTACTGTGAGTGGTAGCCCTAGTCAGAAGATTATTCATATACTTTGTGTCACTGCTTTTTCTGTGCCATTCACAGGTCATACTGATTTTACAGTATATTCTTTGTCATGCAAACAACACATCTTAATAATGTTATCCTTTTTTGCGTTTATAACTTTATCTGTTTCTTCAGAAAAACAAATATTTATGAACCACAAAATTAAAACACCTAATAATTTTCGATAGAAATAACCTTGGGCTCATTATTTGCTTGCTTGTACCTGTGTTTTCTCATCTGTCAAGTTTTAAAGTGATTTCCTAGGTCATCTAATATGTTAGTTTTATATTTCTAAAAACAGCCCTAATGAAGGAAAGCCATGAAGTTTGAAGAACAAGTAAACATGATACACACACACACACACACACACACACGCATGTGAGAATTGGCTACAGGTCTCTTTTAGAATTAAGTAAAGTCTATTTTTATTTCCTTTTCCTTTGTCTCCCTTGCCCACCATCAGAAACTAGGATGCTGTTTAGGCTGAAAATTTGACAAGCTAAGTACCAAGGAGGCTTAATCTTTTCCAATTTAAAAATCCAAATAGGCAGTCTTGGGTTAGTATGATGGCTTTATGATGTTGGAGACCCAGGCTTCTCTAATCACGTTGCTTTGCCATTTTTTTTTTTTTAAAAGATTTTATTTATTTAACAGACAGAGATCACAGGTAGGCAGAGAGGCTGGCAGAGAGGAGGAAGCAGGCTCCCTGCGGAGCAGAGAGCCCAATGTGGGGCTCGATCCCAGGACCCTGGGATCACGACCTGAGCCGAAGGCAGAGGCTTTAACCCATTGAGCCACCCAGGTGCCCCACTTTGCCATTTTTAATAGGCAGTTTTTATCTCATGGTCCAAGAAGGCTGCTCTAGCTTTACTGTATGTTTACCTTTTAGGCAACAGGACTGAGTTAAAGAGAAAATAAAGAGCATGTCCATTTTCTTTAAGGCCATGATGCTTACATCACATTGTCCAGAGCTAAGTCACAAAGCTTCCCCTAGCTGCAAGGGAATCTTTAGCTGTGTCCTATGCCCAGAAATTTCCACTGCTGTGTAAAATGGGAAAGAGGGATATTGAAGGACAACTAGCAATCCCTGCATGTTAACATTTAAGAGAGATTGAAGCCTCATTTAGAAGGGTTCATTTTATTGTTAAAGGGGTATTTCTGTAGTATTTTCCTTACAAATAATTGTTCCAGTCATATTTTAGTTCCAAAAATGTTGCAACATACAGTGAGGAACAGGCTAGTTTATGTCTTGCTGTATATTGTAACTTTTTAAGTAAAAAAAATGCATTCCAAGTTCAAACAACTTTCCTACAGTAATTTAATTTTTCATTCTCAGATGTATAAAAATGAGGTAAAATAAGTTAGCTAAAAGCAGCCAAAGTTGTTTGTAAAAACACTAGTCTAAAATCCTTTATTATTACCATGTGTTCCTGTGGTTTGGGGACTTTGAATTCAAATGGGCATTTCCAGATGAAATATCAGAATTCGAGCATTTATTGTGATGCTCTGTGAAAGACTTTGTCAAAGATAGTAATGGCTTTCAGGTTTGTTGGAGTATGGGTTGCAAATGTGTTGTTTGAATGCCTGGAAAAAAAAATAGTATTCTTTATTTCTGTAATAGAAATATTTAGTATACATCTGTCATTTTTATATTAAACACTTTATAATTTCCTGACCTCTTTGGAATGTGGGAACTAAACCAGTAATATATGTGGCACAGAAATTCTGCTCAAAGTAGATCTTCTCTAGTTAAGCCATAGAAAAGACATTAGAATTTTTACTTTAAGAAAATTATTAATTTTTAGCTATACTTTTAATCTTTGAGAACTTTTGCTTTTTCTTGCTTCATATTGCTCAGCTTTGATTTAAAATGTTTTCTTCTTTTAAAAGAACATCTCAAAGTGATTGTATTTTAGTTTTTTCAGTTACTCCAGATTAGTGCAGGAAAGTAACAACTTAAAGACAGAAGTGGAAAATAACATGTAAAAATCATGCTCTAGAAGGACTTTTGAGTGTTAATAATATTAGTATTTGCTTTTACTTCTCAGTTAAACTCCTTGATGTGTACTTTCACTTTACCCTGTGGACTTGGCATTGTCATTGTTTCTGGGTGAGGAAACATGCTGAAGGCCTAAGCAAATTCTTAAGGAAAGCAGAGGTCTTAAGTTAGGGTAGAATCTAGGCCTCTGTCCCAAAACATTTTTCTTTTTTTAATTTGTTGAGGTGTAGTGTGTAATGTACATATGATAAAATGTACTGTGTGTTTAAAAACACAATTTTCATCACTCTAGACAGTTCCTCATGCCTCTTTTCAGTCAGTCCCCAACTACCCCCTGTTCTTCCCCAACCCTGCCAACCTCCAGGCCCTGAGCAACCACTGAACTGTTCTCTGTCACTATAGATTAGCTTTGCCTGTTTTAGAATTTCATATAAATGGAACCATACAGTATGTACTCTCACATGTGACTGCACGTAGTATAAAATTTTTGAACGTCATCATTATGTGTTGTGTATCAGCAATTCATTTTCTTTTCGTTGCTGACTAGTATTCAATTGTGCAGATAGACCACATTCACTTTTTGATGGATATGTGGGTGGTTGCCAGTTGTGGGCTCCTATGAGTAAAGCGGCTATTTATCTTTGTGCCAACCCCAAACTGTTTTGAATACTTAGACTTATAAGAAAATCTGAAATCAGATAGTATAAGTCCTTCAACTTTGTTCTTTTTCAAAGTTGTTTTGTATTTTTTGTATACTTCAAATTTTCTTGTGAGATTTACAGTCAGTTCGCCGATTTCTACCATTAACTTTCTTGAAATCTTGATTGGGAGTGCTTGTATTTATAGACTTGACATCTAAACAATATTGAGTCTTCTATGGGTGAACAAGATCGCTCTCTCCATTTATTGAGGTTATTGGTCTCAACAGGGGGAGATTTTGCTCTACCAGAGACATGGAGACGTTTTTGATTGTCACAGTTAGCAGCTGCTACTGGCATCCTTAGAGATGCCGCTAAACTTCCTACAGGGCGCAGGAACCGGCTTCCTACAACAAAGAAGTAACTGGCTCAGAACATCGTGAGTTCCATAGTGGAGAAATACTGACTTAATATTCCTTAGTCACTCAGCAGCTGTTTGGAGTTTCAAAGTGCAGGTTTTGTAAATCTTTTATCAGTTTACCATTCTGAAATAGAAGCTTAGGTCATTGATTTGAGACTTTTCTTTTTACTAATATAGTCATTTTAGAATCTGACTTTTCTTCCAAGTGCATTTATGCATTTCCTAAATTTTGGTATGTCATTTTTTAAAAAAAGATTTAGTTTAATAAAGTACTGTCTAATTTTCTTTTTGATTTTGATTTTCACTTATGAATTATTTGGAAGTTTGTAATTTAGTTCTAATTTTTTTTTTTTTTTTTAATATTCCAGATGTCTTTCTGTTACTGGTTTTTAATTTAGGTCCATTGTTGTTACAAAATATCATATGACTTAAAACCTTTTAAGTTTATTTGGGTTTGTAAGAAGGCCCTGAATATGGTCTCTCTAGTTCATTTGTCTGAGTGTACTTGAAAGAAAGATTCTGCTGTTGTTAGGTGGATTGTTCCTTAAATGTCAGATAAAATGGTTAATCTTGTTTAAGTTTTCTGTATTCTTTTTTCTTTTCTTTCCTTCTTTCTTTTTCTTTCTTTAAGAAAGAGGGTGTATGAAAGTGGGGAGGGGAGGAGCAGGGGTGTAGGAAGAAAGAGGCAGAAAGAATCTTAAGCTGGCATCGCACTCAGTGTGGAGCAGGAATTGCGGCTTGAGTTCACAACCCTGATAATCATGACCTGAGCCAAAACCAAGAGTTGGATGCTTAACCAACTAAGTCACTTGGTGCTCCAACTTACTTTCGATTTACCTGTTCTGCCAATGACTGAGACTGTGTTCAAATCTATAATTATGGATTTACTTTTCCTTGAAGTACTATCAGGTCTCCTTTTATGTATTTGAATTTTTGTTATAATGCAAAGCATTAAGCATTAAGGTTTGTCATGTCTTTTGGTGATTTGAACACTGTATCACTTGAAGTGACCTTCAAATTCTTAATATTTATTTTTATCTAAAATCTACTTTATTAGTAATCCTACTCTTTAAAATATTTTTTCCTATTTATTTATTTATTTGTTTGTTAACATATAATATGTTATTTGTTTCAGGGGTAAAGGTCTGTGAATCATGTCTTACACAATTCACAGCACTCACCATACATAGTACATACCCTCCCCAATGTCCATCACACAGCCACACTATCCCTTTCCCCCATCCCCCAGCAACCATCAGTTTGTTTCCTGAGATTAAGAGTCTCTTATGGTTTGTCTCCCTGCCAAACCCATCTTTTTTTTTTTTTTCTTAAATATTTTTATTTATTTATTTGAGAGAGAGAGACAGTGAGAGAGAGCATAAGCGAGGAGAAGGTCAGAGGGAGAAGCAGACTCTCCCCATGGAACTGGGAGCCCCATGTGGGACTCGATCCCAGGACTCCAGGATCATGACCTGAGCTGAAGGTAGTTGCTTAACCAACTGAGCCACCCAGGTGCACTCCCCAACCCATCTTGTTTCCTTTCTTCCCTCCTTACCCCCATGACCTCCCACAGTGCCTCTCAAATTCCTCTTATTGGAGAGATCATATGTTAATTGTCTTTCTCTGATGGACTTATTTCACTCAGCATAATACCCTTAGTTCCATCCACATCGTTGCAAATGGCAAGATTTCATTTTTTTGATGATTGCATGGTATTCATATATATATATATCACATTTTCTTTATCTGCAGTTCATCTGTTGTTGGACATCTAGGTTCTTTCCATAGTGTGTGCACGTGGCCCTTCAGATCACTACACTTGTATCTTTAGGGTAAGTACCCAGTAGTGTGATTGCTGGGTCACAGGATATCTCTATTTTCAACTTTTCAAGGAACCTCCACGTGTTTTCCAGAGTGGGTGCACCAGCTGGCATTCCTACCAACAGTGTAGGAGGGATCCCCTTTTTCCACATCCTTGCCAACACCTGTTGTTTCCTGACTTGTTAATTTTAGCCATTCTGACGTGTGAGGTGGTATCTCATTGTGGTTTTGATTTGTATTTCCCTGATGCCGAGGGATATGGAGCATTTTTTTCATGTGTCTGTTGGCCATCTGGATGTCATCTTTGCAGAAATGTCTGTTCATGTCCTCTGCCCATTTCCTGACTGGGTTATTTGTTCTTTGGGTGTTGAGTTTGATAAGTTCTTTATAGATTTTGGACGCTAGCCCTTTATCTGATAGGTCATTTGCGAATATCTTCTCCTATTCTGTCAGTTGTCTTTTGGTTTTATTGACTTTTGTTGTGCAAAAGCTTTTGATCTTGATGAAGTCCCAATAGTTCATTTTTGCCCTTGGCTTCCTTTGCCTTCGGTGATGTTTTAGGAAGAAATTGCTGCAGCTGAGGTGGAAGAGGTTGCTGCTTGTGTTCTCTTCAAGGATTTTGATGGATTCCCGTCTCACATTGAGGTCTTTCATCCATTTTGAGTATATTTTTGTGTATAGTGTAAGGAAATGCCCTAGTTTCATTCTTCTGCATGTGGCTGTCCAGTTTTGCCAACAAAATTTTTTGAAGAGACTGTCTTTTTTCCATCAAGTATTCTTTCCTGCTTTGTCAAAGATTAGTTGACCATAGAGTTGAGGGTCCATTTCTGGGCTCTTTGTTCCATCCCATGATCTGTGTGTCTGTTTTTGTACCAGTACCATACTGTCTTGATGATGACAGCTTTGTAATAGAGCTTAAAGTCTGAAATTGTGATGCCACCAACGTTGGTTTTCTTCTTCAACATTCCTTTGGCTATTCAGGGTCTTTTCTGGTTCCATATAAATTTGAGGATTATTTGTCCATTTCTTTGAAGAAAATTGATGGTAGTTTGATATGGATTGCATTAAATGTGTAGATTGCTCTAGGTAGCATAGACATTTTCACAATATTTGTTCTTCCAATCCATGAGCCTGGGATGCTCTTCCACTTCTTTGTGTCTTTGCATGTATCACTAATTCAACTTTATTTATTGCTTAGTAGTCTGTTGTATGGATGATGGTTTGTTTATCCATTTACAGACTGAAGAACATTTAGGTTGTTTCTGCTTTTTGGCTCTTACAAAATTGCTTTGAACACGTAGAGCCTTCTGTGTGAGCTGAGTTTTCATTTCTCTAGCGCAGAGGTTGGCCAACTATAGCCTGTAGATTGACCATGCATTTTGGTAAATACGTAAGTGTTCCCATTTGTTTATATATTGTCTGTGGCTGCTTTTTGCGTTACAGTGGGAGAGGAATAGTTGCAATTGAGACCTTATGGTGTGTAATGGCTAAAATATTTACTTTTGGTCCGTTTAGAAAGGACCAAAAGTCCTTTCTAGAAGGACCAGCAGAGTTTGCTGACCTTTGCTCTCAGATAACTATTTAGGATTGTGAATGCTGGGTTGGATGGTAGTATATGATTAATTTTATTTAGAAACCACTAAACTGAGATGCCTGGGTGTCCTATGCTCAGTTGGTTAAGCATCTGCCATTGGCTCAGGGCATAATCCCAGGGTCCTGGGGATTGAGTCTCGCCTCAGAGGGGAGCCTGCTTCTCCCTTTGCCTGTTGCACCCCTTACTTATGTATGCGTGCCTGGTCTCTCTCTGAGAAATAAATAAAATCTTAAAAAAAAAAAAAGTGCTAAATTTTTCCAAAATGGTTATACCACTTTACATTCTGCCTGAAACGTAACGAAAGTTCCACATTCTCACAAGCTCTTAGTAGTCAGTATTTTTCATGTTAGCCATTCTAATAGGCAAGCTGTATCTTATTGTGGCTTTAATTTGTATTTCCGTAATGGATAAAGATCTTGAATATCTTTTCCTGTCCTTATTTGCCATCTCTATATCCCCCCTTGATTAAGTCTTCAAATCTTTCACTCTTTTTTTTTTTTTTAAGATTTTATTTATTTATTTGTCAGAGAGACAGAGTGACAAGCAGAGGGAGAAGCAGGGTCCTTGCTAAGCAGGGAGCCTGATGTAGGACTTGATCTCAGGACCCTGTGATCATGACCTGAGCCTAAGGCAGAGGCTTAACCTACTGAGCCACCCAGGTATCCCTTTTCACTCATTTTTTTAGTTGGATTGTTTTTCTTTGTCAGATATGTGACTTGCAAATATCTTCTTAGAGTTTGTTGCTGATCTGCTCATTATATTAACAGTTTCTTTGATATAGCAAAACTTTTTGGTTTTGGTGAAGTCCAATTTGTGGACTTTTTCTTTTTTATGGATTATACTTTCAGTGTCATGTCTATGAATTCTTCACTCAACTCCGGCCAGAAGATTTTCTCTAACTATTATTATTATTTTTTAATGTTTCATAGTTTTATCTTTTACATTTAGGTCTGTGCTCCGCTTTCTGTTAATTTTTGTATAGGGTGTGAGGTTTAGGTTGAGGTTAATTTCCTTGAATATGAATGTCCAATTGAACTAATACCATTAGTTGCAAAGATTCCTTTCTTCATTGACTTGCTTTTGCACTTTTATTAAAAATCATTGGCTGTATGTGTGTGGGTCTATTTCTGGACTCTGTATTCTCTTTCATGGATCTCTTTCTATCCCTCCACCAGCACCACATTGCCTTAATTACTGTAGCTGCATTGTAAGCCTCTAAATTGAGGGTGTGATTTCTCCAGCTGTATTCTTTTTTTTTTTTTTCCCAGTGTTGGTTTTTAGGTAATTTAGTTATTTTCCCTTTCCAAATACATTTTTAAAATCAGCTTTACTCTATTTACAAAAAATCCCAATCAATTCGTGAAGTCCATGAACACAGTATGTGGTATCATCTTTCATGAGCATTTTTTAGTTATTAGCACACTGATTCTACACATGTTTTCTCAGATTTATTTCTAGGTGTTTAATTCTTTTTGGAGCTATTAGAAGTAGTATTATTTTCTAATTTGAGTTTTTAGCGGTTCATTAGTAGTGTATAAAAATCTTGTATCTTCCCACCTTGCTGGATTGCCATATTTGTTCTAGGTTTTTTGGTGACTGTGTGTAGCTCTTTTTTTTTTTTTTTTTTTTTGTAGATTGTTTGGGATCCTTTTACAATAATGTTATGTGCAAATAGATGTAGTTTTATATCTTTTTTTTTCCAATCCTTATGCCTTTTATTTCCTCTCATTGCCATATTTCACGGGTTAGGACAAGAAATACCTGTGTTGAATTTTAGTGGTGAGAGCAGAAATCTTTACCTTATTTCCCATTTTAGGGGAAAAGCATCAACCTTTCACTTTTAGTTATGATTTCAGTTGTAATTTATTTTGTTTTATGCCTCCTATCAGGTTATAGAAGTATTCTTCTATTTCTAGTTTACTGATTGGTTTTATTTTGGATAAGATTGATTTGTTTCAAATGGTTTTTCTCCATCAATTCATGTAGTCATAGGAGTTTTATTTTTTCTTTCTTTCTTTTTTTTTTTTTTTTACTTTTCGTTTTTAGACTATTAATGTAGGAGATTATGAAGATTGAGCTTTTACCTTGTATTCCCATAATACATCTCATTTGGTCATGGTATGTGTCTGTGGTAGTACTGAGTGCCTGCTGATTAGTGTAGGGTGAGAATGGGTAATAAGTTTCTGCTCAAAATTTCTGTGACCACAGTCAAGTAGGAAAAAGGAGGAAGGGACTTTGCCTTGTTAGTTCAGGGTGAAGATGGTAGATGAGGCTCCACCCACAATTTCCTCTCTATAGTACTAGATAAGGATAAGGATATGCAGTCAAATGCTCTACCACTGAGCTATACCCCCAAGGATAAGGATATGGATAAGCAGAGCTTCTTCTGGTTTCTTTCCCTGGACCAGAAGGGGTAGGGAAGGTTCTAGGCAAAAGGCTTTTTGTCCTTCATGGCTACCCTTTTCTGCTTCCATTGGCCAGGTAAGAGGCGGCTTTTCCTTTTGTCTGTACATTTGCATTCGTGTTTTCTTGCTGTAGGCTTATCTGATATCCAGACTGTATAAATAGAAGGCAACAAAACAAAACCAATCAGAGAACTCTCTGACAAGTCTTTTCTCACATTCCAAGGTCCCCACTAAAACTTTTTTTCTACCTTAAAGAATCTTTTCATAGTTGCTATAAGGTTGTTAGTTATAATTAGTTATAATTATAATTATAATTATATATAACTATATATTTATATATATTTATATAACTATACAGCTATAGTTATATAATTATATATAACTATAAATATAGTTATGTAAATATAATTAATATATATAATTAGTTATAATTAGTGAGAGTAATGGGGTATAATGAATTATCTCCATCTTGTGTAGAATCAGAATTCTGAATTACAAAGTAAGTGACTTTAATGACTTTAAGGAGGTTTTTATATTTACCCACAAAGTTTCCTCTTCTGAAGTAATTTACTCCTCTGTGTAGATTCAGATTTCCTTATAATATTTACCTTCTGTCAGAAGGACTTTAATATTTCTTTTCTTTCAGGTCTGATTGTAATCGTTCTGGCAGACCTGGATTTCACCCTTCTAATTAAAAGTTATTTTTACTGGGTATAAAATTCTAAGTTGACATTTTTTTCCTTTCAGTACCTAAAATTGCTGCTGTGTAGTCTTCTGGCTAGATAGCTGTTGTTCTTAATAATTGTTCCTACCTAAGCAATGTGCCTTGTTTCTCCAGCTGCATATAAGACTTTTCTCTTTATCATTGCCCTTAAGCAGTTTGATTGTGACGTGTCTTGGTGAGTTTTCTTTTTTTTTATTTAGTTTCTTTGATCTGTTAGGTTATATTTTTAGTCAGTTTTGTCATTATTCAAATAGTTTTTCTGTTTTTCTTTCTCCTTCTTTGGAGGCTAAAAGCACATATATATTATGTTGCTTGAATTTGTTCCACAGCTCCCTAATCTTCTCCCCCACTGCCACTTTTTCTGTTTTCTCTTTTGAATACTTTTCATTGTTCTGTCTTCATATGTACTGATTGTTTCTTCTGCTATGTCTCGTGCATCATTAATTCCATTCAGCATATTTTTTTTAATCTCAGACATTGTGGTTTTCATCAACGTTTCCTTGGCACCTTTTAAATGTCTTTCATAACTCCTAGCATTCTCAGTCTTTTTGCATTGTTGAAGATGTGGAATAGGATTATAATAACTTTTAAGGACCTTGTTTACTAATTCTCCAATTCTTTTAGGGTAGGTTTTGATAGAATTTTCTGCTCATTACGTATCTATTTTCCTTTTTTGTTGCATTCTTATTAATCTTTGGTTGGAATGACAAACTTTATAATCATTTTGTGCTGTATAATTTTTCTGTAAACTTACTCTTTTGGGACATAGGTGAGTTACTAAATCCTTAGGATCTTGCTTTTACAGCTTCGTTAGAGGACCACAATATTTATGTTAGCTCTAATTTTACACCACTTTTGAGGTAAAATACTTCTTAGTGGCTTACCCAATCCCCATTGTTTCTACACAGGATAGTAAAATGAAGGATTCTCTGTGTGTGGCATTTTAGCTTTCCTGTCAATTACAGTATTTTGTCCTTAGCTTTTTAAATTTAAGTTGCATGTTGTGATAATCTGGCTTTTAGGTTTGTTGCTTATTTTGTTCTTGCAGAAACTTAAAGAATTTGAGATGATTTTCCCCCTCTAGGTGAGATGATGTAGTCTTTTAGTTATCATTGCTTTATTCCATATACCTATGACATTAACATTCAGGAAGAGAATCATTAGGGAACCTGAGACAAAATTGTGATAATCTTCATTATTTAATTACTTTTTTTTGAATTGGGGTTTGATTCTCATGACTTTCTAGCTTTTTAAAGTAAGCCATATAGTCATTAAGTTATCATCTCTTAAAATTAAATCTATGAAGGATTGAGTACTTAATGTGAAAATCTTACTTCCGAATTTTAAATTTTCAAAAGATTTTTAGGTCACGACCTACATTCCTTTTTTTTTTTTTTTTTTTTGGTCACCTACATTCTTACTACTGTTTTAAATTACTGCATAGAAAAAAATTTAAATTAATCATACTTTGACAAACTTATTTTTTGAAGCTATAAAGATCTATAGTCCACTTGATCAATTAAATTGTTTAGTTATTTGTTTTCTTAAATAGGCATTGTTTTTGTTTCTAAAAGAAACTGTTTATTATGAAATTCTGTCAAGAATCAGATTTTTAAAATGGATGCAGAATAGGGGCGCCTGGGTGACTCAGTGGGTTAGGACTCTGCCTTCGGCTCAGGCCATGATCTCAGGTCCTTTGATTGTGCCCCGCATCGGGCCCTTTGCTTGTCGGAGAGCCTGCTTCCCCCCCATCTCTCCGCCTGCCTCTCTGCCTATTTGTGATCTCTGTCAAATAAATAAATAAAATCTTATAAAAAAATGGATGCAGAAAAGAAATCTTCACTGTTGGGGTGCCTGGGTGGCCCAGTAGGTTAAGCCTCTGCCTTCAGCTCAGGTCATGATCTCAGGGTCATGGGATCGAGCCCTGCATCAGGCTCTCTGCTCAGCAGGAAGCCTGCTTCCCCCCTCTCTCTGCCTCCTTGTGATCTCGCTCTCTGTCAAATAAATAAATAAAATCTTAAAAAAAAAAAAAAAAGAAATCTTCCCTGTTGATAAGTAAATCACAACTAATATAATAATTAGACCACTAGAGAGTTTCAGTGGTAAGTTTGGAAGAGAAGCAATGTAAGATAGCTGTGTACCTCCTCAAAAATTACTGAGTTTAGGAAGTTTATAGAGACAGAAATAATGTTCAAATGATGTTAAAACTATTGCATGTTTTTGAATGCCTATAGTTTTGTACTTTAAAATACTACTGCTGAAAAAATTCATAGCAATGAGAATCGTATTGTACATCTGTAACCCATTCTGGACGTTTTATTGTCCAACTGCCTAGTAGTGATAAACACTCAGCCCAACTTCCTAAATTTGGTCTCAGCCCTTTACTTACTAGGTATGACTAGTTTTTATTCCATTGTTTGTCCTAAGTTTTTATTTTCTATTTTTATTTTAGAATGTGGAAATAATATTAATACCTAACCATAGGGTGGTTGTAAGGATTTAATAAATTAGTATGTGGGGGGGTACATTTTTTTTCTAGGACAGTCTTTGTTATAAAAGGCACTTCATAAGTGATTGTTATTAATTATTTACTTGAGTGTCTCTTCCAGTATACAGTAAATTCCTTGAGGTCAGTGACCATGTCTTAGCCAAACTTGAAATTCCATCAGAACCAAATGTTTTGGGGATGTCTTTCTATTGGAAGGAAATGTAGTGGAAATAACTTAAGATCTTGGTTTGAGTTTTGAATCTATTTCTAATTATATGGGTTTCAGCAAATCATTTATATTTACTTTAGTATGAAAAAACTGAGTTCAAATAGGCTAATAATGCTAACTCACAGGGTTTATGGTTGTGGGTACTCAGACTGATGTGTGTGCAAATCTTTTGTAAACTGTGAATTTGTATACCATATGTCCTGTCTCAGGAGGCCATTGAGTTGATGCCTTGTATTCAGAAGGGCCTCAAGCATATACTTCTGATGTTATCTGTAAATGAATTTATATACATGGTCATGGTAGACGTTTTTCATACCAGTTTAAAATTATATGATACAAGCCATACTGCTTGAAGTACATTAGGAATAGCAACAATTTAAATATGTCAATACAATTTTTATAACCTTGTTTTGGCTTTTAATGTACCTGGCAACTAAAACTGGGGCATAGCTTGGATCTATCTCCCTTGGCCTCAGATAAGCTTTGTTAAACAGATGTTTGTTATTCTTATACTGTATACTCTATTAGATGTAAGTTGAAACTGGTGGCCCCAGTTTCATTGTTGAATTTTATGGTATAATACATAACATTAATTAAAATCGGACACATAGTAAATAACTTTATTCAAAACTAGGAACATCCACACAAAAGAGTTGTTTTTAAAAAATGTATCATTGTGATAATTGCTTTATTTGTACAACTCCTAGATGGAATATGATATTTCTAGCTACAAATGGTTTGAAGCCAGTCCAATAGTGGGGATATGCCCATAGTGACTAAGACCATAATGGTGGATTATGATAATATTTTCCTGATTTTTTTATGGTTCTTGGTTTATATTTTTTGACAGTTATCTTTTTTAACACTTTAATTTTAGACTTAAGAAAAGTGGCAAAAATAGTAAAGAGAATTCTTGCATACCCTTTACCCTCCATCCCTAATATTCACATTTTATATAACCATGCTATAATTATTAAAATTAAGAAATTAACATTGATATCTTAATGTATAGATTTTATTTGAATATCACCATGTTTTCCCACTGGCTTAGTTTGCTTTGGCTTCCATAACACAATGCCATAGACTAGGTGGCTTAAACAATAAGATATTTATTTCTCATAGTTCTAGATGGTGGGAAGTCTAAGATAAATATTCCAGCAGATTTAGTTTTTGGTGAGGACCTGCTTCCTGATTAGCTGATGCCTTCCTCCTATCCTCATGTGGTGAAGACAGAGCCAGCTCTGGTTTCTTTTTTCCTTTTTTTTTTTTTTAATAGTTTATTTATTTATTTTAAAAAATAAACATATAATGTATTTTTATCCCCAGGGGTACAGGTCTGTGAATCGCCAGGTTTATACACTCCACAACACTCACCATAGCACATACCCTCCCCAATGTCCATAACCCCATCCCACTCTCCCAAACCCCCTCCCCTCAGTATGTTTTGTGAGATTAAGAGTTACTTAATGGTTTGTCTCCCTCCTGATCCCATCTTGTTTCATTTACTCTTCTCCAACCCTTTAACCCCCCCATGTTGCATCTCCACTTGCTCATATCAGGGAAATCATATGATAGTTGGCTTTCTCCGATTGATTGACTTATTTTAGTAAGCATGATACCCTCTAGTTCCATCCATGTCATCACACATGGCAAGATTTCATTTCTTTTGATGGCTGCATAGTATTCCCTTGTGTATATATACCGTGTCTTCTTTACCCATTCATCTGTTGATGGACATCTGGGTTCTTTCCATAGTTTGGCTATTGTAGACATTGCTGCTATAACATTCGGGTGCACGTGCCCGTTCAGATCACTACGTTTGTATCTTTAGGGTAAATACCCAGTAGTGCAGTTGCTGGGTCATAGGGTAGTTCTATTTTCAACTTTTTGAGGAACCTCCATGCTGTTTTCCAGAGTGTTGCACCAGCTTGTATTCCCACCAACAGTGTACGAGGGTTCCCCTTTCTCCGCATCCTCGCCAGCATCTGTCATTTACTGACTGGTTAATTTTAGCCATTCTAACTGGTGTGGGGTGATATCTCATTGTGGTTTTGAGTTGTATTTCCCCGATGCCAAGTGATGTGGAGCACTTTTTCATGTGTCTGTTGGCCATCTGGATGTCTTCTTTGCAGAAATGTCTGTTCATGTCTTCTGCCCATTTCTTGATTGGATTATTTTTTTAGGGGGTTGTTGAGTTTGCTAAGTTTGTTATAGATTTCGGACACTAGCCCTTTATCTGATATGTCTTTTGCAAATATCTTCTCCCATTCTGTCAGTTGTCTTTTGGTTTTGTTAACTGTTTCCTTTACTGTGCAAAAGCTTTTGATCCTGATGAAATCCCAATAGTTCATTTTTGCCCTTGCTTCTCTTGCTTTTGGCGATATTCCTAGGAAGACGTTGCTGCAGCTGAGGTTGAAGAGGTTGCTGCCTGTGTTCTCCTCGAGGATTTTGCTGGATTCCTTTCTCACATTGAGGTCCTTCATCCATTTTGAGTCTATTTTCGTGTGTGGTGTAAGGAAATGGTCCAATTTCATTCTTCTGCATGTGGCTGTCCAATTTTCCCAACACCATTTGTTGAAGAGGCTGTCTTTTTTCCATTGGACATTCTTTCCTGCTTTGTCAAAGATTAGTTGACCATAGAGTTGAGTGAGGGTCTATTTCTGGGCTCTCTATTCTATTGATCTATGTGTCTGTTTTTGTGCCAGTACTGTCTTGATGATGACAGCCTTGTAATAGAGCTTGAAGTTCAGAATTGTGATGCCACCAACTTTGGCTTTCTTTTTCAATATTCCTCTGGCTATTTGAGGTCTTTTCTGGTTCCATATAAATTTTAGGATTATTTGTTCCATTTCTTTGGAAAAAAAAAAGGGTGGGATTTTCATAGGGATTGCATTAAATGTGTAGATTGCTTTTTTACAATATTCTTCCAATTCAGGAGCATGGAACATTTTTCCATTTCTTTGTGTCTTCCTCAATTTCTTTCCTGAGTACTTTATAGTTTTCTGAGTATAAATTCTTAGCTTCTTTGGTTAGGTTTATTCCTGGGTATCTTGTAGTTTTGGGTGCAATTGTAAATGGGATTGACTCCTTAATTTCTCTTTCTTCAGTCTTGTTGGTGTAGAGAAATGCAACTGACTTCTGTGCATTGATTTTATATCCTGACACTTTACTAATAAATTCCTGTACAAGTTCTAGCAGTTTTGGAGTGGAGTCTTTTGGGTTTTCCACATATAGTATCATATCATCTGCCAAGAGTGATAGTTTGACTTCTTCTTTGCTGATTTGGATGCCTTTAATTTCTTTTTGTTGTCTGATTGCTGAGGCTAGGACCTCTAATACTATGTTGAATAGCAGTGGTGATAATGGACATCCCTGCTGTGTTCCTGACCTTAGCAGAAAAGCTTTCAGTTTTTCTCCATTGAGAATGATATTTGCAGTGGGTTTTTCATAGATGGCTTTGATAATACTGAGGTATGTGCCCTCTATCCCTACACTTTGAAGAGTTTTGATCAAGAAACAGTGCTTTGTCAAATGCTTTTTCAGCATCTATTGAGAGTATCACATGGTTCTTGTTCTTTCTTTTATTGATGTGTTGTATCACATTGATTGATGTGGGGATATTGAACCAATCTTGAGCCCTGGAATAAATCCCACTTGGTCGTGGTGAATAATCCTTTGGATGTACTGTTGAATCCTATTGGCTAGTATTTTGGTGAGAATTTTTGCATCTGTGTTCATCAGGGATTTTGGTCTGTAATTCTCTTTTTTGATGGGATTCTTGTCTGGTTTTGGGATCAAGGTGATGCTGGCCTCATACAATGAGTTTGGAAGTTTTCCTTCCATTTCTATTTTTTGGAACAGTTTCAGGAGAATAGGAATTAGTTCTTCTTTAAATGTTTGGTAGAATTCCCCTGGGAAGCTGTCAGGCCCTGGGCTTTTGTTTGTTTGGAGATTTTTGATGACTGTTTCAATCTCCTTACTGGTTATGGATCTGTTCAGGTTTTCTATTTCTTCCTGGTTCAGTTTTGGTAGTTTATATGTCTCTATGAATGCATCCATTTCTTCCAGATTGTCTAATTTGTTGGCGTAGAGTTGCTCATAGTATATACTTATAATTGTCTGTATTTCTTTGGTGTTGGTTGTGATCTCTCCTCTTTCATCCATGATTTTATTAATTTGGGTCCTTTCTCTTTTCTTTTTGATAAGTCTGGCCAGGGATTTATCAATCTTATTAATTCTTTCAAAGAACCAGCTCCTAGTTTCGTTGATTTGTTCTACTGTTTGTTTGGTTTCTGTTTCTTTAATTTCTGCTCTGATCTTTATGATTTCTCTTCTCCTACTGGGTTTAGACTTTCTTTCTTGTTCTCTCTCCAGCTCCTTTAGGTATAGGGTAAGGTTATGTATTTGAGACCTTGCTTGTTTCTTGAGAAAGGCTTGTACCACTATATATTTTCCTCTCAGGACTGCCTTTGCTGTGTCCCACAGATTTAGAACCGTTATTTTCATTATCATTTTTTTCCATGAATTTTTTCCAATTCTTCTTTAATTTCCTGGTTGACCCATTCATTCTTTAGAAGGATGCTGTTTAGTCTCCATGTATTTGGGTTCTTTCCAAATTTCCTCTTGTGATTGAGTTCTAGCTTCAGAGCATTGTGGTCTGAAAATATGCAGGGAATGATCCTAATCTTTTGATACTGGTTGAGACCTGCTTTATGATCCAGGATGTGATCTATTTTGGAGAATGTTCCATGTGCACTAGAGAAGAATGTGTATTCTGTTGCTTTGGGATGAAATGTTCTGAATATATCTGTGATGTCTATCTGGTCCAGGGTGTCATTTAAGGCCTTTATTTCCTTGTTGATCTATTGCTTGGATGATCTGTCCATTTCAGTGAGGGGAGTGTTAAAGTTCCCTTCTACTATTGTATTATTGTTGATGTGTTTCTTTGATTTTGTTATTAATTGGCCTATATAGTTGGCTGCTCCCATGTTAGGGGTATAGATATTTAAAATTGTTAGGTCTTCTTGTTGGACATACCCTTTGAGTATGATATAGTATCCTTCCTCATCTCTTATCATAGTCTTTGGCTTAAAATCTAATTGATCTGATATAAGGATTGCCACCCCAGCTTTCTTCTGATGTCCATTAGCATGGTAAATTGTTTTCCACCCCCTCACTTTAAATCTGGAGGTGTCTTCGGGTCTAAAATGAGTTTCTTGGAGGCAGCATATTGATGGGTTTTGTTTTTTTATCCATTCTGATACCCTGTGTCTTTTGATTGGGGCATTTAGCCCATTAACATTCAGAGTAACTATTCAGAGATATGAATTTAGTGCCATTGTATTGCCTGTAAGGTGATTGTTAATGTATATTGTCTCTGTTTTTTTCTGACCTACTACTTTTAGGCTCTCTCTTTGCTTAGAGCACCCCTTTCAGTATTTCCTGTAGAGCTGGTTTGGTGTTTGCAAGTTCTTTCAGTTTTTGTTTCTCCTGGAAGCTTTTTATCTCTTCTTCTATTTTCAATGATAGCCTAGCTGGATATAGTATTCTTGGCTGCATGTTCTTCTTGTTTAATACTCTCAATATATCATGCCAGTTCCTTCTGGCCTGCCAGGTGTCTGTGGATACATCTGCTGCCAATCTAATATTTTTACCATTATATGTTTCAGACTTCTTTTCCCGGGCTGCTTTCAGGATTTTCTCTTTGTCACTAAGACTCATAAATTTTACTATTAGGTGACGGGATGTCGACCTATTCTTATTAATTTTGAGGGGGGTTCTCTGCACCTCCTGGATTTTGATGCTGTTCCCCTTGCAATATTAGGGAAATTCTCTACAATAATTCTCTCCAACATACCTTCTGCTCCCCTCTCTCTTTTTCTTCTTCTTCTGGAATCCCAATTATTCTAATGTTGTTTCGTCTTATGGTGTCACTTATCTCTCGAATTCTCCCCTCATGGTCCAGTAGTTGTTTTTCCCTCGTTTGCTCAGCTTCTTTATTCTCTGTCATTGGTCTTCTATATCACTAATTCTTTCTTCTGCCTCATTTATCCTAGCAGTAAGAGCCTCCATTTTTGATTGCACCTCATTAATGGCTTTTTTGATTTCAACTTGGTTAGATTTTAGTTCATTTATTTCTTCAGAAAGGGCTTTTATCTCTCCAGAAAGGGTTTCTCTAATATCTTCCATGTTTTTTTCACCCGGCTAGAACCTTGAGAATCATCATTCTGAACTCTAGATTTGACATATTACCAGTGTCTGTATTGATTAGATCCCTAGCCTTTGGTACTGCCTCTCGTTCTTTTTTTTGTGGTGAGTTTTTCTGCCTTGTCATTTTGTCCAGATAAGAGTATATGAAGGAACAAATAAAATACTAAAAGGGTGGCAACGACCCCCGGAAAATGCGCTTGAACCAAATCAGAAGAGACCCCAAAACATAGGTGGGAGAAAGGGGATAAAAAGAAGTTCAGGGAAAAAAAAAATTAAAGAAAATAAAGAAAAAATATAAAAAAGAAAAAAAATAGATATAAATTAAATAAACTAGTTTAAAAACGTTAAGAAAAGGGTAAAAGTTAAAAGAAATACAGCAGAAAAAAATAATAAAAAAATTAAATTAACCACAAGACTAAAGAATAATGGGGAGAAAGCAGTGAGTTCTTTGCTTTCTCCTCCTCTGGAATTCCGCTGCTCTCCTTGGTAGGTGAACTTGGTCTTGCCTGGATTTCTTGTGGATCTTCTGGGGGAGGGGCCTGTTGTACTGATTCTCAAGTGTCTGCCTGAAGCGTAATTGCACTGCCCTTACCAGGGGCCGGGCTAAGTAATCTGCTCGCATTCGCTTTTGGGAGCTTTTGTTCCTTGAACGCTTTCCGTAGAGTTCCAGAGGATGGGAATGATAATGGCTACCTCACAATCTCCGGCCTGGAGGAGCTGAGAGCTCTGGGCCCCATTCCTCAGTGTGCAGTCAGAGAAAAGTTCCCAATCACTCCTGTCTCTCTGGCTTCTGGCCGCGCTCCGAGCTCACCCAGCCTGCGACCGGTTCAAGGTAACCCCGAGCTGAGAGCTCACTCCTCGGTTCTTTCTCTGTAGAGACAGCTCTGCGAGCTCTGCTACACTCAGACAGCCCCATCCTTCTGTGATCCTGCAGGACCTGGGGCCACGCTGACCCCGCGTAGGCTTCACCCCAGTTTAGTCTCTGGAGTGATGTCCCTCAATGGAGCAGACTTTTAAAAGTCCTGATTTAGTGCTCTGGTGCTCCCCTGCTTGTTGGGAGCCGGCCCCTCCCCCTGCGGTCCATCTTCCCGTCGCTTTGGATTCACTTCTCCGCCAGTCCTACCTTTCAGAAAGTGGTCGATTTTCTGTTTCTAGAATTGCTGTTCTTCTTCTCTTTGATCTCCCGTTGGATTTGTAGGTGTTTACAATGGTTTGATAAGCTATCTAGCTGATCTCCTTCTACCTGATGTAGTCTCAGCCTGCTACTTCTCCGCCATCTTGACTCTGCTGGTGTCTTTTGTTACATGGAAATTAATTCCATCATGAGGGTTCTTTCCTTGTGAACTCATCTAAACCAAATTACCTCTGAAAGTCTCCACCTCTAAATAAACTCACATTGTTGAGGGGTAGGACTTAAGGTGATTATCTATTAGGTTTTCCACTGTGAACTTGGTATTTTGTTGTCGCTGTTATTAATAAATCTCTTATGTGGAGATATTTGGGCAGTATATAAATACCTATTTTATAAAGTCATACTTTTACTCACTGATTTTAGCACCCACTGATGATTTTTTTCTCCAACAGTATTTACTATGATGCACCTATTACTTTTCATTTTAATTATTTTTTTGGTTTATGAATTGGATTCCTACCTAGGTAAAACTGTACCTTCTCCTCTATTTTTTCACTTATTTATTTATATCAGTGTGTACTCTCATGAGTACATTTATTTTCTTCTATGGATTAAATTTCTCTCATTATTTATTTTGATGCTCAAATTGTTCTGGATTTGGCCATTGGGAACTTCTTCTATTTGACCACTGTGTCTTTATGATACATCTTCATTACTTTGAGGCCTTCCTTGCTTTCCGGCACTACAGGATGTACCAGGGTTATCTTTTGTTTCCTACCCCAGCCATAGAAACAGCCGTTTATCCAAAGAGCCACAGTTCATTTGAGACCGTATTTTTTTTAAGGTTTTATTTATTTATTTGATAGAGAGAGCACGCGAGAGCACAAGCAGGGAGAGCAGCAGGCAGAGGAAGTGGGAGAAGCAGACTTTCTCCTGAGTGGAGAGTCCAATGGGGGCTCAATTCCAGGACCCTGGGATCATGACCTGAGCTGAACGCAGATGCTTTATTGACTGAGCCACCCAAGCGCCCTTGAGACTGTATTTTGTGATCAGTATCTGGAGTGGTAGGCATGCTTATTGCTATTGAGGTGCTGTTGCTCTGGGTCCTCTCTGCAGAGTAGCAGAGCTAGCAAATATGTGTATATTTATACATGTATATGCACACATCTGTGTTTCTCCATTTGTGCATATGTTAAAAGCCATTACTTGTTCAATTCAGTGCCACAGAGTTCATTCTGCCCTACTTTCTTGTTGGTAACTTTCTGTCATGGTGAAAAGTCTGGCTTTCATTTTTCTATAATGTTTATTTATTTATTACTCAGTGCTTGTATACATGTAGTTTCAGAATTGCTAATGCATATCCATGTGGAAAACAAATTTTCTGAATACAATATACTCTTTGTATATTCCTATTATCTTTATCCTTACAATATACATTCAAAATATGATTTTCTGAAGTGTCGTAAATTAGTCCTGTCCTTCCCATTCTCTTTAGTGTCCCTGTTCTATTTGGAGGTTCATCTCATATTATGGTTGCTATTATTTATTTATTTTTTGCTATGTGAACAATTACCAAGAATCAGAGCTATTTATAAAAAGGTGTATTTAGAGAAGGGTTAGTTTTCCCTCATCATTACTACACGCTTCCCATTTTCATACATTTTGTTATATTTCCAGCTACCTCCTCTAAGTAACCAAGTTCTTTACTTTCTGGTTTATGGGTACTTTCTTTTGTATAAACGAGCACATATATTTTCTGGTATTCTGTTTTTTTTTTTTAATATGAATGGTAGTACACTGTAAACACTTTAATTTTTTTCACGTAACAATGTATCCTAGAAATCACTGCATGTAAATTCAGAAAGATTTTTCACTTTCCTTTTTAGATTCTAGGGTCTTCATACTCTAATTGTGTGGCTATGTTAATTTTCAGTCACCCTCCTATGTATGAACTTTTAAATTGTTTCAAGTATGTTGCAAATTGAAACAAAATATGTATTTTTTGTGTTGTTGGAGGTTTATCCTCAGGATAAATTCCTAGATGTGTGATTGCTTGAAAATAAGTGCATACATTGTTTCCTTAGATATTGCCAAATTCCACTCCAGAAGAATTGGACCAATTTTCATTACCACTAGTAGCATATGAAGTTGTCTAGCTCCCTTCATCCTCACTAACAGAATGTGCTGTTACACTTTTTAATTTTCTCCAATCTGATAAGTATGAAATGTATCCCAGTGTTGTTTTAATTTGCATTTCTCTGAATCTGTGTGAATTTGAACACCTTTTCATACATTTAAGAATCATTTTCAGATTCTTTTTGTCCTGTCTTTTTCATTTTTTCTTTTGATTTTTGGTCCTTCCTTAAATTTTAATAGTTCTTTATGTATTAGAGACATTAGCCCTTTGCATGTGTATTACTTACTTTAAAGCACTGCAACTGAGATTTATTCATTCGGCATGCTTCTCTGTGTAAAATTTCCCAAAATATTAATCTGGAACAATCTGGGTCACAATTCTAGGTAAGTAGTCTTGTATTTAAAAAAAAAATGGTATTTCAATTTCTTTTTGACAGAAAATGATTCCTACATTTTGGTCATTTCTTTATGGTCCATGTTATTCTCTAAATATCTTTTGTTTATACTGTCCCATATTTGGAAAGTGGATATTGCTGTGGGTTTTTTCCCAAAAAACCCTGCCTGATATTTCAAAAGGTTTTCATTTACCTTCCACTTTAATTAGAAGTGAAAGTACTTTTATTGCCTTTCTTGGTGTTCTTCTAGGTTTTATTTCATAATTCCATTTACATTGAACTGTATTCAGCTATTACAGCTTCCTAACGTCTAGGGCCTTGTCATTGTTATATTTTACTCCTTAATTGTGCTTTATGGTGGATATGACCACTGTGTGCCATACATTATATTACGTATAACCCTGATGATTTTATGAAATAGGTTCTCTTATCCTTTTAATATTATGAATGAAAAAAACTAACATTCAGTGGTATATAACTTATACAGAGCCAAATAACGTGTGGGTGGCAGATTGGGATAGAACACAGGTGGTGTGATTTCAGAGCATTTGGGGCTAATTATTATCATGCTGTATATAATGTCTCTTAATTTTATGTAGTTGCTATGCTCAAATTTTTATTGAATTCATCTATTAAATTCTGTGGGATAAAAAAATCAAAAACCGAAAAACAAAAACCAACAAAACACCATTGTCTATGGCATTCACGATATTCCAGGTATTACGCTTGGCGGGGCCTTAGCTAAGGGAGCTGCAGTAACAGGAGAGTTCTAGCATATACTGAGCTAATCTGGCCAAGTTTATAAGGATCTTTGAAGTTTTGTCATGGTGAGCTTCCTTGATTTTTAAGAAATTATTATTCATTCTGATTACACTGGCAAAAGAAATCCATTTTGTACATGGCTACTGGAAAGGTGACATCCCAGAGAAACCCATTTTTTTTATATGTTGTTTAAAACTTGCAATTTAGAGATCAGGTGTCATTAGATGTTTTTAAAATTTCCTTCAGAGACATTATTTAAGTAATTTTCGCAAATCTTAGATTAGCATGAATGTTTTTCAATAGGTTTTCATGTCAATTTCAGATGCAATGCCTATGATAAATTTCTGATTATATAAGGTGATCTTTATATCCTTTGATGCCACTTAAATATAGAGTTTTAAAGAATTATCAGTGATGGAGTACTTTTTATGAAAAATGATAATTTTTTTCACATTATTTTACAGGCCCCTTATAACTCTTTGGAACAGGTATGATTATTTGTTAGAGTGATGCAAAGATTAGATAACTAATCAAAATCATACTCCAGGGCTGTTTTGATAGTTGGAGTGCCAGTTTTGTTTGTGTTGTTTTTTAAACCCACTGTTTTTAAACCCCCAAATACTTAAATATAGTAGAGTCTGTTATACTTTTAAGTAAAATTAGAGAAATGTAATATAAAACAGCCATGTTAACTTTCCTTTAAAGGTATTCATTACTTTATATTGCAAGTTCACCAAACTTGATTAACTTTTCCTCTTAATTAAAAAAAAATCACTACTAAAAGCAAGAATTACAGTATATTGTATGATTGATATTTGCCTTTTCTTTTGCTCTTTATTCCTTTTTGCTAATCAGTATTCCCATCTGGTATCATTTCCTTTCCTCCTGAAGAAGTCCCTGTAGCATTTCCTGTAGTATAGGTTTGCCAGGCAATACATTCTTTTAGTTTTATTTTATCTGATCCTGTCTCTATTTTGCCCTTAACTTTTTTTTTTTAAAGATTTTATTTATTTGACAGAGAGAGAGACAGCGAGAGGGAACACAAGCAGGGGGAGAGGAATGGGAGAAGCAGGCCTCCTGTGGAGCAGGGAGCCTGGTGTGGGGCTGAATCCCAGGACCCTGGGATCATGAGCTGAGCTGAATGCAGACACTTAATGACTGAGCCACCCAGGCACCCCTATTTAGCCCTTAATCTTGAAGTATCTTTTTGTTGTACAGAGGATTTTGGATTTGCAATTTTTGGTAGTTTCAAGAATTTCAATATGTTAATTTCCTGTTTTTTTATCTTTGTTGTGTCTGATGGGAAGTTACCATTTGTTTGAATTATTTTTCTCCTGTATGTTACATATTTTTTCCTGGCTGCTGTTAATGTTTTTCTTTATCTTTGGTTTTCAACAATTTGACCATTGTCAAATATATCTAAGATGTATCTAGGAGTGGACTTTAAAAATGTCTTTTCCAGAGGTTTCTGACTTTGTTGAATATGTAAATTTGTCTTCAGCAAATATTGGGAAATTAGTAGCCATTATTTCTCAAATATGTGTGTGTGTGTATATATATATATATTTTTTGTGTATATATATATATATATGTTTTTTTCATTCCCATTCATTTTTGCTTTTTTTCCTTTTGAGACTTTAATTAAAGGTTCTTTTGGTTTTTTGTTTTTTAAAAGTCCTTTTTGTCTTAGTTCTTCAGATGATCATTTATATTGATCTTTCTTCAAGTTCATTGTTTCTTTTTTCATCTCAATGCAGTGATTTCTTTAAAAAAATTCCAATTTTTTTCATTTTTAATATTTCTACTTGGTTCTTCTTTATAACTTTTGTTTCTCTACTGAGATTTTCTCTCTTTTCATTTATTATCATATTTTACTTTAAACTCTTGATCATAATTATATTAGCTGATTTTAAGTCTTTTTCTCCTGATGATAACATCTGGATAAACTTAAGTCAGTCTCCACTGATTGTATGTATTGTATCTTTAATATGTTTTTGTTTCTTCATTTGTTGAGAACTTAGAGATTTTGTTTGTCTTGGACATGGTGAATGATTTATTATAGAAAGTTTGTCCTGTTAGACTCATTTAAAGAGTATTGATTTTTTTTTTTTTTGTTCTGTTTGTTTTTAAGTCCGTTAACTTGGCTAAACTCCAACTTCAAAATTCTGTTTCCACTTGGTGGGTGTTAGCTGAAATTTCAGGTCAGTTCTTTTAACCTTAGGAAGGCTGTTTGGAATCTGTTTCTTACATACTTGATTTGGGGATTAGCAAGAGACCAGAACAGTTTATCTATGGAATTTAGAGTTTCCCTTCTCTGGTTCTCTCCTTTCTAGAATTCTCCCCTATACTTTCTTGCTGTGATTTCCCTGGACCCTGTTTTCTAATTCCATAACAGAGTAAGACTACTGGTTTCTGTTAAAGTCTAGTTGCCCTTCATGGCAGGTACTGGGGTCCTTCCTCAGGCTAAAAACCATAAATACTGAAATTTTGTTCAGTGTATGATACCTTTCTTTGAGATTCAGGCACCTTTTGTTCACTCCCTTGTGACCTCAAGTCTCCTTCTAAAGTATTTGTTCCAAGTCCATAATTGTTATCTATGGTAGGGGTGGTCCTATGGGAACTATCTAATGATGACTAGAAGCAGAGATCTATACTTAGCTTTTGAGTTCTCCAGTCCCTGTGGTCTTGTGGCTTTTCTCCACATTTCAACAAAAGTATGTTTATATTGTTCTTTCAGCCTATTCAGACCTTTTGGCTTGTTCAGAAATTGGTGCTCTGGCCTAATTTCTTGGAATCAGTCTTTCTACTGTCCTAGATTATGCCTTGTCTAATTAAAGTCATGCCTGTATTTGAAAAGTGGAAAATTTCCAGGGAAAGTGAGCAGCTGGTATTGACACTCAAAAGAGTTTTATACAATGAACGTAAGCAAAGGCCAGTTAGGCTGAACCTCAGGAAAAAGAATCTAATGGTAAGATTCATGAGACTAAACAATCTGGCAAGGGGACTTTCTCTGAGCTATTTCATACTGAATTGGAAAAGTCAGAGGAAAAACAAGTAATAAGCCCAGGTCTCATGTTGGCAGATGGACAGTTTGTATGATCTCATAGTTAACTTTCCCACTGGTCATTAACAGGAAAGCCCTTTAGGTTTTACATTATTAACACGAGTATATGATTTGGATTAAGAAAATCTATTCCTCTAGAAAATTTGTAATTAATAGCAAAAATTTGCATGGAAAGGAAGAAGTGGTATAATATTCAATTCTATATGTTCTTATACAACTCCCTTACATCAGGGACTTGAACTGTCTGTCTTAATCATTGTATTTCTAATTCCCAGGCTAGTGTTTGGCACTTAGAAGACATTCAATAAGTGTTAATATCCCTTGTACTTTTATTACACTTAACTAAAAAAGGTAATACACTCTCAAATGGATGTCAGTTACTGAGAGAGATATTTAAGGTTGATGTTTTCCATTACTTCTCTTATTCTGTATATTTCTCTCCACACACCCGCCCCCCCCACCCCCCACCGCCCCAGCCAAGTCCAGAAGCCTGAATTTAAGGTGTTTAGGTGTTCTCTACAGTTTTGGGCACAGGAAAAACAAAAGGATTTAATTTTGTCATAACTGTGGAATGCACTAAGGAAAACAATATCACAGTTATCTGCCGGAAGAAAAATATTAAAGTGGTTATGAGGTCTGAAGTCAAATAGTCCTGATTTTGAATTCTAACTACGTATTACTCTTGTTTTGAGACCTTTGAAAACTTCCTTAACCTTTTTGAATCAGTTTTCTCATCTTTAAAAAATGTGGATAATTAGTACCTATTTTATATGGCAGATGTGAGTTTAAAATGAGATTAGTATATAGAATTGTTTAGCATCGCTTCTCGGCCTTTTGGCTAAGATCAAGTGTGGAATTGTTTAGCATCATACTAGATATACTAGATAGTACTCAATAAAAGATAGCTGCTATTTTATGGTGGTTTTTCTATTCCTCTTAATCTTTATAGTTTCCTCATTCTTTCTTTGGGATAATTTTACATTTTAACATGAGACCAATTACTTGCCATGGGACTTTGAACCTTTCTGGCTTAACCTTTGATTCTCGGTTAAATTATTTATGCATTGAAGAGTTGAGTTAACTCAGAGTCTCTTTGTGTGCTATGACTGGTGAGAACTTCTTGGAGGTTCTTCACAGTACTGTGGGGCTACTTTCATGGTTCACTGGAAGATGTCCTATAATGATAAAAGTCCGTGAACCAGATTTGACATCACTTACCTTGTTCATAGCCTCAGTTTTCAACTTTCACTAAATGAGGGTGTAAGACAAACAAATGCTTACTGAGTACTCACGTTATATAATGCATTGTGTTTCCTTTGGGTCTGTGGGATTGAAGGTGTCAAGTGAGTGATACCTTTCTGGGATTCTTTTCCTGGAATAGGTAGCTTAATTAGTACATTCATTATAACAATAATTTTATCATAAAGAAAATAGTTAAGACATTGTATCTAATGTAGTCCAAATGAGGAAATGTACTTTTTAAGGAGTATTTAACAAGCTGTAAAGGATTTTAATGCTTACCTGCAAAAATACATTTATGAGGGGCACCTGAGTGGCTCAGTGGGTTAAAGCCTCTGCCTTTGGCTCAGGTCATGATCCCAGTGTCCTGGGATAGAGCCCCATATTGGGTTCTCTGCTCCGCAAGGAGCCTGCTTCCTCCTCTCTCTCTCTGCCAGCCTCTCTACCTACTTGTGATCTCTCTGTCTGTCAAATAAATAAATAAAATCTTTAATAAAAAAATACATTTATGATATATTATTTTTGTGATATTGTATAGTGAATAGTCCTATCCAAAACAAGAACTTTATTATTATTATTACTATTATTATTAATTTTTTAAAAAGATTTTATTTATTTGACAGAGAAACAGTGAGAGCGAATACAAGCAGGGGGAGTGGAAGAGGGAGAAGCAGGCTTTACGTTGTGTAGGGAGCCCAATGCAGGGCTCAATCCCAGGACTCCAGAATCATGACCTAAACTGAGGGCAGACACTTAATAACTAAGCCACCACCCAGGCACCCCAAGAACTTTATTATTAAATCAGAATTTTGAAGGAAGTACATTTTGTACTTGACTATCAGATCATATAATTGATGGGTTAATGTGGCCATATTGATTTATATTTTCATTTTCTTATGGTTTCTGCAACCATTGTGGATCTCTGCAGAGATCTGGGTCAATCTATTGATGGTTCTTTCTTTTTTTCTTTTAAATTTCAAGTCATCTCTACACCCAGTCTGCGGCTCCACCTCATGACCCCAAGATCAAGAATTGCCTGCTTTACTGACTGAGCTGGTCTGGTGCCCCAATCTGTTAATGTTTCTTTTTGATGGGTCCTGAAATGTGGGAAAAAGTCTCCACTTTACATGATATTATGCTCTTTACAGAGGTTATGTTGGGCTCTTGTTCTCTTTCATTAATCAGTAGTATAAAAGGTATTTCATGGAGTCCAATGTGGGGCCCAACTCTGAACCCTGAGATCAAGACTCGAGCTGAAATCAAGAGTGGGATACCTAACTGACTGAGCCACTCAGGAGCCCCAGGTGTTCTTTTAATTAGCATTTAGTTAGCAATTTAGTTAGCGTGTATTTTTCAGATGGTTGAACTACGTTGAAGGGTGTTGCATTATCTTACTCCTGGTCTTCAATATTTTGATTTTTTTGAGATATAGGAAATATATATGTAATGGATATGCCATTATATGTTATATTTTGTTGGATGTTATACTTTAACAGTAGCATAATGATTAAATTCAGCTTTAAAGCGAAATGAATAATTCATTCAATACCAGAAACTCCAAATATTTCTAGCATTCTTAATTATAATTATTGCTTTCCTTTTAGTTTCTTGAAGCAGCGATCAAAGAAGTTACATTTCTGTGTGACTCAGTATTTTGAAATATTTACTCCCAACTAAAGTCATACTTATCAAAAGAGATGGTGTCATTAGAATTGAACTATGAATGTATTGACATGCTGACCCAATAAGCCGCTATCTGACAGGTTGTAAATGTTCTACATGGGTGCCCTCTTTTAGGGTTTTGAGTAGTGAGAGCAGAGGGTGGTATTTATTCCCATTATAACTACAGGTTGTTTGGTATACTGTGTGCTAAACCAGCTGCAGCACCAAACTGGGCCACCCACAGAGAGCCCAATGAGGGATTATTGAGGCTTGACTAAACTGCTACCACCTAAACAAACAGTATTGCTGATTTTGTAGTTTAGTGCTTGATCTAAATTAGAAATGAATCTTTCCCAGTGTGTGAGGTGCTGAGATTCTGTTAAAAAAATAATAAATAAAAAGGTAAAAACCTTCCTTGACATATATTTAATATGTAAAATTACGTTGAGTTTTCCAATAATGTTAAATTATACCATTTAATTTTAATATGGTAAGCATGTTACATAATGTCTAACTAGCTTTCTCTGCCATACTGGCATTCCTTGTAAGATAATATATTTGTATTTTTTTTCTCTGTGTTTTGCCACTACAATGGGATTTTGGGGACGACTGAAAAAGCAAATACCACTCTGATAATTTTTTGGGTATCCTTGAGTGATGCACGTTAATAGCAATTTGTCATAATGAAGTATGTGTTTTACTTTGTAGAGAAACCTCTTGGTGTTAAAAGCTTTCTAAGCACCATTTGGTCAATCAGGGTTTGAGTAGTAATGTGACTGTGATCTGGTGATGTAGTGTTTGGATAGCGTAATTCATTTGGAGTTCAGAGTGTTTCCCAAGAATTAAACTAACTGCTCAATTAAAAAAAAAAAAAAGATGAGGTGATGCTTTCAATGGTCACAGAAAATATAGGCACAGGGGAAGACTTATTTGAGTATTAACTGCTTACTGAGGATTCAGCATAAATATACACAGAGACATACATAAACGCAGAAGTCCTTGCATGGTTGGTATATGAACAGTGAGAAAGATGATTGGTATTCCAAAAATATATTCTAACTTTTTGGAAGTTTATTCTGTGCTATCACACAGCTGTAAATTAGTATGAAGGATTTCTAGGATTACTGTGGTTAGAATTGTTACCTCCACGATAAATATAAACCCAATTATTTAGGCAGCTTCCTGTTTGTATAATTTATCATCTGTTGGTAAAGAAGATGTCTTATATTGGAATATAAATAGAGCTTGTGTGTGTGTGTGTGTTTAATATACCAGGCTTTAAAATAAGATTTATTTAAAATAAAAACAAAATTTCTACATAAACATTTTTATGTAAACATAAGCATATAGAACTTTTTAAGTGGTTTGTTTGTCTATGGCCCTTAACATAGAGAGTGGTTGGTTAAGTGAAAGTGAGTTAGTGTAAATCATGGTGGATTATGTTACAATTATAGTAGAGTCTCGAATGAGGGGTGCCTTTTAAAGTCAGTGCCTAAGGTAAAAGTTGAATGCAGTAAAAATTATCCTTGAAAGTCCTTTAAATTGTCATAAAGTGTAATATCCATGACACTGTCTACCAGTAAGCCAGCTCAGGCAGTTTTCCCTCTAGTGGTAAAAGACATTGCTGCTGCCTTCACAGATGACGAGGTAAAAGTTTCCTTTAATTTAGGTGCTATGTTGAATACAGTATCTGTTTGAATTTTTTCTTTAACACATAGAGTTGATTTTGCATGTCTTTTTTGAGTGTAATGTAACTTCACTGCATTACTTGTGGTGATAGCCTAAGGCAACTCTTATTTATAGTCTTGCCAGTACATAATCAGAGGAGCATGGGCTTTGGTGATAGATAACTGCTGGTTCAAATCCAGGCCTTTCACTCAGTGTGGCCTAGGGCATTTTACTAAGCCTCTATGCCTCAGGCCACTTGTAATGGGAATAGTAGTATTTCTCTGATGGTTTGTGAAAGTGGCCTAGCAATAAGTCAGCATCGCTATATTTCTGTTTTTCTTTTCTATCTCGCCATGAATGCAACTACAAACACTTTTGAAAAGTAACTAGAATTACTCTGGTTATTTAGAATGCATGAAATTTATAAAGAGTTATTAAAGCAAAATAATTTGTTATTAGAACATATTCTGTATTCATCCCCTTCCTTAAAATATTTTAACAGTTCTCAAAAGCTATGATAAACTTGTTAGCATGACATATGGGGCCCTTTATGATCTGGTTTTTCCCTACTTTCCCTCTATATTTCCACCAAGAAATTCTTTGTGAGTTAGTTATCATCCTAACTAACCCCTAGTACTTTGAGACTCACATCAGTTATCAACATTCACCCGGTTTCTTAAGCCTTCCTTGCTCCCACCTCACCTCTCTCAAGTCTGAATTCTGTTCCGTGTATTTAAATTCTCTGTACCCTGTATATTGACATAGGTATTATAATCATTTAACCCACTTCTCTTAAGTGCCAGGCTTTATTTTATTTGAGGTCATGGACCATATTACCTAGTACTTAGTATAAATGCATGAGTCATTGATCAGTGTTTGGCTCAATTAAAGGGTGGAATTATTGAAAAATAGAGAAAGGTTTATATGAGTGAGCACTGCCATGTTCCTCTGGGTTAGTTTTTTAGACTCCTAATTTTTATTTTATTTTACTTACTTAGGTTTTTATTTTTTATTTATTTTTTTTACTTACTTAGTTTTTTAATAAAGATTTTCCTTTTTTTTTTTTTAAGGTTTTATTTATTTATTTGACAGAGACAGCGAGAGAGGGGACACAAGCAGGGGGAATGGGAGAGGGAGAAGCAGGCTTCCCTCTGAACAGGGAGCCTGATGTGAGGCTCTATCCCAGGACCCTGGGTTCATGACCTGAGCTGAAGGCAGATGCTTAATACTGAGCCACCCAGATGCCCCTGAGATTCTTAGTTTTTAGCTGCAAACTAAATTGTGGGTATTTTTATAGACAGCCAAGTTTCCAGCTGCATCATATTTTTATGTTATAAATTAGATATTTTTGCTTTTTATTAAGTAGTGGTTTCCCATGAACAATACTGTAGGTTTGAAAATGTCTTACACACTTTACTCAGAGTATTAATCACTCTTTTAGTTCTATCAGTGTTAGAAGGAAAAATAATTATCGTCAGTAGTAGACCTTTGTCAGAGCATCCAGACATACTGGTCAAAAGGAATTGTAGGAAATGGGTGGGGTTGTAATTAACTCACTGGGCATTGCATAGAAGCAGCTGGCAATGCTGCAACCAGGAGACAACCATTCCATCCGTGATAGACCCATGGGAGTGGTTTGCTTGTAAATGGGGGTATTATTTTAGAAAAGGATTGAGAACTATTTTTCCAAAACAGCAACGTATTAGGCCATGGGTTGGCAAACTACAGTCAGTGGACCAAATTTAGCCTGCTTTCTGTTTTTGTCAATATAGTTTTATTGGAACACAGCCACACTCATTCCTTTACATATTGTCTGTAGCTATTTTTGTGTGACATGGACAGAGATGAATTGCTGCAAAAGATAACTGTGTGGTCCTCAAAGCCTAAAATATTAACTGTTTGACCCTTAACAGAACAGGTTTGCTGACTCTTGCATTAGATACTTTGCCAGGTTTACAGTTTGACAGTTGGGGTTGAAAAATTCATAGCTACATATCTTAACAAGGAAGGTATACTCCTTCAGATGCAGTTTTTTAGCTTTTATTAAACAACTTTTGGATTTTGAATCTATTAAAGTATAATTTCTAAAAAGGTAGAATTATGACTCTCATATAAATATAAAATGAACCTGTAAGAGGTTTTAACTTCTTAATTAATGAGAGTACCTGTGAGGTAATAAAACTGTGTCAAAGGAGAATGATATATATGTAAGTAGTAATGCTGAAATAAATTTACTAATCCATGTAGAATTGGGTAATATTCTATAGGGCAGTATAATGTTTGGAGTCATATTTTCTATGGGTGGAAATTAGCATAATTATACTAGATACAACTAATTTCTGTGAGTATAATCATTAGCATTACTCTTAGTTTTCTGTAACTTACAAAGTTATAAAAGAGTCTATTCAAAGACAGTCATATTTGTATACTTCTGTAGAATCTAGTAACATGGGATGCTCTCTAGAGACCAACATTCCGTCGAAAAGATACTCAGAGCTTTTTACCTGTTTCGAAGTCTTAAAAAATTTTTCCTGTCAAATGTAAGCCAGTTAAAAAATAATTTTTAAAAACAAACATGTAGGAACTAAAATAAAAAATAATGCTATCAACTATTGCTCTAAAGAGAATGAAATACTGAGAGATAAGTTTAATAAAACCTGTACAGATCTCTCTCAGAAATCAAAGAAGACCTAAATCAGTGGAAAAATCTATTATGTTCATGGATTGGAAGACTCAACATAGTAAGGATTTCATTTCTTCTTAAATTGAACCATGGATTTAATGCAATTTCTGTCAAATCACAGTGAGATTTTCTGTAGACACATTCAAAATTGTTCTAAATTTTGTTCAAGTGGAAAGGCATAGACCTTAGAATAGCTAACAGTTTTGATGAGGAAAAATAAAGTGGGAAGAATCACAGCTTGATATGAAGCTTGCTATTTAGCTATGCTAGTGAAGATAGTATGGTATTGGCAGAGATCAATGGAACAGAACTGAGAATCCCTGAAATGAACCCACACAAACATATACAGTTAGTGTTTTCAATAAATCATTTTACTTTAATTCGGTAAGTATTATAGTCAAAGTAGATATGGAGTCCTAAAGTCGTAATTACCAGGAAATGGTCAACTGTGCATCAAGGACCCAGGAAATGCCTCAGAGACAGACCTAATAATTATGATGGTTCTTTTCCACTTAGCATCATTGTTTATGATGTATGTCAGTCTAAAATTATATGACAGACTTTTTAGTTCCCAGTGACTCTCCTTGTGGAAGATGATAAAGGGAAGTGAAGTGGAAGGCGTCACTATACCCCTCGGACTACTCTTCCCCCCGCCAACTGGTTTTTATAAAAGTGCAAAAGCAATCCAATGGAGAAAGGATAACTTTTTCAACAAATGGTACTAGAACATGCACAGACAAGGAAATGAAGCTTAACCTAAACAGCAATCTTTATGGAAAAATTAACTCAAAGTGGATTCCAGATTTAAATGTAAAACATAAGACTATATAACTTTTGGAAAGGAAAACATAAAAAAAAAAATCTTTGGGATGTTTTTGGGATCTAGGTATAGGTAAAAAGTTCTTAGTATACCAAAAGCATGATTCATGAAAGGAAAAATTGATAAAACGCAACAAAAAATGTTGAAAACCTTTGCTTTGTGACTGATCCTATGAAGGGGAGGATAGACAAGTTGCAGACTGGAGAAAGTATTTGCCACATATCCACATATCCAATGGAAGATTAGTGTTTAGTGTATCCAATAGTGGATCAGTGTTTAGTGTATTTTGAGAGTTAGAATATAACAGTAGAAAGAAAACAGTAAAAAACCAAATGATTTAATTGGAAAATGAGGCAAAAGTCACAAACAGACATTTCACTAAAGAGAATATTTAGGTGGCAAATAAGCACATGAAATGATGTTCATCATTAGCCATTAGGGAAATGTAAATTAAAACCACAATTAGATATTACTACACACCTATGAGAATGACTCAACTAAAAAATAGTGACAGTGCTAGTGAGGATATGGATAAATTGTATCATACATGCATTGCTGGTGGGAATGCAAAATGTCACAGTCGCTGTAGGAAACAATTTGACTGGTTCTTATAAAACTGAGTGTACACTTACTGTATAACCTAGCAATGAAGCTCCTAGACATTTATCCTGGAGAGGTAAAAACTTAGTTCGCATAAAACCTGTTCAGTAATGTTCACACCAGCAGCTTTATTCTTGGTAACCCCAAACTGGAACCAACTCATTGTGTTCTAA